>NC_134408.1:33993189-34329022 GCF_038048845.1 Mixophyes fleayi | reverse complement strand
GTAATAGTACCCAATGAGCAGCAGTGAATCTGAAGGCAGAAGCACTATAGTGTCATTTGTCTGAAGACAGTGGCTTGTTCACCTGCTATCAGCACTGCAGTAAATGGGCTATATTAACTAAATGGCTGAAACAAGCAGCAGTCAGAAAGTAACTTTCAATTCTTAAGTACTCAGGGGTCTTTTTCATATTGATATCTAGCACTAGATTTAATAATGGGTGGTTTGGTGAAACCGCCGGATTTTCTAAAGCCCGTGCTGCAATTAAAATGGGCAGAATTGACATTTTACAAAACCACCACATTACAAAACACCATCACGATTTTTTAAAACGATAAACATACAAACCGCCGATTTACTAAGCTGGGGTTTGCAAAACAGCTGCAAAACCGCCATCCAAACGGCCAAAATAAAAGAGGTGGTTGTGAGTGGTGAGATTGCTCAAACTGCTGCTGTTTTATCTCTTATTTATTGATTAAAGTGCAAAATTAATTTAAAATTAACTAATGTAGAATTTTATTTTATTTTATTTTAAAGGAACACTATTATAGCATTATATTATGGGGGAAATCTGAATATATAATAATCTTAACTGATTCTTGATGGTGGATATAATTATTTATGATGCACAATTAGGCATTACATAGTGGCAGAATAATAATCACCATCAACATCATTAACATTTATTTATATAGCACCAGCAAATTCCATAGCGCTTTACAATTGGGGACAAACGTAGTAATAGCCTATACTGGGTAATATAGACAAAGAGGTGAGAAGGCCCTGCTCACTAGCTTACAATCTATGAGATTTTGTCCCCTTAATAAAATGAAAACTAAATTTTTTCCCCCATAAGTTAATTAGAAATTACTTTTGCCCCTTAATTAATAAATAATGATTGCCCCAATGATTGCAGACTTTGGCCAAAATTGGTGAAAATTGGGACCGTTGTGAAGGGATCATTAGAAAATAGACTGAAAATAATTGGAAATTAATTTTAATGCTATGAATAGTAATATTGTACAAAAACAGCTCAAAATGATATTATTTTGCCAATTTTTCACAATTTTTAATTAAATCCAAATCCAAAAACAAAACCTTAAGTGATTTTTTTTTGGGTAAAACCAAAACACGATGGCATTTTAGAACCAAAAACCACATCAAAAACCAAAACACGGGGGTCAGCGTACATCTCTAATATATATATTACCAACACATTTGTAATGTGTGTATTGAAAAAATGTATGCTTGCTTTTATCAACGTACCATTAAGTTAATTTAGAAATAGATAAACTAATGTTGGAAATGACTATTACTGCTTGAAATGACTGATATATAATTTATTAATCACATATGACTGCAAAGCACCATTTTCAGCAGCCATTACTATAGTGTCCTAATTCTGGGTTCAAAATGGGCAAAACAAAACAGCTTTTTTCAAGAAAAGCATTAGCCTATTGTTTGAGAAATGAAGGATATTCCATGTGTTAGAGTTCCATGAAACTGCAGACTTCACTCATAGGTGTCTACTACTGTCTTGAGAAGGACAAACTGGATCTAAACAGGATAGAAAAATAAGTGGAAGGCCCATATGTCCAACTGCACCAGAGGATAAGTACAACAGAGTCTACAGTTTGAGACCCCTAGCCGGTCCTGAGTTGGCGACTTTCTTAAATTGTACACCAAGTACCAGTGTCATCTGTATTAGTAAAAGACGACTCCAGGATGTTGGCCTTATAGGCAGAGTTGCAATGAAAAAGCCATATTTGAAACGGCAAATAGCAAATAAGGAGTAAAATGCGCAAAAGAACACAAACATTGGACTGTGGGTGACTGGAAAAGAGTATTAAGGATGGAGGAGTCTAAGTTTGAGGTGTTTGGAGGAGAACATATGTGAGACTTAAGCTGGGTACACACTACAGAGAAGTAAACGATTAACGATATATCAACGACAGAATAAATTAAAAAAATCCCGATCAGCATACCGATTGACGTGTACACACTATACACGATTATCATCAGATCTCTGCTCTTCATCTGTCAAAATTATCGGCTGCAAGGTAGTCCATAAAAGGCAAGTGACAGCTCAGGTCTTAATTCATTGAGAGATGTTCAACGGAGCCCGGCAATTGTATTGGGCAGCCTGTCTTGACACAGCACTGTGTTAAGTGCCGAACTGTAAACAGGCCGTAAATTCTGTGTGACAGCTTTATCTCCGGCAGCTAAAGTTTAACCCCAGGAACGGACGGACGCTGCTCTAATCTTCTCATGCTGCACTAATCTTATCCGTTCCAGCCAGCACACAGAGGGTTAAGATTACATGTGCAGGGGGAGAGAGGGGGGGGAGCAGCCCGTACCATCCATATCAGTCTCTTCTCTAAAGAAAAACAGCCGCAGACAGTTTTTAGAGACCGTGGGTCATGACAAGATCAGCAGCAGGCAGACTGAGACCTGTCACTCTGAGATACATTATTGGCCGATAGTCGGGTGAATTCATACACACTGCAGGATTGGAAGGTGATTGGTCGGCAAAAACTAAACAGTACGACCAACCAAACGACACAATGATCGGCACTTTGGGGCGACTTTAGATTATTGTGTAAGTATACACACTATACGATATCTGATCAAACAGTCGGATGTTGGCTGATTTGTCCAATTATTGGGCGAAAAACCTGTAGTGTGTACCCAGCTTTAGAGTAAATGAAAGGATGCTTGAGGGGTGCTTGGTGCCTTCTGTCAAGGATGGTGGAGGTAGACTGACAGCTAGATTGCCCAAAGGCTGCAAAGCTGTAATTGCTACAAATGGATGATTATTTGATGAATGTAAAGTTTGTTTAATATAACAGTTATATGAAATTATAAATATGTTATTAATAAGTTAATAAGTTATGACATTGTCAATGTATTGACTGTAATTTCAGGTCAATTTAATGTTACTTTGATAAAAAAAAAGTATCAATTCTTTCAAAAACCAAGAAATTTCTTAGTGATTCCAAACCTTTGATGATAGTGTGTGTGTGGTGTGTGTGTGTGTGTGTGTGTGTGTGTAGTGTAGTGTGTGTGTGTGTGTGTGTGTGTGTGTGTGTGTGTGTGTAGTGTAGTGTGTGTGTGTGTTAGTGTGTGTTAGTGTGTGTGTGTGTGTGTGTGTGTGTGTGTGTGTGTGTGTGTGTGTGTGTGTGTGTATGTATCTCCAGGGGGTGGCACTCACAGATTTCCAGCCCTGCTGTAGGGCTCCAAAAACATTCTAAATTCATCAGAACTCAGAAAGAACAACAATCTTATTACTTGCAACAATATATCAAAACAAATATGTTTATTAGAAGTTTGACATTTGATGGACTATGGGACCTATAACCAGACATAAACAAACAGACCAGTGCAATCTAGAATTAAGTTGTAAACATAGCAATGGACCATAGATGGATAAATAAAATATCAGAATATAAAAAGATAAATATATATAAATCTAAGGCAAAGGCCATGAGTATCTTCAAAAGCATCAGATAGTTCATCAACAAATATATAATATTTCTCAATACATAAGCCCACATATTATTTTAGCTGATAAAACATTGTCCAAAACACAGAAATCACCACTCACCAGAGGTCACCATTGTACACTGGTGTTCATTGTACTTGAAGAATGAACCATTAATTAGAAATGTATAAGTTTAAGAAAGTACCCCAATGTAAACTTTCATTAAGACCTCTAGGTGCCATAGTATCCAACCTATGGATCCACTCCATCTCTACGTAATAGTAAAATTGACCAATCTCCCCCTCTACTAGGTCTTTACACATGATCAGTGATAATGCAGATATTAGTTGTTTCATGAATGGGAAATGCATTTCAGGTAACTCAGTGTCATTATTTTATTGCCATACATATAGATGACATCCGATCACTAAGGGTGCATAAAAATCTAATTCCAAAAGATCAGTATATTCAGTAACACAGTAATGTAGTGATTCTGTTTGTTTGCTTTTATAATAGAAACAAGAGGAACTTAATGTTACATTTTCAGCTGAAAAAAAAATTATTCCACTTCAATACTACACTGGAATTATATCATCAGTATAAGAATATATTAAGGGTTATCACAAAGATTGTCAATAGGTAATGTATAAAACAGCTTGCAGCTTAAAAAGGGAGGTGGGATGGTAGTGGTGGGGGGCAATAAATTGTTTTTGATATGTGACATCTTGTTTTATGCATGTTTAAATATTGCAAATCTCCATATGTGCATCACGCGTTTCACTAAATATTAATGTATCTGTAGAGAGATCATCTGTAGATATAATTGCCACAGTCCTTATCTCTAGATTATTCTTTTTAAATTGCTGGTTTAACCCTAGACACAAAGAGCCTGATGTAGAATTGGACACAATTTCAAAAACACAGATAAATTGTGTCCAGAAGTTAATGCATTCCGTCTCTCTGACCATAGGGAGTGGTAAGTGCAAAATGCGTCTGAGTCTACATAGGTACTTAAGCTTATGCATTTTTCGTGTGCATGCCCAGCAAGGAAATGCTTATTTTACTCAAATAAAATGTACTTGCATCCAACACCTACATGAGTCCTGAAGTGTGTAAAACGGATTACACAGAGAAAAGAAAGGATACACACAACTAAATGTACCTAGTATCTCATAGTTCACACTCTATTACTGATGATCTGGATTAATGACTCGCTATGTTTCTCCAACTTATTTGACCTTTAATATTTTCTCTATCAACATGCCTTACTGGTTTCCGGAGAAAATGTTATCTGGAGTGTGAAATTAACCATTCCTTTGTTATGAACTCACAACTTGGATAAACCACTAAATAGTTTTAAACCTGAAGCATATTTGAATAGCTTCCAATCACAACTACAGCATGACCTTCTGGATTTTAATAATTGTAATTTCCCCAGCAAAGTAAATTAGTGCTAGAAAATTCATGTAGACAGCTGCAGAAGTGAGGAATTCCTTCCTTCAACCCACAAGCAATGTCAGTATAACTGTCAGGCAATGGGTTGCCTAAAATGAACTTTTACTGATTATTTAAATAGAGTAAGTGTGCTGCTGTGCCGTGTGACTTAGTATGTATAAGAAGTGACCAATGGGTTGCAGGGGCAAACGTAGGATTGGGGGGGTTGGTTCAAGTGTTTGATTTTGGAACAAAACAATAATATATAAACAAAAAACTTGCTGCAATAAGCTGGTAACACTTTTTATAGTAATTTTTTTTACTGTAAATAAAAGATTTGATTGAGTCACAGAGTGTAAGACGTAATCTAATAACAACTGGTACAGAAGCAGCTACTGAGAGGCGTTTGCGCCACTGATCCACTTGCCAGGTTTCTTCACGGTTTTCGCATACCTCCCAACATTTGTGGAGGCGGAATCAGGCTAGGGGGCGTTGCACAATGGGGGTGTGGTCACACCCAGAGCGCATGCCTAGAGGTTTTGAAGTGCTAGGCTGTCCTGTTCTCTCCTCCCCTCCAAACTCCTTCATTGCCGTGCACATTCCCTGCTGCTCTGCCATGTATGCAGAGTTGCATGGCAGAACAGCAGCCTCCCAAATTTTCCACCAATCGGAGAAAAAGCTGTCCCTATTGCGATGGGAACAGAGCCTGAATTGTGGAACAGAGCCCACCAATCGGGACTGTCCCACCTACATTGGTTTTCAGGAAATTTTTACTTTGATCGGGAAATAATTCTTACTTACTTTAATATTTTATGTTTAACTTTAATTTTTTTTAAAAACATGGTCGCTGCTGGGCTTCCAGGACTTCTGGTGGTGGCGCGCAGGGGACATTTCCCACAATTCTCTCCTTGTACTCCAGCTCCAGCCAGCCTTTAGACGGAGGAGGTAAAGGGTGAGGGAAGTTGTTGCTTAGTTAGGACCATGACCTGTCCAGTGCTGGCTTATAAATGTAAATTTTAATTTGTCTGTGCTAAGAGAGAATCAGGTGTAATAAGTGTTCTGTGGATATTTCCATATGGCCTACTGCAAGGGAAATGTATAAATATATTCTATTATAAAATAGTAACTCCACACCAGTTATTATATAAACTGCTGGCTGAAAGTAGCAAGGAAATAACACGGGGGAGTTAGATTTCATGTTACATATATAACCTTATGTATGTGCTCCGACGGTTCAGCTAAATATTGAGTTTTTCAGCAGGGGCCCAGATGACCCTAACCCACACCAGTGTCTTGTCTAGGGCTCCATGAGTCTTAATCCAGCTCTGGTCAGGCATTAAACAATTAACAGGTCCTCGTGCTACCTGGTAGAACCAGAGACGATTTTACAGTAGGAGGGGCCCAGGGCAAATATCAATCATGGAGCCCACATAAAAGCTTCTGAGAACGACATAAAGAGAAGTGGTACTGTGCAGTATCTATATGTACAGCATGAAAATAATTAAGAGAAGTGGCATCGTTTAGTGTCCATATATACAGCATGAAATGACATAAACAGAAGTGGTACTGTGCAGTGTCCAAATGTACACCAATAAGATATCATAAAGAGCAGTGGTAATGTGCAGTATCTGTATGTACAACAGGATAATTGCATAAAGAGAAGTGGTACTGTGCATTGTCCATATGTACAGCATGAACATGACATAAAGATAAGTGAAAGAGAGATGGTTAATCATTATATTAGCCCTGATGAAGTCCTGGATTATTAGGATGAAATGTATAGGGAATATTTGGAACTACCTGGAAGCAGCATCCTAGCTCTTCATCGGTGGGGTAAACCTATAATGGTTGACAGACACTGTGATTACTATGCAGGAGCACTTGTGTAGGAACCACACAAAAATCTAGTTCACCTGGTACATGACCAGGCATTGTATTCATGGAGTCTACATCAGGCTGAAGACAGCAAAAATGTAATGCATCAATGTATAGTGGAATTCGCTACTCAAAAAACTGTAACAATTAATAGTTTACACTCATTTAGACATATGTCTAAAACCACCAAATAATGTATTGAAATATGCCCATAGGTAGGTTCTCTACCTCCAAGTACAAACTCACTCAGAGGTGCGTTCACTCACTTAGACATAAGGGTAGTGGTCTGACACAAGTTATCAGTCCTTAAATACAGCTAGATGAATATTCTGAAAAAAGTAAAAGAATGTAACCTATTTTCAAGAAACCCAAGTTTATGTCTTTGGCATAATGAGACATTATTCAATGTTCAAATCAATAAAAGTTTGCAGGGTGCAATGAAGTTCAAACCAACATGTTGAAGAAGTTTACTGCTGGCGTATGGAAAAGCTCAATTTGGTGGTTCTAGCTGTACTCCTGAATGCACAATACACATAAGCTGAATGTATCTGGTCTTTCTACCTGCAAGACACTATCGGAGTAACTTCGATTTCCGTTATTGTCAGTCTCCATGGTCAGCATACATTCAGAAAATAAGAGGTCAAAGTTTAGGAATTTCTTTCATCTGTGTTTACATTTACAATAGCATTCCCTAGTATGTATCTCACCTGTCAAGGAAATGTTCTGCCGGTGTTGAGGTTTTTCAATCAATCATCTGCAAATTATTAGTACAGTAATTGGGAGGCCGTTATTGGTGGTGCAATTTGCAGGCCAAAATATGTATTATACATGAGAGGTAAGAAAATCTACATATTCGTGTTCTGTAGAAAAAAATCTAACGTCCACTGCATTGTGTGATTTTTTTTTTATTATCATTACCGGCTCAAAGTTGTAAGGCAAAAACTATTTGAAGCTTTTAACACAGCCATTATTCTGTGATTTACAGATATGACGTCTTATTTTAGAGCAGCTGGTAGGGGGCGCCTATTAAGCTCTGGGTTTCCCCGCGGTACACTACCACATTACAAAGACAAATACTTTCTGTCCACACAAACCAACATTGAGATAAATTAAATGAATGATGGATTATCGTTAGATTTTCTTTTCACTAACTTCAGGCAGTAATTTTTACTGTGATGATAGATGGGCCAAAATCGCAGGCTCATTACAGTTGTAGAATGACGGATCTCATCCTGGGAACATCTAGCTCTTTAGGATTTAACGTGGCGATAGAATGGTGAAGAGTGAAGGACAAACTGGACTGTGCAAGGTCAAGGCTTGCTGGTTCTACAGGCACTGTTATAACACACACCACTTTTCTATTTAGCCTGATATTTCTCTAGCAACTTGTTCAATCTGACCTTGGTCACTGGAAAGGCTAATAGTATCATTACCCTGCCAAGTGCTTCAGTTTTCTGGTGGTGTCAGGCTGCACTGTTCAAGTTTACACTCTGAAAGGCCTTTTCATCATTGTATCGAAACTCCTGTGGCTGCAGAACTACTAATCAAAAGACTTTTATGTCAAGTCACATTTTTTCCAAACCCAGAAAAGTTCAGGCTGGGATCATAAACATTAGACTCATTATTTAGGAATAAAAGACTTTGAGCTTTTTTTTTTGTATTGGCTAAAGGTTGAAAAATGAAATTACTTTTTGAAAATGTTCTTCCTTTCTGAGTCTCCCTGATTCTTCTGTGTTTCTTTTTTAAAAGCAATTTATTAGGAAACTTAAAAATCTTAGCAAAACAGAGATGCAAAAACACAGGGGGGTAAATGTACCAAGCTGAGAGTTTCCCGGTGGGTTTGAAAAACCAATCAGATTCTAGCTATTATTTATTTAGTACATTCTACAAAATGATAGCTAGAATCTGATTGGTTGCTATAGGCAAAATCTCCACTTTACAATCCAGCTGGAAAACTCTCAGCTTGATACATTTACCCAGGGCCGTAACGAGGATGGTGCGGGCGGTGCCGTCGCCCAGGGCGCAAACCCAAGTGGGCGCAGCAGCCGCCCGCTACCTGCCTTCATACTTTTAGCCCTCAAGTTCCGTATAAGGGCTGAAGAAGAGAGAGAGGGAGAGATTAACTAACCAGTGTTTGATGCTTCACTCCTTAACTTCCGCCGTGGAACGCATGTACGTTCCACTGACAGGAAGTCCTGCATTTGGAACGCAAATGCGTTCCAAATGCCGAACTTCCTGTCAGTGGAACGCACATGCGTTCCACAGCAGAAGTTAAGGACAAGCATCAAACTCTGGTAAGTTAATCTCTCTCTCTCTCTCTCTCTCCTCCCCCTCCCTCCTCCCCCTCCTTAGATGGGGGGCGCAGGTGCCCTGTCTCGACCAGGGCACCAAAATGTATAGTTTTGCCACTGCATTTACCCCCGGGTCTGTTCCTAATATTTTAAACAAGAGAATCGTACATAACTTTGCATGCAAATATGTTGTTTCCTAAGAAGTTATGGTGCCGCTCAGAATACATTATAAGACTTGTGGTGTCACCTAGCTTACGGTAAGACTTGTGATGCCACTTACCTACACTGTAAGACTTATGATGCCATTACACTATGGGCTTTATTTATTAAGGAGTGCAAAGCAAAAAAAAAAGTAACTTTACACCTTGACAAAACCATGTTGCATTGGAGGAGGAGGAAAAATTAAAATGTGGGGACAGATTTATAGTTGGGGTAGGGGATGTCCTAGACCATCTTTAAATTTCACTTTCAAATACAGCTATCAAGTATTTGTATGCTAGATGAAAAAGCAGCCAGTGTTTAACTTATGTGCAAAATAATAAACTAATGTGCACCCTTTGCATTATAACATGGTTTGTCCAGGAGAAAACTTACTCCTTTTTTTTCCCTTGCTCTCCTTAATGACTCAGGGCCTAAATGACTTATTTTGCCACTTACCATACATTATAAGACTTGTTGATGCCTACATGATGCCCCTTACTATAAACTATACTAGTTATGGTGCCCCTTACCAGAAGTGTGTGTTTTCACAGATTTGTTTTCAAATAGTCTGCAAAGACTGTTTTTAATCACAAAAATACCAATAATATATTTATAATAATAAAAATATAAATATAATATATACAAATATCTTATATACACTTACCTGAATAAAAGTTGGTATAAGCTTTTCTCTCTAGCTCTCTTTTCTCTCCTGGGCTATCAAGTTAATAGGTTGGTTTCCGATGCAGAATTTGGCTACAAGAGACCTCATGGTGTCAATCTCAGTCAGGGATCTAATTCTCGTGAGAGTGACCCTGCATATGGAAGCTGGTCAATGTCAACGTCAAAAGCCTCCCATAGTAACAAGTTGTCGGTGTTAATTGACTTAGCCGCATAGGGTGCATAGAAGGATGCAACTAATGCTGCCCAACACACAAACTGTTGGGGTGTGAGTGTCGAGCACACATGGAGAGAGGGACAGGGGCACACATGGAGAGATGGAAAGGGGCACACATGGAAGGGAAACAGGGGCAAACATGGGGGGAGAGGGACAGGGCACACATGGAGAGGGGGACAGGGGCACATATGGAGAGAGGGACAGGGGCACACATGGAAAGGGGAACAAAGGCAAACATGGGGGGAGAGGGACAGGGCACACATGGAGAGAGGGACAGGGGCACACAAGGAAAGGGGAACAGGGGCAAACATGGGGGGAGAGGGACAGGGACACACATGGAGAGGGGGACAGGGGCACACTTGGAGAGAGGGACAGGGGCAAACATGGAGAGAGGGACAGGGGCACACATGGAAAGGGGAAGAGGGGTATACATGGAGAGAGGGACAGGGGCACACATGGAGAGGGGGACAGGGGCACACATGGAGAGGGGGACAGGGGCACACATGGGGGAGAGGGACAGGGCACACATGGAGAGAGGGACAGGGGCACACAAGGAAAGGGGAACAGGGGCAAACATGGGGGGGAGAGGGACAGGGCACACATGGAGAGAGGGACAGGGGCACACTTGGAAAGAGGGACAGGGGCAAACATGGAGAGAGTGACAGGGGCACACATGGAGAGAGGGACAGGGGCACACATGGAAAGGGGAAGAGGGGGCATACATGGAGAGAGGGACAGGGGCACACATGGAGAGGGGGACAGGGGTACACATGGAGAGGGGGACAGGGGCACACATGGAGAGGGGGACAGGGGCACACATGGAGAGGGGGACAGGGGCACACATGGAGAGGGGAACAGGCAGGGGCGGATCTAGACATTTGTTCTACCCCGGGCGATTTTAGGGGGGGTGATTTAGGCCCCACCCCCTTTCTGATTTCTAAGGCTGCCGGCGGCTGCACAGTATGTGCAGGTCCATTCAGCAGTGACAGTGTGCTGCCCGGCTGCTCTGATTGTGTTTAAAACACAATCAGAGCAACCGGGCAGCACACTGTCACTGCTGAACGGACCTGCACAGTGTGCAGCGTCGGCAGCAAGCCCCTGCTAGGGGGGGGGCGATCACATGGAGAGAGGGACAGGGGCAAACATGGAGAGGGGGACAGGGGCACACATGGAAAGGGGGACAGGGACACACATTGAGAGGGGGACATGGGTACACATGGGCAGGGAGACATAGGCACATATGTGCAAAGGCAGACATATGAATACTTGTAGAGAGAGGTACACATAACAAATTGGAGCTAGAGATACACAAATAAAGCATAAATAGAAACATGTGGGAAGGGGACAGATGTGGCTGTTTCCTTGATAAAATGTTATCTTTCTATCATACGAAAATTTGAGAGTACTTAAATAACATAAAACATCATAATGATTGTATAAATGCTACTAATTGTTGTGTTTATCAACAGTAAGGCTCTGCATATAGGAGTAAATACACTTTTTTTATGCTTAGCATAACTCTAGCTTATATGCCACTGATTCAGAGCTGGACCCATCTTGAGATGTGTACTGCTCTTAATATGAGTGCAAAAAATACCCTCTTTTTTCCATGCAACTTGTTGGAGCAGAATATACCTCCAATTCGCTTCCAACTTTGAATGGGGTCCATTGACTTCTGCTAGTAATAAGCCCAGCCATTGGAGCGTGATGCATATTCTGAATCAGTGGCCCAATAGAATGGTAGTAGAGGTGGAGGCAGGGCCGCACATGTGCACTGCAAACTTGCATCGTAGACTAAATGGTCGTGCAGCCTCTCTATGGCAAAAGCAGCATGTGACCCATGCTGCAGCATATACAGATCCCGGCAGCCAGTCTATGGCACTGAATGTGACACCAGCCCAGGAGGCATTGGCCTTGGCTCAGCCGGCCACTTACAGTAAGTCGGTTGGAACTTGGAACCGGCCCGATTATCTCGGAATTGGGTTGATTATCTTGCTCAGATTTCTATGATACCAAATCCGCACAAAAGCACTGGTAGTTTTAGGCCCAATTGAATTATGTTTTTGTTGGATTTTGCACTTATTTCTTTTTCGTATTTTAATTATTTTAAGTGCACAGCCAAGATGATTCCCATTTGGGACACGGCATGCTGCACTTCAAGACAACCCCCCCCCCCCTTGCATAATTTATTTATTAACAATTATTTATATAGTGCCAACTTACACCCTCTGTAACAGTGGAACTTCCACCACTGTGTGCACGTCTGCAAAAGACAAAATGTCACCATAAAGTATTATCTTCTATCACATTTGGGCCAACAGCATAGTCCATTCTCTTTGTCTGTCCTAAAAATGCTTGTTAACCCTTAGTTATGTATTTTGTAGCTCGTGATAGTAAAGAGACTATTTAAAATATTACTAGATGGTTTAAATGTGTCTCATTAAAATTAGTGGCCAAGTAACTTTATATTTTGAGTTGTAAACAGATAAAAGAAAAAAATCTGCTTTAACCTCTAAAGGGGCATTAAAAATTGGGGAGTTAAGAGAAAAAAGATAAAGCAAAAACGTGCTAAAAATAGTTGAAACAAAATCAGAATAAAATAGATCTCATAATCCTTCTTGCATTCACTGAAATATTCCTTTGTATTTGAAATGTCATAGTAAGACTCATCTACAAGACTTATTTGACTTTGTCTACTCATTTGCTCCCCACATTAATTCCATCTGCAAGAATGGTTGTTTTCACCAGTTCAATAGCGGTATAAGGAATCCATCTCTTCTTTACATAAGACTCTATTAAATTATTATAAGACGCTCTCATAATATTTGGTATTGATTCATGTAAACTCCTCTTAACTGGCCTTTTATTTCAAAGACCAGTTGGCTCCTCAATGCTACCTCCAAACTCCCTACACCTCTCAGTGCTACATATAAATAGCTATATTACAGAGCCCACAGAGAATGAAGGTTATAGAGTAGGATATACCTTTTATGCTGTTCCTTACAGTGACTCACTTCAGAATAAAATGTTGTCCAGTTTATTTGCTACAATGTCTTCCAGCATTCAGTTACTTAGTATATCACTTATCTTACATTCCTGTTGAAGTCTATATTTCAACAATGATCTCCAACTTTCAAGACTTTGCACATGTTTTACTTTGTTTATGTACATTCCAGTCTCGCACCATCAACCAACATCCTATCCTTTAAGTGTTCCTATAAAACCAAAGTTCCGAGAAAGGTCTATTCTTTCTATCCTGAACTGCCCCTAATTCTAGCAATCCTACTACCATACTGTTAAAGGAACACACTGCTCACTACAAATAGGCAGAAGAGCTTCTGTCGTCAGTACAACAGGTATATACATATATATATATATATATATATATATATATATATAAATGCCTTCCAATTTACCACTGCTAAGTCAACAATTGCTTAAATCACCTCCCCTTTCATTGATTGTAAGCAGTTGTGTATCTACCATGCAGGGCACAGGGTGGATACACCCTCCCACCAGTTCCCGGCGATCGGCCAATGACCATTGCCTCTCCTTCACTCTGATCACCTCTACCCAGAATTCAAGATTTCTCCCATGCTGCCCCCTCCACTGGAATGACCTCCCTCGCTCTATCCAACTGTCCCCTACCTGTGCAGCTTCAAACTGACACTTAAAACTCAGTTGTTCCTCAAAGCCTACCAGCCGTCTTCCTAGCCTTCTCCATGCTTGTTCTCCTCACTTCCCTCCTCCCCTGTCCCTGTACGTGCTCCTCTTGCACCTTATCCCCTTCACTGACTCCCTCGTGTGACTGCAGTCTGTTTTCCCTCACTTTAGTATGTAAGCTCTCACCAGCAGGGCCCTCTTCCCTTCTGTCTCAATACTTATTACTTCTGTTCCAGCCTCACTGATACTGGTCTTGCTTGGAGCCATTGGAGTCTAAGTAGTACTTGCTTATTGTTCTGTGCTGATTATCCTGTGAGGTCTACGGATACCTTGTGGTGCTTTATAAATAAAGCTTAATAATAATAATAATAATAATAATAATAATAATATGGGACAATGAGTTGGCCAATCCTGCATGGACCCTTGGCAGATGGTCAAAGTCTGAATTTTAATGTATGGATAGGCTTTATTTAGTAAATTGTGGTGCAGCCGACAAAATGTCTGCCTCCATTGTGTGGAAATTGCAGGTGCATTTAAAAGGAATGTATTAAATATATATTAATATAAAATAAAATATTCCAATAAACACCCAAAACGACAACCAAAATGAAGGGAAAGAGGAATGTTCAAGCATAGTAAACTATTTTTTGACATTGTCAGAATGAACAAGGTGAACAAATTTTGCGGTGAAAATTGTGGGAATACAGTGTTTAACTTGTGGTAAAGAATATATGGTTATATATTGAGGATTAAATACATAAGCACAGTTTGAGGGTTTCTAGTGTATTTGAGAAACATTTCTCACTTTCACAAAATTAGGCTTAAAGTATTTGACCTATGAATGGATTTAACTAAATATTTATATGACAGATGAAGACAAATCTTAAAACAACCACTTTGAATAGATCAACTGGGTCTTATTATTTAGAAGCCAAAATGTTAATGTGAAGAATGAAAAATATTATCATGCTCAAAGCCGGATCCAAATCACCACCTGTGCAAATTGAAATGATATCATGTGATTCTATCGCTAGAAGTATTAAATGTTTTTTTGGTTAAGTAAACTCACCTACTGTATCACAAGGCTCAGCTGCCAAGTGATAAGAGATCAGATTCAGCTTTTAGCTCCTCGGAGTTTAATATCACAATGAATACATTCATGCAGTTAGCTATAGTTTTGAAAGACTTTTAAAAACAACATTTAAATAAGATTTATTGGCCAAGAAACCAAGTGGCCATTCAAAATGGCTGATTAAATTGTTAACCTAAAATAATGATCTAGGGCGTGATTCATTAAGGATCTTAGAAACTTAAGAAACTTCTTATTTAAGTCTCCTGGACAAAACCATGTTACAATGCAAGGGGTGAAAACTAGTTTTCTGTTTTGCACATAAGTTAAATACTGACTGTTTTTTCATGTAGCACACAAATACTTGATAGCTTATTTGTACACTGAAATTTAAAGTTGATATTTGTGTGCTACATGAAGAAACAGTCAGCATTTAACTTATGTGCAAAACAGAATACTAGTTTTCACCCCTTGCATTGTAACATGGTTTTGTCCAGGAGACTTAAATAAGAAATTTCTTAAGTTAAGTTCCTTAATGAATCAGGCCCCTAGCTTAGTAACATTGTAGGATCTCTAGATTTTGTTGTTTTAGCTTATCTATGCACGTTCTTGGTTATACCAGGCGTACCCCTGCTCTTTTGAATGTGCAAATAAAAATAGGGTTCTGAGTATGAAAGGTAAAAACTAGATATATAACTAATTAGACTTTATACACACTATATTGAATATTGTTAAGAGTACATGGTAAGTTTATAAACTACAGGATAGATAATAGTTTCTTATTTCTTGGAAATACCCCAACGGATAATAAAATGATCTGAAAGAGATTGCTATGTTTCTGCTACCTTAAATATACTCTTATTAAAGTTGTTTCCAAGCTACTGAGTGCCTGAGATTTCAGCTGACATGTATCTTTTCATTTTGAAAAGATAGTAGTAATATCTCTCTCTCATCCCTACCATTCTCAATTCCCTATAGTAGAATTATGCAGGCAAACAACAATGTTGCAGCTTTCGGCATGAAAGGTAACCGCTAGTTGATCCTTTCAACATAAGAGAGAGAAAAAATGAATTTAACCAACTAAACATGAGTGATATGGTACTTTAAGGAGAGCAAGGATAACATAAACTTAGGTTGGGTACACACTACAAGTGTTTCACCCGATTTTCATGACAAATACACGACAAACAACCGTTAGGTCCGATATTACATTAGTGTGTACTCTCTCCCACGGTCATGTTTTATCATTCCAAAGCTCATCGTATCATTTGAATTGATTTTTTAAAGTGACTAAAAATCTCTATAAATGATGGAACAATGTCAGGCAAATTCTGCAGCATCAGGGGCGCACGCAGGGGGGGTTTCTGGGTCTCCAGAAACCCCTCCCCTCCGCTAGCGAAATGCCCCACTGTGCTATACAGCAGCCGCGGCGCTGTCAAAGAGGCGTCCGCGGCGGTGCTGTATTGTATACAGCACCGCCGCGGACGCTTCTTTGACAGTGCCGCGGCTGCTGTATAGTACAGTGCTGCCGAAACGGAGCTGCTGTGCATGCGCAGCAGCTCTTTCGCTTTTTTTTTTTTTTTGGGGGGTGCGCCCCTGAGCGTGTATGCACTCATGACCAGCAGTGTAGGCAGATCTCCATAGAATAACGCCCATGGTTATGACAGATGAAAAGAACAGATCCGAAGGTAAATTTTGTAAAACGTGTACAGTGTGTACACATCAATCGGCTAATTGGGACTTTCAGTTGTTGGTAAAATCATTAACGATATTGCATTGGGAGAAATTTCCTGTAGTGTGTACAAGGTTTTAGTTTTTGGCAGAATGCAACATATATGTTTTGATTGCAGAATACAGAAGTATAGAAGTACCCACTTTTAGACAACCTCAAGTACCTCAAATAAAGCTTTGACGTGGGTCACCCCTTTACTTGTATTCTTATCTGGTCACAGGTACGGCTACCAGGAGGAGTAACAGAGAGGTTCCAGCGCTGTAATGCTGTAGCCATCCATAGCAATCTGTGGACAGGAGGTGTATAATGAATGTATGAATTGATTGGATTGGTTTTGACTCTTATCCAATCAGGGGCCTCAGTCACCACACACCTTCAACCCAGTTTGTTTATTTGCATTACAGGTTACGGATTACAAAGCTTCAATAGCTGAGCTCAATGGAAAGAGAAGCGGTTGTAACCACGTTATTCTACAGGAAACTCTGTCTTTACTAAACTCAGGCACATGAAATCACATTTTTCATACAGTTTAGCTATCAGATTGCCTTTGTAGATTAATGAAGGTGCAGCACACATAACAGTCAATGGAATGTAGTTCAGAAGACAGATTAAAATCTTGATAGATGAACAGGACAGATAAAACAAACCCTGTTTTATTAATACAGTAGATTTAAGAAAAACACTATTCCAGCTGCATATATAGGGTCAAATAAGGATCTTTAATGTTTTACACCACTTGTGCATGGTTTGAGCCGGCCATCAAAAAGAATAAAATAAGCAAAAATCAAAAGGGAATGTTCAGGTAGAACAGTAGAAAACAAAACCTTTCCTTGCAACAAGAAGAAACTAGTCCACCAGGAAAACTGGCAGGAGGTGCTTATTGAGAGATGAACTCGCCTTGGCCCTGTCAATCTGTGTGAAAAGAAAGAAAACAAGCAACAACTGAGATCCTCTATAGGAGTGAGCAATTGCAAAATAATCATGTAAGGTTTAACCACTCATGAACTACTGTGATCCTGTATAGCTTTCTCTTGGGACAGAATTTGGAGATTCAGGAGAAAGTAAATTCCCTTAGGCTATGCTATGAAATGCTGCTGGAGTCAAGTTTAATTAATAAAGTGCCTAAGATATTTGGTTGCTGCCTCCTCTGCAGCTTTATTTTACTTTACGTTGACCCCTTTCTCAACAATAGGTGGCAGCATTGAGTAAATGCAAAACCCTTGGTTTAGATCAGGGGTAGGCAACCTGCGGCTCTCCAGGTGTTGTGAAACTACAAGTCCCAGCATGCTTTGCCAGTAGATAACCAGCAGATAGGTGGCAAGGCATGCTGGGATTTGTAGTTTCACAACACCTGGAGAGCCGCAGGTTGCCTACCCCTGGTTTAGATCATCAATTCCTAACCTGAAGGTCTTGACCCAAAATGTTGTTCCTAAGGCAATTTATGGTGGATCTCCATGATCCTCTTTTTCTGAACTAAAGCATAAAGTCAATTTCTTTAAAATACAATGATCACAATTTAATAATATTTTTGCACAAATACCTAATAATTGCAGGCTTGTTTTAATTTAAAAAAAATCTACATTTTACTTGTAGCTAGCAGTAAAGTAATTTAAAATATATATTGATTAAAAATTGTTTGATGCCTGTAAACCGGCAATATTCTCAAATAATTCAAAATGTTTTACTTTTATTTATAGCGTAATGGACCAAAATGATTCACTCATTAGTTATATTACTTTTTATTTATTCATCCAGGGCTGGGTCAAGCCCTGGCAGTGCCCTAGGCGATGTATCACAAGCAGCGGCCACCTTTGAGCCAGCATCCCATCCCCACTGCTTCTTACCTTGGTAGATGGGAGGTGGGGATGGTAAGCTTGACTTCTCAGACTGGAGTTTGGCGCTTTGCTCTGACATCGTAGCCAAGTGCTGCACTCCCAGAATAACACTGACATGCAGGAACAGCAGCCAGCAACTTCAAAGGGGCATTACAATTGACCTAATATGTTCTTCTCATTAAGTGGATGAGTGACACTATGTCACTTATTAGGTGCCCCGTAACCAGTTTCATCTTAGGCAACTGCCTTTATTTGCCTAATGGTAGTGCCGGCCCTGTGATCATCCTGTTGCTGTCTGATACATCTGTACATTTTAATATCATACCAACATGGAGTCACACTGGAGTGCTGGGCATTCAGATAATTTGTTCTAAAGTGTATTGCAGGTGATTTAAAGAATTGGATTATTTTATGGACTTAAACTTAATTGGAACAAATCAAGCATTTTCCCAATAAGGGGAGACAATCCTTAACAAGCTTTGAGGGGTCATTTTTCTCCAATGAATCAGTAAATTTAAATATTTGATAGTAGGGTTTTCATGTAATATTGGGGATTCTATTTGCATAACATTCACACCCTGATTGATTAATTAAAGGTTAAAATTGACACCTGGAGCAAGTTGCATCTGATTGTTACAGTCAGAGTTAGTTAGAGTAGTACAAACATGTTTAATCAAAATTATTATATGTGCTTCAACATTCTCCCTTCATTTATACCTGGATGTACTCTTAGGACTATTCATCTGCATTTATCTACTCTGTTCTGGGCAAAAGAAAGAGCCAGAATTAAATAAGACATTTCGTGTAAAGCTGTGAAAATTTAAGCTTTAGTGCTATGCCTCACAGATCAGTCATGGTTTGAGAGTCCCCATGGAAAACATTTGCACAACAAATCAATTAGTCATTTGGATACTGGACATAGACAGGTACAGACTTTATTGGGAGGTAAAATTCAGAGGTAAAGGCCCTCTACTCGTAACACAGGTGGTCTTTTATGGAATACATGTATTTCAGATACTCCTCCTTTGGTATAGGAGTAAATACCCTCAGCTTTCAAATCTGGATGAAATACCTTTTTGGACAAGCTATAAAATAAATACAGTGGGACACTTTATGCCAAGAATTATATGAAATCATTTGTGCAACTTAGTAATACATTTGGTATTCCTAACTCTCCTTTACATCAGTAAACTATGAAAACTATGAAAACACATCTCCTGTCCTTGGAACCTTGTAAGTTAGTTTATACCACATACTCTCTGTTAACAAACATGCTAGATGAGAATATATGGATCTAGAAATGTTAACAGATGAGGAATCGATTTACTGTTTGGGCCATGTACAGGAAGCTACTCTCTCAGCTATAGATAAAAAATACAGTTCTACATATTGCATAGAGTTTATGCTACCCCTGTCAGGCCTGGTACATTTTGTTTGTATGGTATATATGAAATGTGCTGCTGTGGTATTTACATTTTGAATATTTGCTGGGGGATTGCTCAGTGGTCAAAAAATGTTGGTGTCATAGGCAAGCTAATTATTAGTCATATACAACTGCAAATATGTGTTTGTGAACTAATGCATAGTATTAGCTTGGTGTGGCTCAGATGAATTCTGTGTTCAGAAAATGGTTAAAACCTGAAAGGGGGGAACTAAATTACTTTATCTCTTTGATTTAGTTTTTAAACTGTTCTACTCTACCTATAAGGAATTTATGGCTAGAAAGTTCCAGACACCTAGTTACTTATTAGTGCCCAATACCAATGTATGGTACAGGTCATAAAAGCTGAAGCCTTTGAAATCTCTCTCTAAGATTTTATCAATATCAATAATATCCAAAAATAGAACCCTCTCATTCTTGGTAGTTCTATGATATGTAGAAAGGGATATGGGAAACAAATGTGTATACTTAACTGCACTAGTAACTATTATCTTTATTAGATCTCACTTCCCTTGTTGTAAGTATTAGTTTTATTTATTATTATTATTGGGAAGGTACTAGCCTCATGATTTGTTTAGACCAACAGTTTATATGAAGAAAAAGAAACAATTTATATTGGATTAGATTGTGCATCCAAAATAAATTACTTCTTCTTTTTCTTAAAAGATAAACTTTTGATTCTGTAATATCTGAGAACATCTCAAATGGGTAACAGAGCAGCTGAATTAAAATGAACAGAAAAAAGGATACAGGAAAATGTCATAATTTTGTCAATTGGCATACTTACAGGAGTCGTGTCTGGTATGTAAATGAAGTTGTGTGAAGTACTATCATCTTTGTTGGACATTCTGGTAAGAAGTTAGGCCAGTGTAAATAAACTTTGAATTGAAAGGTGTTTGGAAAGAGGTAATACAAAATTAAGTTGCATTTACACAGACCTTCTAGGCCTGACATTACAGTAGAAGGTGGGCTGTGGGTACCTGCAGCATGATTAAAATGTTCTGCAAATTTAACAGATTTGTCCACTTTTGGGAGTCAATTTCATATTGAGAAGTGTCCCATTATTCATGCTCTCCCAGCAGAAAGAAAAAGGAATATTCTTGAGTTTACCGTTTCTGTTGTTTATTACTTTTTATTTTACAAGAAACTATTGAATTATATCTTTGTATGCCATTTTGTTCATTCTTTTCATCTTAAGCATTGTGGATTTATTTTACATAATAAATGACACCTAATACGTCCACGTCTCTATGTTCTTACGAATTCACATGTCATACCTGGATCCGTTCACACTGAGCCTCGACCCAGGTCGTCTGGGCTTGCCACGGCATTAACCCGGGTTTTTGATGCAGTGTGAACGGCTATAAGTCAAAGTTCTCACCTCATGGTAAAAGTAGCTCTGGTGGGAACAAAACCAATCAGATGCATGTCTCATAGTTGACAAAATTAAAATTTCTAGAACACTCATTTAAAGTCAGATATGAATGAATTACTCATGTGGTATGACTTTATAGTAACAACTGCCGCTACCCAGCATAAACTAACCCATAAGCAAAGTTATATACTGTCCTGGCCATCCACGGCCTAGAACATTTGCTGTTTGTGCTATAACGCTTATCACTCTGTTTTTTTCCCTTTTCCCTTATACTGATATATTCTTTGATATTATGTAAAGATTTCCCATTCAACCACATATTGCTTTGTGATATTTACCATTTGCAAGCTAGAAACCTTGAAATATTTAGTTATACCACTGGTTAAAAAGATATATGTTTATTTAAAATAAATGCCTTAGTTTCTCCTTGTTAATCTATTATCAGTGTTGCCAGGGCCATTTTAACAACATTATGGGCCCCCGGGCAAAGCAGTGCACCGGGGCCCCTAGATATACTTATAGATATAGATATATAGATGTACTTGCTCAGTGACCCTTGAAGGTTTTTTTTGCAGGTTTTTTTCTTTTGCAGGATTATTTATTCTCATTAGGAGCCTTGCCTATGGGGCCCGCTTGCTCGTGGGGCCCGCTTGCCCGTGGGCCCCCTGGGCAGCAGCCCATCGTGCCCAATGGAAAAGATGGCCCTGAGTTTTGCAGGTTTCCCCGATGTGTCTCAATAACATATTTATTAGCTTCATGTAAAGTATTGGAAAGCACTGCAGTAATTGTCTTAGATATAATCCTGTAGCTATCTAACTTTATGTAGGAGCATGATCTGCAAATAACAAGCGAAGGAAGCAGGCTCACTGCTATTATCTAATTCAGATTAACCTCAGTACTATTTCTTACTTTCCAAGAAGCTAAGCTTCCTGCAAAGGTACATGATCTAAGGAAAACTATCTGTACCACATCAAGAGTGCAAATAAATGTATGACCCAAACACCATTCATTTCTAGATACAGGGAAGTAGAATTTTAAGCCATGTTTGGCTCACCTTGACTTCTCCTTAGCAATGTAAAACCTTTGTATGGATAACAGATAAAGTCCTTAAACAATCCATTGTTTGCTGATTGGGTAATAATTTAGACGTCGTGTTTAAAAGGTGATAGCAAAATATCATTCGTGAAAATTAAAGCTCTGTGCTCTAGCTTACGTATTGCAAATATCTTATCAAATAATAGTTTAGCTACTTATCTGGACAATTGCTCCTTACCGCCTTATCGCTGAAAGACGGATTACCATTTGGTCTCAATATGATTATATCTTTAAGGGAGATCAAGACCTTCTTTGACCAGAAAAGTAAAATTAATTTTCCTTTTCCATTATAGATGTCAGTCTTCCCCATAACTCACCATAATGTGCTGTTCCATGAAGTAGCACAAGGTCTTAGATTTTCTCCTGCTTGGGTTCAGAAATAAGCTCTATTAAACAGCTTTTGAGGTTTATCTGCACCCCCTACTGGCAAAATTTACACAGCAACAGGACTCATGGCTGCTGTCATTTTACATTACCCATTCAAAGGCCTTTATCATAACTAGGAGACTTGCATGACTTGGAAGAGGACATGCATTAAATGTGGGGTCCACTACGGGATATAATTGCCTTTTATAAATACAATAAAAAAAATAAACTACAGAGTTAGTTGTTTTAGACTTTCTTTAGAATGAATAGAATAACATATGCCCTATTTATATATAAAGTTATTTTTCAGTTGTACATGATGTTCAATGGTCATACGTTATTTTGTAAGTGGGAACTGAAATTCTCTGCATTTTTATTATGAGTCACACATCAATTGTTAGGCTGAAATAAATAGAAATATCAGTAGAGGGCAGACCACTTGCCTGTTTTTACAAGGAAATAACTTTTGAATGACAATTACCCATTGTTTGAAGCACTGTGGAATGTAACTATTGAAGACTGACAAACTTCTTAACTGAACATTACATAGTTATCTGAAAACTGTAAGTAGAGAATGTATGCACCATCCTTAACCCTTTCAATACCAGAACCAGGGTGGTATATACCTCCAAGACCAGGTCCAATTTCAAGGTTGCATCACAAATAGTTTTTTTCATTTTCCTTTGGCGGAAAATAAGGATATTGGGACTTTTAAAGAACAAAAGTGTTAGGGCCTGATTCATTAAGGAAAGTAAGGCAAATAAATGAGTAAGTTTTCTCCTGGACAAACCATGTTACAATGCAAGGGGTGCAAATTAGTTTATTTTTTTGCACTTAAGATAAATACTGGCTGTTTTTTCAAGTAGCACACAAATACTTTATAGCTTTATTTGTAGACTGAAATTTAAAGTTGATCTAGAACATGCCTTACCCCAAATATAAATCTGTCCCCACATCTTAAATTTATCTCCCCTCCAATTCCGCATGGTTTTGCCAAGGTGCAAAGTTACTCATTTTTTGGCTTTCCTTTCCTTAATGAATCAGGCCCTTATAGTGACCGATTATGAGAAACTAGTATTGATTGATGTAGGGTTTTGGTTCACAGACTTCAGCCCTAGAGGTAAATGACTGTTGATAATATTGGAAAGATCGCCAGTGTTTGAGGAAATAAAGGAATATCAAGCTTGGATTGGTAATCTTTATTTTTAATTTAATTGCCCTACAGACAGTAGTTTTTGATAAACTGGAGGCCTTTATTAAACATAAATAACGCCTAAATACTTTGTTACCTAGTTGTTGCATGATGTAGTCGCTTCAAATGGGATGTAGAAATGTAAATGTTACATTAATGTCTTGATGTCCGTTTTACAACTTCCTTTTCATTTGTGGAAATCATATATAAAAACTTAAAAAAACATATTTTATAAACATTTACCTTATGTTTTTTAATTTAATACATATTTATAGCCCCAGCTGGACGTATAATGAAATGGATAACCAGAAACAGCATTCTAAAGTTACCAAGTACATTAGAAGTCGACCACAGCAATCTTGCAGGTGTACGTGGCAATGTTATGGTAATAAGTACTTGTTGCTTTACATGGGCTGGAAGTTAAAATCCGCTGTTCCTTGTGCAATCAGCGGAATGATTGGCCAAATCCTGTCGATGATTGAGTGCTTGACGCTTGTCGAGTGTGGTTAGATGAAAGCATAAAAACATGTTATTATTAGGAGACTGGCATAACTTTCCTTTTCAAACACGGCTTTAGGGATATCATTTATATTTATCTTTGCCTGCGGCATGCATGAAAATTGTACAAGAATATAGTGTCTGTGTAAGAAAAACACATGAAAACAAAAAAGATAAACTTAGGATCATCTATGTTACAAAGTTAGACAGAGCCTCTCTTGCGTGATCAATGTGATGGACTGGAAGTTATATTATTACGAAATCAGTCATGAAGTGATGCTAACACATTATATAACATGCAAACTTCTAAATTATATTAATGCAAACTATAGTCTGTAATTTTTTTCAAAACGTAAATCCTAGCCCCTTGTTTCACTTTTCTTGAACTTCGGAGGTCTCTCCTCCTATCCTATTCTGTTGGGATCCCTGAAGAAATCAGGCCCATACAATAGAAAGTTTTCTTTGGAGTAGAGCACAGCAGATTGCTACGTAGGCCTCACCAATAATTTGCTGCAGGCTGCCAACGTTCAAAGTCCTATGTTCAATCGATATTGCACTTGGACTATTGTGTATACGTCCCAAAGATATTCCATATTTTGCAGTAACAGTTTTGAGTAGATTGCATTATATTCTTGTGTTAAAGGGCAACTGACGATTTTTTTAATCATATCATTTTTATGGAATGGTAAAATAAATGTTTTGACCCCCACCTGTGTCAGGACTCAGGTTAACACTATGCCTCACTCTTGAATCCAAGCATTTACATTTGAGATTGAACTCTTCTTTTAGTGCTAGAGTCCTTGCTATCCTGTGCCTTCTCGATGTAGCCAGGGTTACAGATAGCGACAGTCATGTGTGACAGGTGTATGTCAGTGAGAGTACCAAAAAGGGGACGCCAAGATGTGAGTGCAAGAGTGCGGGTGTCAGATCTGAGAGGCAGGAGCATGTGTGAAATACTGTCCATTTGTGAGTTTCAAGTGGGTCAGAATGCAGAACAGGTAGAGTGTAGAGACACCCAGTAGTGAAATGAGACCAGTATTAGTCAAGAGACCCTGATATAACTCAGTATGAGGCAGGGTGACAACCCGGGGATGACAGACTGTCAGCTCTGTGGTTTTTCTGTAAAGTAATGCCAATGAGGAATATGTATTTAAATGCTATGCATGAGGCAAAGATGATTAAGTCCTCCCAGAAATTAATCAGTGAGACTGTCTGGCATCCATTCATTTGATATACTGTATGTCAGCTGTACACATTTCACTTATACCGGTTACTAAACCTGCATGTGCAGGGGTACCTGACCAGTGAACTAACCACTGTGTCTGAGATGAAGAGGCCTGACTGACCAGGATGGTGAGAATGATGATCTCCAGAGGTTGGTGCCTTAGGATACGCACCGAAACCACCTCACAGAAGAACAGTAAGGGCTAGATTTACTAAACTGTGGGTTTTGGAAAAACTGGAGATGTTGCCTATGGCAACCAATCAGATTCTAGCTGACATTTATTTAGTGCACTCTACAAAATGACAGCTAGAATCTGATTGGTTGCTATAAGCAACATCTCCACTTTTCCAAACCCGCAGTTTAGTAAATATACCCCAAAAAGTCAAAATAGAAACCTCATTGAAGTGTAGGATTGTAACATTTTCTGGGAAAGAACACCATACTTTCTACCTCTAGTATGTTTCTTCTCTATTAATAAGTTGTATGAGGTCCCAGAAATTCCATTTGTCATTATTCAACCAAATGCTGGCTCAAAATTCATGAATTATGGCTGGAAAACTGTTCTTGCAAATTTTTGTCCCACTCAACCAGGCCCATCTCTGATTTGCCCCGCCAACTTCCTATTAGCCATCTAAATTGCTTCACAACATAGGGGTATATTTGTTTTTTACATGACTGGAACTGACATTTCATATTCGGAAACTTAAAGAGGACTTTAAACGTCATTGTTGCAGGTTAATTCCGTTGGTGGACTGTTGATCTTATCACTGTCTTGCAAAGAGGGACAAGTAAATATATAAAATAAAAAGGTCATTTCTTTTCCAACTTTGAAATATGTTTATCTTACAGTGATGTACCTTCATTTCTGCAACCACTAAGATTTTCACATTGTCCTATCCTGCTTTGTGAATGGGTTCCAGGGCCGGACTGGGACTAAAAATCAGCCCTGGCATTTAAAGCACACAGGCCCACCTCTGTTGATTAGCAGGAAAAAAAAATGTGTGCCGCAGTGCAGTGGCGGTGCCGCCAAGGGTGTAGCTACATTATGTTGGGGGCATGGTCAAAATGGTGCGTTGATACATACATTATAATAAAACATTACATTTATCAGACTCTCCCCATCCACATTACGCCACCCCCCCAGATACATTATGACACCCCCAGCCCACTGTACTTATCTATGCTTCTGATGCTGCTGACATTCCTGTAGAGTGAGCAGGGAAGCTCTTAGTCTCATGAGATTAATAAATCTCATGAGACTTAGAGCTCCTCGGCTTGCTCTGCAGGCTGTGCCCTGCCCGGAGCACAGATCCTCCTGCTGACCAACTGGATTAAGGCTCGGGGGGCCCGGGCACTTAAGTCAGGGGGGCTCCTATGATGTAATTTGGCTATTAGACAAATTTTTGACAAATACAAAGGCAATACTGTGTGCACTACTGTTAGGTGCACACAGTTCTGCCTTAACAAGCAGTACAGTGTGAAGCAGGACATATCTCCCAACTGTTCTTGTAGTCAGACCAAATCCTGACTAAGCGGGACAGTCACCCACCAAATTCAGAACAGTTGGCAGACTGTCCTGGTCTCTCCTACCTGTCTTGTCATGGTCACCACTTGTGGCTGCTGGTGTCTTTAGATCAGTTGCTGCTTGTCTGGATCCTGGAATGCTGGATGCCCTATTTGGAGAAAAAAATGAGCAGTTGAAATGTAGCCCTGGTGTTAAATCAATATAGCATCCATGTTTTAAAATTAGGCCTCACTGCAGCCACAACATTAAAATACTAGTATTCACATTTGATAAATACATCTATTTCCCTCCAACTAGCCCTGACATTAAATAGTATTCCCATTTAATAAATAAAACTATTTCCCTCTCTCCGAAGCACCCCAGCATTAAATTAAAAATGCAATCACCCCATCTGAAATTGATAGGCCCCACTATTAAATTGCCCCCACCATCACCCCACAAATAGAATAGCACCCAATAATTAGGCTCCACCTGCAATTCCCTATTAGATTAACAGCCTACCTCCCATATTATATTAAGAGCTACCCATACACACATTATTGTCATACACCGGCCCTCACACACACACACACACACATTATGGTCATACGCCGGCCCACACACACATACTATAGTTATATTGTTACACACATACACACTATAATCATAAGGGTCATTCTTTGGATATTTTTTTTGGGGGTTATTTTTTGGGTTATTTGTATTCATTGTCATTCAGAGCTTGATTTATATATTTTTTAACTTTGTCGATCCCATTTTTATTGGCGCCTGTCAGTAAATTCTGTGTTATTTTTTGTTCCACTGTAATCATACCCTGTCACACAAATAGCTCCTCTGTCACACAAATAGCTCCCCTGTCACACAAATAGCTCCCCTGTCACACATATAGCTCCCCTGTCACACAAATAGCTCCTCTGTCACA
This sequence comes from Mixophyes fleayi, assembly GCF_038048845.1. Taxonomy (NCBI): domain Eukaryota; kingdom Metazoa; phylum Chordata; class Amphibia; order Anura; family Limnodynastidae; genus Mixophyes; species Mixophyes fleayi. Next base: position 34,300,910 of record NC_134408.1, on the reverse strand, counting down.
CAAATAGCTCCCCTGTCACACAAATAGCTCCACTGTCACACAAATAGCTCCCCTGTCACACAAATAGCTCCCCTGTCACTCATATAGATCTCCTGTCACACATATAGATCCCCTGTCACACATATAGATCCCCTGTCACTCATATAGATCCCCTGTCACTCATATAGTTCCCCTGTCACACAAATAGCTCCACTATCACACAAATAGTTCCCCTGTCACACATATAGCTACCCTGTCACACAAATAGCTCCCCTGTCACACAAATAGCTTCCCTGTCACACATATAGCTTCCCTGTCACACATATAGCTCCCCTGTCACTTATATAGATCCCCTGTTACACATATAGATCCCCTGTCACACATATAGATCCCCTGTCACACAAATAGCTCCCCTGTCACACATATAGCTCCCCTGTCACTTATATAGATCCCCTGTCACATATATAGATCCCCTGTCACTCATATAGATCCCCTGTCACACATATAGATCCCCTGTCACACATATAGCTCCCCTGTCACACAAATAGCTCCCCTGTCACACAAATAGCTTCCCTGTCACACATATAGATCCCCTGTCACACATATAGATCCCCTGTCACTTATATAGATACCCTGTTACACATATAGATCCCCTGTTACACATATAGATCCCCTGTCACACATATAGCTCCCCTGTCACACATATAGATCCCCTGTCACACAAATAGCTCCCCTGTCACACATATAGCTCCCCTGTCACACATATAGATCCCCTGTCACACAAACTAACCGCCCCCCCTCTTACCTTGTGCCCTCCGCGGCTCGCTGTGTAGTCTCTCCTAACACATGGAGCTCGTCCCATGTGACATCTCCAGAGCCATTCATAGAAGAGAGGGGAGGAGGGGAGGCGCGGTCACACCAGGAAGTAAGTGTAGTGCCGACCCCACCGCTCAGCACACAGACTGTCATGCCGAATTCTGGCATGACAGTCTGTGTGCTGAGCGATGGGGCCGGCCAGCTAGTAACCGGCCCATCTGACCATCGGCCCTTCTGGCATTTGCCAGAAGTGCCAGATGGCCAGTCCGGCCCTGGTTGGAACCTGTAATGGTGGTTGCCCTCCATGGGATCCAATTCACTCGGGCATACCAGAATATATCCAAAGTGAGGTTTTATTATGACAGCACAACACCATAAAACGTTCACAAGGTACAGGGTATATTGTAGTGTGTACCCTCCAGCAGCCACTTGCAGTCAGCACTCCAAAGTAACAATCTCAGTATCCTTCAGAGTCTCATCCTCCCACAGTATTAACGCTACCGCTTAGCTAGACCGTTTCTATGTTGCCCAGCCTCGGATACTGCCTTACACTGACACTGTCCTGGTAGGGTTTCCTCTAGCGGCACCACAATGCCTGGCCAAGAGTCATTTGTGCTGGTGTTACATACACCAGAATCTTCCAAAATAGCATGATTCTATTGACATTCTGCATTCCTCATATTCCTGGCTGTCTACATAAGGAGTAGGGTCAAGATGTCCCAATCCTCCCACTTTCAGCAGGGGTCTATCAGTGGACAGTTAAATTATTTAAATATTAGACATACCGGGCCTGAGTCATTAAGGAAAGTAAGGCAAAAAAAAGGAGTAAATGTTCTCCAGGACAAACCATGTTACAATACAAGTGGTGCAAATTAGTTTATTATTTTGCAGATAAGTTAAATACTGTCTGTTTTTACATCTAACAGACAAATACTTGCTAGCTTTATTTGTACACTGAAATTTTAAAGTTGATCTAGGACATGCCCTACCTCAACTATAATTCTGTCCCCACATTTTAAATTTACCTCCCCTCCAATGCACAATGCAACATGGTCTGGCCCAATGTTACTCCTTTTTTATGCTTTGCTCTCCTTAATGACTCAGGCCCACCATCTCTATTACCTTGATTATACAATGGAATGGCTTGACTGAATTAACTATTTGGCTGGATACACTTAACAATGGGTTACAGTATCACTACAGGGGATAACATGACACTTCACGTTTGCGTGGAACATTAAGACATTTGACATATTGGATCTGCAGCGTTAAACAATCTAAGTCTGAGATACATTTTGATACAATAACATTTATATTAATACATTTTAATACATTTCCCAATCCTATTTCAACCAGTATAGTACTGTGGAGACACATTGCACATCATCTGACCTAATTAACTCTCAGATTACCTGTTGACCTAGATAATTAACTTGGGCTGCAAGCTAGCTATTTTAGTAGTCACTCAGACATTGTTCTGATTACATTAGTAACATGCCAGATCTAAGCCACAACTCATAACAATGGTAATTACCTTAGATACACAAGCAAAATGTTTTCTGCTGTCCTGCTATTTTCACACACTATGGCAACAGTCTTTATATTTCTTATACATCATGATCTATTTATATATATGATGATGTATAAGAAATATAGACATATATTTATATAATTCCGCAATGCTGTACAGAGATCTCACTCACATTAGTTCCTGCCCCACTGGAGCTTACAGTCTAAATTCCCTAACATACACACAGAATATGGTCAATTTGATAGCAGCCAATTAACCTACAAGTATGTTTTTGGACTGAGGGAGGAAACCGGAGCACCCAGAGAAACCCACGCAAACATGGGGAGAACATACAAACTCCACACAATAGGTACAGCTTTGTTTAAAAATAAGACTAACTAACTTCTTGCCATCCGGGTTCGACAGAAGCCATCACTTCCCAGAATTACGTTGATTTAGCAAACTTCAAAGGCATAAGTTCTAAAGCTATCATTTTTCTAAGAATTATTACACAACTTGGGTAATGATGACCGAGAGGTAAAAGTTTGCATTTCTCCATTATCATATATGGCTTCAATCCCAGAAAAATCAACATGTACATTGTCATCACCAGTGTAACCATCAGCAAGGATAACAAAGATAACAATGCTACAATTATAATGTTCATGTTAAATTTTGGATTTGCCATTTGATTTGTAATGTCTCACGTGTTTGTCACAAAGAAGACTATGATGTCTTTCTATATGTTGGATCAGAGCCGATGTTCCGAGCTTCGTTACCTGGTGAAATTGACTGACATAACCATTCATGTTATCCCTAAAATATTCCAAACTGACGATTATTGTCTTGTAATGGGGACTGATTTGTATGACTTTTAATTGAATTGGGATCTTTTTTGTTTGTAAGGCTGTAGGGGATGGAGCACTAGCTCTGCCTGCTAATACTGCCTGGTATTACATTATTGGCTTCACTTAGCCTATAATAAATTACAATTTCCTTCAGAGTATATGTTTTGGGCTGGGAGTTTTGCTTCTTAGACAGTTCCGGCTATCCCTCATAGGTGTGTCCCCAGTTCCTGCTATCCCTGATAGTTTTGTCCCCAGTTCTTGCTATCCCTGATAGTTGTGTCCCCAGTTCTTGCTATCCCTGATAGTTGTGTCCCCAGTTTTTGCTATCCCTGATAGTTGTGTCCCCAGTTCTTGCTATCCCTGATAGTTGTGTCCCCAGTTCTTGCTATCCCTGATAGTTGTGTCCCCAGTTCTTGCTATCCCTCATAGGTGTGTCCCCAGTTCTTGCTATCCCTCATAGGTGTGTCCCCAATTCCTGCTATCCCTCATACAATGCTTTCTAAATGCAAGCATGGTAAATGAATTATAATAATAACACTTTCACTGCTTAATCATAATGATTTACTACAGCTTTGGAAGCATCTACTTACAGAAATGGCAGTTAATTGTCATATACTGTACAGTTCAAAAGAATAAATACTGGTTATTTGTTCAGAACGCAACCGAAGACAACTGAAACGGAGCTGTTGCGCATGCACCGCAGCTCCATTTTGGCCATCTTCGTGTTTTTAAGTCTCACAGCTGCAGGGCTCCAGCATGCCAGATTGAAGTGGCCCACGTGCCACGTCTGGCACGCGTACCGGAGTTTGCTGACCCCTGACCTTGCACAATCCATGAATGAGTGTCAGAGGAGATGTAAGTTCCATTTATAAGGCTATACACATGTGACATATCTTGATCCTTGCTAATTGGCTTTTTTATGTAGTGTGATTTGCCCTATTGTGAATATTTCGTTTGCATCTGAACTGCTTTACACATTAATTAATTCATGAATTGCCGCAATTTGGTCAAAGTTCAGATTCAGCCAAATCTTTTTTCTCATCTCTTTTAATAACATTGGCACTTGGTCCCTTTTTTACCTGCTAGGATGTTAAAATACTGATATTAGCAGCTCTAGGGAATGAATTGCATGAGATGAGGTGTGCATTTGTCAGACATCACAAGCAAGGTATTAATGAGTATTAATCTACATTATTATTTAACATAAGGCCAAGGAAGAAGTTACTGCTTTAATGTATAAAAGGAAATTACTTCCCTTATTACTTCCTTATCAGAGAGCTATTCCTTTCCAGGCTAAAATTATGCATTAGCATGGGATTGGTAATCATTTGGCCCCAGCCTTCTGTTATATGGCAAGGAAGGTAAAACTGCAGCCAAGAATGATGTTCAGGATTACCAGACAGCTGCATGACTTCTATTGACCTGTAAAGTCAACTTTAAAACCACAAAACTACTTGACTTACACTAAGGACAATTTAAACAATTGCATCGTTGATTTAAAAATACACTGAGCCATCATTTACAAAGCTGCTGTGCCAGTGTATTTATTCATAGACCTTGCAGTCCATATGGGGGCATTTGTGGATGTAGAATGTGCAAGTATCTTCTGCACTTCCGCACCTCTGAGCTAAAGAGAGTGATTTGGGACATCACTGGGAAAAGAACTGAGCATAGTATGGCTTTAAGAAAAGTATAAATCTATACAGGTTATTTACATATCAGAACTAGGGGTATATTTACTAATCTGTGGGTTTGAAAAAGTGGAGATGTTTCCTATACTTTCGCGCGTCCTCGGATCTGAAATGAGGCAAAACGTCATCGTTGAGTTGTCGGATCTCGCGGGTTTTGGATTCCATAAGTATTTCCCTCCACAGGAAATCCAGCGCCATTGCTCACACAGAAACAGGAGGGGTAGCAGTGCTCTTGTCACTTGACAAAAATTGACTGGAAATGAATGGAAATTAATATTATTGAGGTAAATAATAATGTAGGAACAAAAAAAATAGACAAAATATGTAATTGTAGCAAAAAAAATAGGGATTTGGAAAAAAATAGGGATCCAAAACCGGTTTTGCCAAAACCAAAACACGAAGTTAATCCAGATTCAAAACAAAGACGCAGGGGTCATTGAGCATCTCTAATTTGATTATTGTTCTTTGAATTTACAATTTTTCATTATGTTACTTGGTGTATAGAAACCAACTCTCTTCCAAAATACTAAAACCAATAACGTGTGCAATGTGGCCCATAAAAATTATATTCTACACTAGGCTCTTAATCCAGTGCTGCATGATTTTTATCCAAAATTATTGCAAACAGGGAAAATATGTAATATAGCTATATTTCCATACTCATAGAAGAAAGTGATGTAAACTTTCTCCAGTGGAAAGTGGGATTTCTTATCACTTTCAGGGTCTCCAGGAAGAAATCTTTTTAAACAAACAATTGACTTACCATTGGTGGGCTACACAAGTAAATGTCTTAAAAATGGCTAAAGACTTTTAAACATGGATGGCTTTATTATGCCTTGATGCATTCTATATTCCTTTCTCTCTGTGGAAGAGACACATTGGTACGCTAGAGATAATTGATGCTATGCTAAAACATTAAACCAGTTCATAGGAGCTTCTTTAAATAATGCAGGACAGATGAGATTGCCATAAAAGGACATTTACTTTATTCTTAGCAGAAAAATAAATACCTAAAGTAGTGAACATTCTTCTTAACCGCTTTAAAAGTCCTGCAGAATGAAGGTGTGAGCGGGAAGATCCATGAGAAGCATCAAAGTCCATTTTTGTGGCCTCTCATTAGTCTTCCCACACACACCCACTTCCAAAATATTACACATCTCTGGTTTTCAGAGGCTAACCGCAGAACCCAGGGAAAAACTGTTTTGAGAAAGGAGCATTGCTATAATGCTCCATTTTCTATCTAGGTGGTAGAATTACTTTATCACAAATTGCTGCAACTGGGGCTCAACTGAGACAGAGTGATACACACAGATGGTGGCAAAACCTGGGGATGGATTTGGGTGGAGTTTGGCAAGAAGTTGCTGCACAGGAACCCAAACTACCTCACAGGTGCCCTGCCCACACTTAGATGTTAGATTTAGGATATGTACACACAGATGCTTATCAAGCATTAAGGGGATGCTGGAATATCAAGAAGAATGAAACTTCGTTAACACATCTTTTTTTAAGCTAATACCTTCCAGTATTGTTAAAAATGGGTGCAGTATGTAGGACAAGTCAATTATCCTCAGAAATGTCAGGTGGTTCTAAATATTATGGTTTTGTATATTAAAAATCAGTTAAAAATTGTTGTGACTTTGGCATCCAATACTTTTGAAACTTTGACATCCAATACTTTGCAGTGGGTAGCCTTATTCCTATTGAATGGGTCATAAATTAACTAGTGTCATAACAATTCTTAGCAGCATGGTGCATTAGACTTACCCTCCAGTAGGTCTTATTGGTGTCAAGCCAAAAAGGGAATTGTAAAAAGGTTCCTGTCATCCTAGCGCACAGCAGCATCCATCAAGACACTTACTGAAAGGTATAACAATATAAGAAAAGTAATATTTTCACTGGACTATGCAGAAAACTGAAAAGACATATTGTGAATTCACAGCATCAGTTATTTTAACTGTTCTGTTATTTGCTCTAGCTTTGAATGGGCTCCATATTTCACTGTATATGCAAGATTTAGCTTCAATAATGTGTTTCTAAAACATTGACAAGTTCAGTCGAAGACAGTAGAGCTATTTGGCTGCATGCTTCCATCAGCACCTATTAACAAGCAAGCCTGGGAAACGATTTGAAAGTATATCCTGGTCTCAAACTAATTTAACTTCCTTCCCATCAATCTTGAGTTGAGGAAGGGATTAATTACCCTGAAAACTGCAACACATCCAAGTCACTCTTTAGAAGTAATTCAACGTCTCCTCCATGATACAGGCAAAGATGAATTATTTTTGCAATGAAATCAGTCATCCTAAACAAACTACATACATGCTATGTGAATGTAGAGCTTCAACGCCAAAAGGTTTTTAATGTCTTTGTCTTACTTTATTTTATGACTCATGACATATATATGGTGTTATTACTTTACAAACATGACCCTTTCTAAAGAGCTACTGCAAAGTAATAATTGTAGGAAGTGAGATGCAGCTTCTGGACCATGTAGATTCTCAAATAATACATTTGTTGTGATGAAGTCTTTTATATCTTTAGTCTTGTTTTTTTAGAAGGGGTCTGACAAGTGCCTCCTTTAGTGGTTCCGGAAAATTGCAAAGAGAGATTATTTTGGCAAATACTGGACCAGTCACATCAATACACCCTTTTAGAAGGTTTATTGGGGCTGACAAGTGATCTGGACCATATGGTAATTTTTACAATGTCTTCTACATCCAGGGGGTCAAAGCTAGTCCAAGAGGCCAGATAACACATTTGCAAACCTGGATCCTTGGCACTTTCTTGACAACAATATTGGTATTCCAGCCAGGATGAGGGATACCTTATCAGCAAAGATGATTGCAAACTCATTGCATATTGATTGGGAGAGGGCTGCACCAGGCTGCAGATATGTTGGTCCACAAAGCATCTCCACTGTATGGAAAAGTCGAGCTGGTCTGTTGTTTGCAGCCATAATCTCACTTGACAGGAAATATCGCTTATCTTCTACTATTCGAGTCTTCCACCATCGCCTTTCAAGCCTGAAGTGCTTCTTCAGCTCCCCAACACTGTTGTTATACCAAGGTGCTTGGTAGTGTGATATGCGTGGTCGTATGCAAAGAGGAACTATAGTATCCATGGTAGCTGTCACATCCCTACTATAGTAATGGACAAGAGATCAAGGATCCTCACAGACTTCCCTTACATTAGAGCCTGAATAGAATCGCCCCTCATTGGACAATACCTGGCCATCTTCATGTGTGAAGTTTTCTTGTGAGGGATTACAACTGAGAAACAAATTGGGTACTGGTCTGACCATATAACTGGGTTTATTGATAATACAGAGACTTGTAACCCAATCTGGAAAAGAAAATCAAGTGTGTAACCCACTTATCTACACTTGATATCAGAAAAATGATGATACTTTTGACTCTTACCATATACATAGCTTTTTAAAGGGTAGACAAAAATTAATTAACATTGGAATTAAGAGAAAAGTTAGTACCAGTTGGCTATTGGAAAGTAGCAGCTCAGGACAAATTCCCATTTTGACTTGCGTTAGTGGGACCAGCATAAATGCCCACATTGACTGCATTGCACTAGGGGAACTAACTAACGAAAATAATCACAAAATAATCACTCATCACTCCCCTCCTCCCCATTTGGTTAGTCTCTCAGTCTTCCCTGATGTAAGGTCCTATTACAAACAATAAACACACAAACAATCTCCCTTGTTAAAGACTTTTATTAAAATGAACCTCTACTTTTCTACTCTCATATTACGCATCATCCATCTATGTCCTCATTGCCATTTTGATAAAAAGTTATCCAAAGTCTTGTTGTGCTCTGACAGATTGAAAGCTACATCCAGTCTGTGAGGGAAAACAGCGACATTGTATGAATGCTGTAGGTCTGTGTGCAAGAGTATAGGGCCCTCTTTTTCCCCTTAGCCCCCACTGCCCCCCCCCCCCACTACCACCACCACCACCACCCAAAAAAAAAAACCAAGACAGAAATTATACATTTTTCTTTGTTGCTTTAAGAGTGAATAAAAACAATCCCTATATTTACTGTATTATTCAAAACTGCAAAACGTGAGCAGGTATTGGTGAGGAGCTTGTAAAGCCACACAGACAAGACTAAAGTGATTTTGGAACTTCTGGAGGTCAGAGAAAGAACTCTCCCAAAACTATTGTTATTATGCCCGGCTGCATCACTCTGAGAACAGGAGGCTACTAGTCAAGCAGATGGTGCAGGGACCTCTTGACTTATAAAGCCTGTGTGCACTGCACACCCTACACCCATAGTGCAATATCTCCGTTTCTCTCATTGGTTGAAGCTTTCACTGTGAAAAGGGGGATATTCTTGAATGGGGCAGCATGGTGGCTAAGTGGTTAGCACTTCTGTCTTACAGCACTGGGGTCATGAGTTCAAATCCAGACCATGGCCTTATCTGTGTGGAGTTTGTATGTTCTCCCCGTGTTTGCGTGGGTTTCCTCCGGGTGCTTCAGTTTCCTCCCACACTCAAAAAAAACATACTGGTAGATTAATTGGCTGCTAACAAATTGATCCTAGTCTGTCTGTGTCTGTCTGTGTCTGTCCGTGTGTGTGTGTGTGTGTGTTAGGGAATTTAGACTGTAAGTCCCAATGGGGCAGTGACTGATGTGAATGAGTTCTCTGTACAGCACTATATAAATAAATGGTAATAATAATAATAATAATATTAATCTGCTTGGTTGGATTTTCAACCAGTGTTTAGATGAGAGATTGATTCCCTAATTCCGTGCGATGAGAGATTGATTCCCTAATTTCATGCGGCATGATCCTTAGAGAACCAGAGAACTTTTTCAACTTTTATTTATATTTTAATTTACTTGACATGTGGACTTACAATGTATTTTTTTACCTTTTGACAATTTTTAAAATAAGCCTATGAACTATATTATCGTAGATTAAAATTATATATATAATCTTATCTATCTATCTATTATATATATATATATATATATATATATATATATATATATATATATATATATATATATATATATATATAATACTAGGTGGTCTATTACTGCTGCACCTTTGGAAAGTGATAGGAATAGCCCTTCCGGCCATTGTGTTGAGCATTCTCTATGTATTATTACTAATTTAGGGTGCATGTATTCACAAAGAACATTATAAAGATATCCTTGCCCCTCTTGGTTGTTGTTAGCCAAAGGTCCATTGCCCACTAGATCAAAGTAAACAATTGTGGCGACACAGCTAACAGGCTAGAGAACAGGAGAAGGTGTCACTTCTACTAGCAGACTCCACTACAATTTTTTATACTATTTCTCAATGGACTGTGACCATTTTACCAGTTTATCAAACATAGGATTAAGGCACGGACGTGTTGCATGCTAAGATTTCAAACTATTTCCAAAATAAAACATTTCATTCACTTTTTACAGTCAGATCATGTCATGACTCAATTTAATGATATTGTAACCCACAGGGCTTGTTTAATAAATCCTGTTCCATCATGCAAATGAATCTTGTGATTTAAAAGTACTAAACAGTTTCCAATTTGTCTATGTTCATGCCATAGGAATTGCTAAAATACAGGACAAGAGATGATTTATTTGTAAAAATTGCACCAAGAAGATCTCAAGCTTGAGGTAGTCACATTTATTGATTTAATGTTATTTGGAGATTCTGTATAAATGTATTTACAAAGAGCCAAGTATAGGCCTCTATTTCGTGGTGCACATGATGCACAGAGCATAAACAATAATATGGATGGTACAGTCCCCTTGCAAATTTTATAACTAGTCCTATAACCAGACTGGCCAATGTATGATTATTCTATTAGAGGTTTCCAGCCCTACAGTGAAACGTGCTGGGTATCTTCTAGAATGCTAATGAAAAACATTGGATCCCTGGAGCAGGCACCCTGTGAACCTTGCAAAATGGACAAGAGTGCCTTGAATTTAGCACACCCACACTTTTTACATAATTACATGTAAACTGAACAACATGAACACTCCCAGCACCATCGCTCAATCATTATCCTCAATGACGGTATTACGCTTGGAGTGTGACACTTGGTGGACAAAAAAACCCCCACCAATTCTGACAAACTCCAAGCATTCATTAGGCAAGAATTGGCGGCCATCGGTCAGTATGTGGCCCAGAAGTTGATTGACAGCATGCCAGGGCGAATTGCATAGGTCTTCAAAAAGAAGGATCAACACTGCAAATATTGACTCTTTGCATAAACTTAATGTAATTGTCAATAAAAGCCTTTGCCACTTGTGAAATGCTTGTAATTTTACTTCAGTGTACCATAGCAACATCTGACAAAAAGGTCTAAAAACACTGAAGCAGCAAACTTTGTGAAAACCAATACTTGTGTCATTCTCAATGTTTTGGGATTATAATTATATCTAATGAATGTTCACTTTTTATCTTAATTGTGCACATCAGTGTAAGATTTTTATGTTTTATAAAAAAATGTATAGTACTATAATAATAATTTCACTCTAGAGAAGTGAGAACTAACTATATTTATACAGATAATGCATTGGATATATGAACTTTATATAGGGATGCATTTGACACCACAATCTCTCTGTATCAGTTTGCCATAAGGATCACATTAATACTCTGTGTTGTTGGAGGCATCTGTTCTTTAAAGCATCAAATTTTAAATCTGTGGTCCTCCATTCTCCACCTCATATCCTAATACTGTCAGGAGCGTTTTTCTCTCACTAACATAATTGGTCAGATTGAGACTTTCCACAAGATCAGCACAGCTACCTCCTGAAATACTCTGTTCTGCTGTAAACAGTTGATCTAATTGGCTGCGGGTTATTCTATCCTCAAATATTTTAAAACCAGGGACACAAACACACAGGAGATAAATAATAATAACAAAAAGGTCATCTGACAGCCAAACACACCATAAAAATAGACTCTGATTTCATAGTAATACCAAATGAAGTCAAACGCCTGTTAGAGGACACCCACAAGCTATGTAAGTGACTTTTATAGACAATCACTTTCAATGTTTGTGTGGGTGTTTTGTTGTGTTCAGGGACAACTTTTTTATCATATAGAATAATGCATTCATCTAATATAGCATGTGTAAGGGTTGGAAAATAACACAAAATGTCCTGTTGTCATTTATGGTTTCTATAATAGTGATAGATCACACTTCTGGCTTTCTGTTTTGTCTAATGTTATATATACACAACGCTTCACTTTATTCCTCACTACTTATACATTGTATTGTGTATTTCTGATAAAGGAGCAAGGGCCAAGAAAAGTATTTGGTGGGCTCAGTGATAGTCATTACAGAGAATAAGAAAATCCAGACAAGACTTACCCCAACATGCTAATCGCGAAGGCTCTCCATACTCCAAAGACAGACACCTGGTAGGATAAGCCCAGTTGGTGAGTGAACAGCTCTTCCCAAAAGTAAATTGGCAACAACTCCCATAGATGGATCTATGATGGATCTAGGAAATCTATCTGGTGAGTGATTAGTGTCTATCTAATTTAACATCATTACTTTTAAAATATTTATAATGCTACTATACAGGACTTAAATATGGTAAAAACCCAGTGGTACTTAGCAATTACTTTTTTGGAATGTTTGATTCATCTTCATCCTAAATTAATGCAGATATGGAACGTACTTTCTGAAATGCTTGGAACGTATAGTTTTTCAGTATTTTGGGTCACAAAGATTAAAATATAATACTGAATCCCATTGCCCTCTCCGCATTAAAATGGTTTAGCAGTACTCCTTACAGTAACTGTATAAGGCTGCAATAGGTAATCATGTCTGTGTGTATTATCATCGAAAATCAGAAATATACTTTTATTTCTCATTTTCAATCAAACATGCCATAACTGTGTATATTTTCCTAAATACTGCATTAATTAGACATCAGTGAATGAAAGTTGGTAGGTCTGTCACCCATTCAGTTCTGCTGACTGTGGCATAAACTGAAATATGTATAACTGGGCTGATTTGAAGAAAACATGAGAATATGTTTGCTGATCTTTGGTATGAAGCTCATTTATGACTTATTTTCTTCTCTAGTAGAAGTAATTCTCATTCAATGAATTACATTGGTCAGTAGATAAATATATTCATGTCAAGCGGAGACAAACGAGTCCGTATATGTCACAAACGCACTCACCCCGTCCTTGATTTGGTTGTTACTGCGGGGGGGGGGGGGGGGGGGGTTAAACAGGATTTCAGCATTCAATCTAGTACTCAACTAACACAAAGGTACAAATTTAGCTGAAAAACATCCAAAACAGGTCCCTCACATATGTACTCAATCAGTTGCCGCCACCACCTATTGTATAAGGGAAAAAGGACCCCAATCTCTGTACAGTCTGCTACTCAAAGCGATTAGCAAATCACATCCTAGCATTCAAAGGGTTAACATAGTTAGGCAATCAAAGGGTTAACGTAGTCAGGCGATTAAATGGTTTACATAGACAAGCAATACTTATCTTCTTAAAAGGCTTATGAATTCATTAGAATAATGAAGGCAATTAGAGTAATGAAGGCAATAACAAACCTATAGTAAATGACATAGAAAAAGAATGCAATAGCAGTTAAAAGCAAAAGAGATAACAATTACAGAAAATAAAACACTCTCGTGGTATAGTCTTTATGTTATGGGAATGAAATGGACAGATCTCAATTAGGTTGAATCCCAAAACTGACAATTTTCCATAACTTACAGGTTTTTTTTAACCATGGTCCACTGGACATTATATATGCTAATATGGGGACGCAATTCAAACCTGGGTGTGAATCGTAGTCTGTTCAGATATATTCCAAAATTCTCACCTATCTTTTCTCTGACAAATCACAGAGAGATAATTCCACATTTAATAAACAAGTCATAATTTCCCAAACAATTGCATATAATATATAACATTATCAGGCCCCATATACAGGAAGATACATGATTATGATAATTCCCCTGTGCACCTGTTACCTATAACTTACACACCTTAAATACCTTCTGTCCTCAAGTTTAGATCAGGAAAGATGTCTCAAAATATGAAATGTGAACAAGAGGGTTTTGAAGCTTTACATTTTCTAAATACATACATATGTCCATATGAGAGATGCTGACAACTTTAGTTGTTATTATTATTATTATTATTAACCTTTATTTATAATGAGGTCCACAGACCCATACAGAGGGAAATCAACAAAACAGTACATGGTATAACAGTACTATACAGTAAACAAATAATACTACAACTCTAAACACAATTACTGGGGTGTAAGGGGTATATTCAGCGCAGGCTGCAACCTGTTCCCATTAGCATGAGTACAGCTAACAGGTTTAGAGCCACTGAAAGAGGTGCAAAGACAATGGAGGAGTGGAGTCAAAGGGCAGAGTGCCCAAAGAGGAGGTGAACAGTGTAGCTGGTGAGCAAATATTATAGGTAAGGAGAACAGGAGGGAAGAGGACCCTGCTCACTAGAGCTTACAAACTAAAGGGAAGGGGGCAGACAAACGGTTGAGCCATTATAAGGGGATCTAAGGGCAAGAAGGAAGAGTGAGAGGGATGGAGGATGAAAAAAGTTGAGGTATACTACATGGTGAAATGGTTAAGTAGAGGACTGGTATGCTTTTCTAAACAGGTGGGTTTTCAATGACTGTTTGAATCTATACAGACTAGGGAATAGTCTGATAGAACAAGGGAGGTTATTCAAGTGGTGGGGGGCAACACAGGAGAAATCTTGGATAAGGGAGTGAGATGTGGTTACCAGAGGGGAGGAAAGGTGGCGATCATTGGCCGACTGGAGAGGACTAGTGGGTGTATATATGGAGATAATGTTGGAGATGTTGGGAGCAATGGAGTTGGATAGGGCCTTGTACGTGAGAGTGAGGCTTTTAAAAGTTGGAGAAGACAAGGAGAGAAGACAAGTTCAAAGGGAAAGACAGAGACAGTGGGTGGGATAGAGGTCCATTGTGAGAGTCCAAAGAAGGAAGAAAGGGCAAGAAGTTTGATGGACTTTTGATCTGTGGCATTGTCGATAGGGATGATAACGTCACCTAGGATAATGGAGGGCGGTCTGAGGAGAGGTAGTGGGGAAGCCAGGCAGCAAAATTATCAAGAAATCGGGAAGTGGGATCAGTTCATCACACAATATACACAAGCTAAGTTAGAGCCTTGAAGGCCAAAGTAAGTGACAACATACAAGTTGTAACAACCAGAAATTGTACAAATATACAATTGAAAGAGTGAGCAGGTTATACATTCAGTAAGCTGGCCAAATCAAGGCATAAGCCGATACCGTTATGAGATGTGCAGGAGCGTGACATTTTTATATTGTATAGGGCAGGGCAGGGAAGGAGAGGAAGGGGTGGGGGGTGATTAACTGAGACCTAGTATTGGACTCCTTTGGGCAAATGGGCTATTTGTGGGGACAGGGGACCGAAATGGATATTAGCCAATCTTCAGATCAATCTATTGGGTAAAATTATAAAAAAGAGAGTTGCAACATCCTGGGAACGAGCATTGGATGTATTGAAAACAGAGGGGCTATTATAGATAAACCAATCACACCAGATATGGGAAAATGTGGGATTTATTATTCAAATATGCAGATATTTTTTCTATGGACGCCATCGTCAAAATTATATTATAAACAAAAAAACTGACAACCTCGGTCATCTTTAGTACAATATTTCCCTACATTAGGAAGAGATATACCGACGCACCAGATAATCATATACCCAGTCTATTATTGTAATATTTATTATTATATGGCTGGGTTGGTGCACCCTACACACGTTAAACTAATATTCACAAAGAAGAGGTAGAAAGTAGAAGACGTGTATATTAGGGGCACTCTATGATTGTTTATTTATATAAAACATACATTTTAATGGTTCATTTAAAACGATAATGAAGTCCCAAATTAGTACCTTAGTACCACTAGTAGCGGAATAAAACCAAAATAATAATCAAAATAAATTTGTTAAAAAGGCAGAACCAACTGCCTAGCCTCGCTGTGTGGTGTATTTTACAATTCCCTAAATTATATTATATCTGGGTAATATCGATCGTCATGCTGTCCAGGTGTCTGGCATAATAAGCAGTTTAACCAAATCAGTATAGGCACTATTCAAAGTGCAAGAGAGATAAGCTATATCATTACAAACAAATCCTATTTGCATATATAGTGTTATAAATCTAGTTCAAATGAATTATTTCCTTTCAATACTTTATTGATAGAGGGAGAGACAATTTGATAAAATTGAATATATAACATTTAGGATCGAATCAAGACCATTATGTTTTCTTTTATAAAGTGAATAGGTCTAAATATCCCTATATAATAAGAGTTGGTAGCGCGATTATATTATATCCCGTTTTACACCACTGTGATCTTGTTTATCACAGAGAACACCAAATTAGTTACCTTCCAATATCAATCCCTAATGAGATTGATATGGTATCCCTCTCTGAACTGCAAACACTTCCTAACAGATTGGTTGTAATCACGTTCCCCTCTATACAGAGTTGTGGGGTAAGGTGAACATAGCCCCTAGGGCTACAATATAACAGAGGTGGTCTGCACTATATGTTCACCTTACCCCACAACTCTGTATAGAGGGGAACGTGATTACAACCAATCTGTTAGGAAGTGTTTGCAGTTCAGAGAGGGATACCATATCAATCTCATTAGGGATTGATATTGGAAGGTAACTAATTTGGTGTTCTCTGTGATAAACAAGATCACAGTGGTGTAAAACGGGATATAATATAATCGCGCTACCAACTCTTATTATATAGGGATATTTAGACCTATTCACTTTATAAAAGAAAACATAATGGTCTTGATTCGATCCTAAATGTTATATATTCAACTTTATCAAATTGTCTCTCCCTCTATCAATAAAGTATTGAAAGGAAATAATTCATTTGAACTAGATTTATAACACTATATATGCAAATAGGATTTGTTTGTAATGATATAGCTTATCTCTCTTGCACTTTGAATAGTGCCTATACTGATTTGGTTAAACTGCTTATTATGCCAGACACCTGGACAGCATGACGATCGATATTACCCAGATATAATATAATTTAGGGAATTGTAAAATACACCACACAGCGAGGCTAGGCAGTTGGTTCTGCCTTTTTAACAAATTTATTTTGATTATTATTTTGGTTTTATTTCGCTACTAGTGGTACTAAGGTACTAATTTGGGACTTCATTATCGTTTTAAATGAACCATTAAAATGTATGTTTTATATAAATAAACAATCATAGAGTGCCCCTAATATACACGTCTTCTACTTTCTACCTCTTCTTTGTGAATTTCCCTACATTAGTCTCCTTTTTAGAAAGTTAATGCTTTCAGGCAGGTTTGGACAACAGCTTGAATGCAAATAGTCCCGGGCAAGGAAAGAGACAAGAATGTAATTGTCCCAGAAATCGCTCCTAATTCTATAGATGTGGACAGATACTGTATCTAGTTCACACAGTCTTACTGGCCTTTTTCAAAGCCCAACATGCGGAAACAAAGGGATATATAAATAGATACACAACATTATGCACCATTATTATAAATTGTAGGAACATTAGAAGTTGTTGAGGAGTTCTGTGACCATGTAAAAACAAAAGGCAATAGGCAAGAACAGAAATCAGAGGTGATTTCTAATATCCATAATGAAATATACTAGAGGGTGCATTATTTTTTACAATACACACATTTTCCTAATCACTATTGAAGTGATCATAACTCACTGATTGGAAGCAATGACATTAGAACTCACTGATAAAATTGATATTATTTGCAGGAAATTTATACAGATATAATACACAAGTTAACCCGTGCATGATACTCATGCATTCTAGTCAAATCAAGCTACTTAAGGTGTTAAAAAGGTTCTTGTCATGCATTTGGGCCATAGCCCAGGCCTCAACCACCAACCACTCCCCACTGTCACCCCCGGCAACCACCAACCACTCCCAACTGTCACTTCTCCTTCAAGAAATATATATATATATTTTTTTTAAATCTTTATAAACACTTTTAACAATTAACAAATTAAATTAACAAATTAAAAACATCTTAGTATACCAAATTTCAGCCCTTTCTGAATTTTTTTTTCCACACACACTAAGAATTTAGTAGGTCAGTGTATAACTCCGCCCAGCAGGTGGCGCTGCAGCTTGGTTTTATTTTTTCTACACACAGACAGACTAACACACGCCACTAGACATTTATATTATAGATTATATAGCCATATGTATCCTTCAAGATAACATGGTTGATGGCCCATTATGAGTTACTATATCTGTATTCCATCCCTTTGCATCCTTTAGGCTGAGGCTCTATTACAGGCATATTAGAGGACTTGTGCTAGGCTCTATTGCAGGCATATTAGAGGACTTGTGCTAGGCTCTATTACAAGCATATTAGAGGGCTTGTGCTAGGCTCTATTAGAAGCATATTAGAGGACTTGTGCTAGGCTCTATTACAGGAATATTAGAGGACTTGTGCTAGGCTCTATTACAAGCATATTAGAGGACTTGTGCTAGGCTCTATTAGAAGCATATTAGAGGACTTGTGCTAGGCTCTATTACAGGCATATTAGAGGATTTGTGCTAGGCTCTATTACAAGCATATTAGTGGACTTGTGCTAGGCTCTACTACAAGCATATTAGTGGACTGGTGCTAGGCTCTATTAAAAGCATATTAGAGGACTTGTGCTAGGCTCTATTACAGGCATATTAGAAGACTTGTGCTAGGCTCTATTACAGGCATATTAGAGGACTTGTGCTAGGCTCTATTACAGGCATATGAGAGGACTTGTGCTAGGCTCTATTACAAGCATATTAGTTGACTGGTGCTAGGCTCTATTACAAGCATATTAGAGGACTTGTGCTAGGCTCTATTACAGGCATATTAGAGGACTTGTGTTAGGCTCTATTACAGGCATATTAGAGGACTTGTGCTAGGCTCTATTACAGGCATATTAGAGGACTTGTGCTAGGCTCTATTACATGCATATTAGAGGACTTGTGCTAGGCTCTATTACATGCATATTAGAGGACTTGTGCTGGGCTCTATTACAAGCATATTAGAGGACTTGTGCTAGGCTCTATTGCAGGTATATTAGAGCACGTGTGCTAGGCTCTATTACAGGCATATTAGAGGACTTGTGCTAGGCTCTATTACAAGCATATTAGAGGACTTGTGCTAGGCTCTATTGCAGGTATATTAGAGGACTTGTGCTAGGCTCTATTGCAGGTATATTAAAGCATGTGTGCTAGGCTCTATTGCAGGTATATTAGAGCACGTGTGCTAGGCTCTATTACAGGCATATTAGAGGACTTGTGCTAGGCTCTATTGCAGGTATATTAGAGCACGTGTGCTAGGCTCTATTACAGGCATATTAGAGGACTTGTGCTAGGCTCTATTGCAGGTATATTAGAGCACGTGTGCTAGGCTCTATTACAGGCATATTAGAGGACTTGTGCTAGGCTCTATTACAGGCATATTAGATGACTTGTGCTAGGCTCTATTACAAGCATATTAGAGGACTTGTGCTAGGCTCTATTGCAGGAATATTAGAGCACGTGTACTAGGCTCTATTACAGGCATATTAGAGGACTTGTGCTAGGCTCTATTGCAGGTATATTAGAGGACTTGTGCTAGGCTCTATTGCAGGTATATTAGAGCATGTGTGCTAGGCTCTATTGCAGGTATATTAGAGCACGTGTGCTAGGCTCTATTACAGGCATATTAGAGGACTTGTGCTAGGCTCTATTGCAGGTATATTAGAGCACGTGTGCTAGGCTCTATTACAGGCATATTAGAGGACTTGTGCTAGGCTCTATTACAGGCATATTAGATGACTTGTGCTAGGCTCTATTACAGGCATATTAGAGGACTTGTGCTAGGCTCTATTGCAGGAATATTAGAGCACGTGTGCTAGGCTCTATTACGGGCATATTAGAGGACTTGTGCTAGGCTCTATTACAGGCATATTAGAGGACTTGTGCTAGGCTCTATTACAGGCATATTAATGGACTTGTGCTAGGCTCTATTACAGGCATATTAATGGACTTGTGCTAGCCCCAGAGACCAAGTTGTACTAGCCCTTACCAGCAAGCATATTTTCATTTAATTCTCTTTACAAGGAAACATTTTAACAAATCCAAACTGAATAAGAGTTAAGCTATTTGTATGCAGAACAAGGACTGTACTGTAAGCATACACAATGTCAGTGTTCAGTGGAAATGGATTATGTTTTTCTGTCTGTGCTGTGCAGAATGAGTTTACAGGACAGTCATTTCCAGATTTGATGAGAATATGGTAATTTCAGAAAACCCAGGTGTTTTTCTCTTTCCTGGCTGTATGCCCAGAAATATAAGCATTTCGATACCTGCAATTCTCTATTTTCCAACAAATTCCTTCCATTCATTATACTGACTGCCTACAGTGTTAATCACTAGCCAGAATACCAAGATGCAAACACAATTGTTTGATTAAATCACAAGCCAATATTTTTTCTGAAACACGTCTCAACAGACTTAGGTTAATATCTCTAAAACCAGACCATAATATTGCTGTTACAGAAAAAGGGAACACATTTTGTATAAACTTTGTTAACAGGAAAGATACATTGAGATCACATTTGTCTCTGGGAGCAAAATATGCAGTTTACAGATTACAAATGTGGTTCTTATTATTATGCTCTATTTACATTCATAAGCGCTATTTAATTTCATGATCAGTCCATTTGGTAAATTTTTGATATGCATTGTTTATATTGGAAATATAAAGGTTAATTTGAAAGCAATAGCAATCACAGGTAGTCCGTGACACTGAGCAGATTTATACATCATTAATAGCAGCATGAAGAAGTAAACTAAGGGAAAGCTGTAAATATCAGTACTTCTCTAATAACCCACCACAGTGATTTATGTTAAAAACAACAAACCTAATTTTTTCATGTGATTTCTGCTTTTCGAGAAAAGCAGCAATAATCATAAAAAATAATAATGCCCCCGGTGTTAATACAAAACATAATAGCGCCCCCAAAAGTAATATTATAAATAATAGGGTCCATTGGTACAAATAATTAAAATAATTGTGTCCCCTGGTAGTTATAAAATAAATAGTAGTTCCCCCTGGTAGCAATCAAATAAATAATAGTGTCCATTGGTAGAAAATAATACAATAGTGGTGTCAATCTGGAAAGGTTTATTGAACTGCTCAGCCAATCTCTGATTGACTGAGTGGTGCAAGAGACTGGATTTATGCGGTTTACGTGTTTGCATGATGCAACCCATTGGCTTGAGTTTGCAGCATCCACACCTCGTGTTGAAAAATCCTATGGTTTGGATCTGAAACTCACATTAGATGTGTGGCGATATGCAAACCGCACAATTAAGGTCCTCTTAGTATATCTCCCACTAATTCTTTCACATGTTGTCTTTTGAGGAATTCATAAAACATGCACTTTTGCTAACAGGGCTACCACCAGAAATTGTGGGGTCCAGTACAAATGTAAAAGGCAGGGACCCCTCCTTCCTTCTTTCACTCCACCCCCATTTTTAAGTTATCCTCTACCCAACATTTACCTTCCCCCAATTCTCTTCTCCCTGCTTCTTCTTGCTGGCTCCTTTCGGCTCCTCTCCATTGACAGCGTTGTGACGTTCTTAATTACATGACGTCAGCGATGCCGCAGGGAATCGCTCTACCGTGACGCGGCTCCCTGTCCGGAAGCAGAGCTCCTCGCTCTGGAAGATGTGCACCCAAGGGGCTGGAAATGGAGCAATTGGCAGGAGCCATGGGGCCCCAGACATCTTGGGAGTGAAGGCGGATGTGCTGCCTACTAGGGGACCCGCTGCTACACCTCTTAATTTCACTTCAGAGGCCCCCTCCCCCTAATAAATGTGTTTGGGCCCAGGGTTGGTGGGCCCCATATTGCTGTTGGTCACCATACTGCTGTACTCATTGTACCCCCCTGTTTGTTAAGGCCCGTGGGCAGGTTTGAGAACCAGTTATGTCTACTGGAACCACTTCTAGCAGTTTTCTGAATTATATACAGGAACCAGGGGCAATTGATAATAGTCCATTTCAGGCACAGGCTGTGCGCAGAGACGTGGTTTGTCACTCCTTAAATTCTTTGTGGTTATAGTCCTGACACAGCTGTGTGGCAAAGAATGCAGTATGAAAGCACCAATGGTACTGGGACTGATATGAATGTTTACATACACTCTGTACATTGTTGTGCAATCTGGTTGGCATTATATAAACAAAACAATCATTTTAAAATGTTGCTATGTGATGCATGTGGGTGGAGCTAGTTTTAATGCAATGTTTTGCTGCAAAAGTCTAAGATGGTGAACAAAATTTGCTTTTTTAAAAATCGGACAGAAATTGCATGCACGTATGTCTATATTCAAGTACTAGCGGATCTCCAGAAACGTTTCTATTTGAAAATTGGTTTAAGCATGCTCTGGCTATACAGTACTTGTCGTTTGCACACAGACAGGAAGGACTGTAGGATATGCACAATGCATAAACGCACAGAAAAAAATATTAAATACATTAAAATACTTTGATAAATAAACAATGAATATACATACATATATATATATATATATATATATATATATATAAACATTTTTAGCATTTTCTTTTTACATGAAATACATATATCAGGATGTTATTCATGCCTACTGTACCTAAAATGTATTTTTACAGTTGCTCTTAAATCATACTTGCCAACTGGGAGACTCACGAAATTCGGGTCGGTCTCATGGACTCCCGGGAGAGCTGGCAAGTCTCCCGCATCCCGCTACTGTCTTCCCAAAATGACGCGATTCGCTGTGAATCGTGTCATTTTGGCCCCGTCCCCCGCGACAAAACATCATTTTCGTCACGGGGCGTGGCCAAAATTACGCGATTGACCGCCCCCCCCCCTTCCCCGCCCTCCAATCATGTCCCTCTTCCAGAAAGAACTTTGCAAAAGTAGGTAAGTATGTCTTAAATGCACACACATGTTCTGGCATGCATCCGTGTCTGTCATCACTATCACTCAGCACTTACACATGTTTACCCCGTAGCTGGTGTAAGTGATACAGCTCAAATGCACCTACCTGAGAGATGCTCAGAGCCTGAATCAGATGAATGAGCTTGCGCTTGACCTTTGCACGGCCATAGTCTACATGCAAATACTCCTTTACTCCCTCGTTCCACCCTGCAGATTGTAGGCTGCTGGAAGGTTTATTTGCAGTCCAACTTAAAATGTATGCACTTGCTTTCACTGGCATACACAGAGCTATTTCGTGCAAACTACGGCACACATGGGGACTTACCGTTCCTAGATGAATCAGGCCCCATATGCCTAATATTGCGCATACAACACATTACAAATGTTTATTAGGGATGTGCACCGGCCACTTTTGGTGTCTCGTGTTTTGTGTTTTGGATTCGGATTTGCTTGAGGTTTTGGGTTCGGATTTGTTTCGCAAAACACCTGACGAAAGTTTTTGGTTCGGATTTAAGGTTTTGGATTCGGATTTATTGTGAAAAAAACATAAAAAGTGCTAAAAACCAGTTTTGTGGGGGGGTTTTTCACTCCTACGCTATTATTAACCTCAATAACATTCAATAACAATCATTTCCACTAATTTCCAGTCTATTCTGAACACCTCACAATATTGTTTTTAGGCCAAAGGGTTGCACCGAGGTAGCTTGAGCACATAATGCCAAAAAAAGAGGTACAAGATGGAATTGTTCTGGGCCCTCCCTCCTACCCCTCGCGAGATTCTACGCGAGACTTGGACAACAGAGCCTCGTTTTCAATTTTTCTCCCGCCGGAAATATCCGAACAGTGCTCAGATCCCGTTCGGATCCGCACTGTTCGGGTGGGCTCGGATTAGCGGAATCCGAGCCCGCTCATCTCTAATGTTTATGTCAATTTTTGTAAGAGATGGAATGCATAGTTGTATATTAATAAATCCATTATCCCAATGAAATCATAAAATACATAAGTAGAAAACAGTCTACTATACTTCAGAAACTTAAATATCTTATAACCTTTGTTTGCAGATATTCAATTTATCTCCTTTCATGGAACCTTTCGAGTACCCATTACACATTGTTTCATATTTTATATACTATAGCCTGCGTTGTAGAAATGCAATTTTAAATCCTTGTCTACATGACAACAGGATACCTAAAATAGACTAATGATCACAAAATTCCACTTCCTTCCACCGCACAACAGCACATAATCAACAGCTAACATCTTCACTCTTCTACATCTAGAGCTGTTGGGAACATTATTTCTTAATACTTATGGGTTTACCAAAATAATGACCTGTCAAGTGTGTCTGCTAGAGAAATGCTAAGCCACACACAACAATGACAGGCCAGGCACGCCGTAGACATGTAATAGACTGACTGCAGCAATAAAAGGAGCGTGTTGTTTGACAGCTTGTAAGCATGGAAAATGTATCACATTCCTAATGATATATATATTTATTTATGTGAAATGAATACATACATGTGCTGACAATGTCAAAAATGCAGCCTGTCCTATTAAAATTGTTAATGGGGACTATATTCAGGTTTGAACGTGTTGGAAACTATTAATGAAATACAATTAATAATTCCAGCTCATGGAATGTAAAATATATACAACTATATATATATTTATATTTGTATATACTTTACATTTTACATTCCATAAGCTGGAATTGGAAATTATTAACTGTATTTTATTAATAGTTTCCAACACGTTCAAACCTGAATAAGTAAATTTTATATATATATATATATATATATATATATATATATATATATATATATATATATATATATATAAATAAAGATATACATAGATAGAGAGATAGATAGATATACATTTATATATATATATATATATATATATATATATATATATATATATATATATATATATATATTATATATATATATATATATATATATATATATATATATATATACATACATATATATATATTTATATATATATATATATATATATATATATATATATATATATATATATATACATACATATATATTTGACTGAATTTTCATGCGTCAATATGGTTGCACTTCACTTTTTCAAACAGTCGTCAATGTCAGCGTGTCTGCCATCAGAGTTTCGGGATCCTCGAGTCGTTAGTACTGTCGTTTTTTACTAAGCCGAAATTTAGTACCCGACCCAATGAAAGAAGCATAGGAAAAATGTCTGCTCACCAGTGGTGTAAACATATTTGCCCACTCTCCTGGGATGCTCGGGTGACTCCCGAATTCCGTGTAGGTCTCCCTGACTCCTGGGAAAGCAGATAATTCTTGATGACGGGGCCTCCAGAATCAGCGAGCTCTTGCTGAAAACAGTGAGCTCAAGTACCGTAATAACAGAACTTGAGTGTACGTCTGCAGGTTTTCTGTGTAGTCAGCGATGGAGTTCCGGGAACCAGTATTGGCGTTGCCTCGGGGCCTTTGACTTCTTATTGCATGTATTATTTATACTTATCTCTGGTGGTAATACTTTGAAGTGAGGAAAAAGCTCTATTGATTTAGAAAAGGGCTTTCCACCCTTTAATAAAGCGGTCCCTTAGTGTATGCATCTCTAGTGAGGAATCCCTGACAAGTAGTGTCTCAAAACCCCCTTAGCACAAACACTAATTGGGTTTTGCGAATGATAAATAAGACCCATAATATATCAAAAGTTTACTATTGTACCTGTTATCATTAGGCACAAATATGTGCATTGGGCATGGTTGTTCCTCTGTTCATCCACATCACTTCTGATCGACAGCCACCAGTACAGGTTCTACCCACCACTTAGACTCTAGCAGAAGAGGAGGAAAGGCAATAAGAGGGGAGAAGGGGGCCGGGGTGCCACAATTAAATAGTGAGTTGTGGGAGCTTATGGGAGAAAAAGATGGGGGAACAGATGGGACGGGGCACAGGGAGACATAGTTCTTCTTCCAGCTTCCGCTTCCTGTTCCGCTTCTTGCATAGGTGCTGCAATGGGCAAAACTTAATATTAAAGTACTGCCCAGACTCAACACATTCACTGAAATGTGCAGCGTGCAGCCGCACAGAGGAAGGGGAATAGTTATCGTGGTGGCCAGGGCAGGCCCCAGGTTTAGCAACACACTATGCATGAATTTTTGACCCCTGCCCACATGAACTAAGCTTATAAATTATACTTTAAATATTTATTTAAGAAACAAAATAACTGAAAAAATGTCACAAAAGAGAAACAGAGAAATACCAGGGCCTCTTAATGATGTAATTGAACAAATATTATGTAATTTATTATAATATATATTCCACACTGTTCCTCACCATCATCAAACTGCTTCCTTCACACACCTCAGTCATCACATTGCATCCCTTCTCCCTCACACTGCCCCCCCTTCATCACTCTGTTCCCCTTTCATCACAAAGATCCCCCTCCTTCCTCACACTTTTCCCCTTCTTATTCACATTGCTCCCTCTCCTTCATCACCACACTGTGCTCCCTTCGTCACCCACACACTGTGCTCCCTTCGTCATTCCCACACTGTGCCCCCTTCTTCTCCACCACACTGTGCCCCCTTCTTCTCCACCACACTGTGTCCCTTCTTCTTTACCACCATGAGCCCCTTCTTCATCAAAACACTGTATCCCCTTCTTCGTCTCCTTCTTCACCACGCTCTGCCCCCTCTTCATCACCACACTGTATCCCCTTATTCTTCTAATTCCTCACCAAACTGTGCCCCTTCTTCATCTCCACACTGTGCCTATGGGCTTCTTTTCTTCTGTCTTTTACACTTCAGTCTTCTTTTCTTCTGGCAGAGGCTCTTCTCAGCGTGGCTACTCATTGACACCTTTGGGACGTGATGGTAATGTCACACCCGACAGTCCACTGAGGAGGGCGCCGATGCAGAGCTAGGAACCGATCGTACCTTGAGCCGGCAAGGGCGGCAATCACCCCAATCACCCCCTACTTGCACCACTGCTGTTAATAGGCACTTTATGAAGTTCACAGTGACCACCTCTAACAAACTACCATTCATGGATGTTTAAAGTAAAAATGCTGGTAACAGCTGGTAACAAGAGGAAGGTATGTGGAAATATACACAAGAGAAAAGGCTTATTCATCTCCTGGATGTTTGGATTGAGAAAGATAAAATGGCTCAATGTACCATCTCCCTTAGCATATGATGATTCATTTATGCACCTAACCAAATATAGCATTGCACAAGAAATGTGGAAGCAGCACAGATCAGAAATAAATTGTATTTAATTGTATTTAATCATGAAGCTTTAGCAAACAAAGTTGAGTAAGGGCAAGCATATACAGGTTTACATATGCAGTACCTTAGACATGGTAGAGCACCTATGTGGCACTGATGATGCTCAGAGGTCTTCAAAACAGCTATGAAATGCTTGTGATCATACTTGATGCTTGACCAGATGTCCTTCTCTCACTCTGACCAACGGAGCCCTGTAATGAATTACACAGCCACTCATGGATGACCCACAGCCACATCAAGCTCTACCAATGGATCACCAGGAAGAATGGATGCTATTCAAAAATGTTCAGTGACCCTTCCCAGCATACTCAGGTCCTAAAGCCTTCCATCTCTCAGTTTTATCAGCATTCCACAAAAAAACGTTACTCATGCCTTCCAATATAAGGACTTGTTCACACAGAGGCGCTTGAAAAATCAGGAAAATCGCTGTGCACTTTAGTGATACATCTTTAACGTATTATCATGTATCGCTCATGTGCTGCACATGAAAACACACTACAAATCAGTTGTGCTATTTTAAAAGTGGTGTTAAATTTTTAGAGTGCAAAAAGAATGCAATTTTTTTCTCTCATTCTCTGTCCCTTTTAGGATCTGGGAATCAGGATGGTCACACCAAAATTGGACTATTAATGGGTATGCTTTAATATCAATAATAGTATGTGTAATTTCCATGCTTGTGCAATATAATTTGCCATAATTGTAAAGACCGTGAGTCGTGAACAAAGATTATATGTTGTTTGATCTTAGGGATGAGAGCATTCTACATCATTTTCTTTATAAACAGCATTTACTCTTTTCCAGCACTATAATTAGTTTATTGTTGCAATTAAACGCTTAGCATAATTGTGTTTGTTTTGTTCCTAATCTATTGTACTTCTTTTACCACATGTAAAGTATATTCAGCACCTTTTTTAATGCACCAATTAACCATATGGAATGTCTACATTAATAATTATTTCTACAGCAACTACAATGAAGCTAATATACAATTAACAGCAACACTCCAATTTTAGACCAATCAATGACTCTTCTTGTTTTTTTATAGTATACTTAAAATTATGTCAAATCTATGTTCTGCAGATATATTTGACAAGGGTGTAAGCAATTTATTGTATTTAATCTTCATCTCCTGCTTGTCTTGGATGTAATCAATTTATTGGCTCACAGCACCAGGAGATGTGTGTGTTGATCTTGTGACCAGTTTTAAAGCGGCAATACTCAGACCCCACGCCTGTATTCCATTATACATAGCGGGGGTCCGGCTATTGCCACTTTAAAATCAACATTTTCAGCATATCCTTAGTAAATTATGTCATTTCGCAGTTTCGGTGTTTAACCTATTCGGATTTTACACAACATGCTCATTTCAAGGTTCGGAAAAACATCTTGGGCTAGATTTACTAAGCTGCTGGTTTGAAAAAGTGGAGATGTTGCCTATAGCAACCAATCAGATTCTAGCTATCATTTTGTAGAAGGTATTAAATAAATGAAAGCTAGAATCTGATTGGTTGCTATAGGCAACATCCCCACTTTTTCAAACCCACAGCTTAGTAAATCTAGCCCCTTGTCTCTTATATGCTAAGTAGCCATTTTATTAATGTAGGGTTTTTAGCCAACGTTATTGTGCAGTCATTCAAAACTAGGTCGGTTTTCTCGTCTCCGTTCTCCCGTACCCCACCCCTGCTGACACTCTCCAATGTATTTGCTGCTGACCTTCTCTAATGTGTCTCACAGGCTGCCTAACAGTTACCTACTTGGTGTAACTTCTGTTTTTAAAATGAAAATGTAATTGACGCAGACATCTTTTATGAGGGCGATTATAACATTGTCACCATTGAGGAAGATGACCAGTGACCACGGCTATACAAATGCCCATGATTCATTTGTTAACATCCCTATCTATTCTCCAGTTCAGCAATAAAAGTGTTTTCTTTTGTGGGGGCCAAAACAAATCAAGCACCTCAGCCACAATAGTGGCAGACCCGTTCGCTGAATTTCTTGGGTTGTTAACTATGTGTATGTCCTTTTCAGCATATAATTGGGCCAAGGGCCACCTTGACTTGCACCATTTAACATTGTGCTGTCTCATCATCTTTTAAATGTCTACTAATGCCACTGTCCGTAGTTGAGGTCTTGTGTTCACTCTCGTCTTAATAAAGGATTTTGTAAATCTGCCATCATTGCATTTGCTTTCTCTGATTCAATAAAAAAAATAATTAGCCAGTTCTTTAACTTCATCACATAGAGTAAATTGTCAGCCATCATATCTCCATCTGTACATGTATTCTTTGACAGTGCCAAATTCTTTCCTCTTAATTTCCCACCACCACTGCATTTTTCAGGTGATCTACGGGCCCTGTACCCCAGAGACACAGGCACCTCGAGCTCTAAACACCACCTGTTTTCAGGCATCAGACCAAGGAGACCAGTCCATTCAGGGCATCCCTAACCAACCGTACTAGGTCAGACACTACACTTGATCTTAGCCAAAAGGACAAATTGAGATTGGCATTTTAATCTCAAACTGGAAACTGGAGGCATTGCATTTGTTTTCTCTGATTCAGTTAAAAAATATTTAACCAGTCTATATGGTTCTCCAACTCCATCACAATTGCGTAAATAGTCAGCCATCATTTCTCCATCTATACATGTATTCTTTACCAGTGCCTGATTCTTAATTTCCCAGAATGTGCACTTTCAATGGCATTGTCTTGTCAATACATATTTTTTGGGCAACTACAGTATATCTGCAACAATGTCAGTTATACATACTAACTTGTGTGTGGAAGGCCTATCTGAACTGTCTGTGTTACATATGGCTTACACCTCACTAATATATATATGGTATATATACTGGTCAACACTAATTTTACTGTCAATCATAATAGAGTGATTTGGGCTAAATTTGTGGTGCTGATTCAGATTATGACATTGGTTTTGTTAAATGTACTCTAATTTTTCTAGATAAGTAGTACCCCATTGAAAAACATAAAAATGGCAAGCATTTAATGTCAGTCAGAGCCTACTTACAAATTACACTGAAATTGTCTCCAAGCATACAAAAGTAAACACATGAAATACATAATGGTATTTCATTCGGTATAATAACAGGTAAACATAGTAAGCTGATTCTGATCATTAAAATTGATGCATTGTAAAATGCTGTTTGCACGATTTCCTTTGATGTGGGTTAGTTGGACAATCACGATCTGTCCATTGCAGGGGCGGATCTAGAAAAGTATCCTACCCGGGGCGATTTAGGGGGGGGGGAAGGGATTTAGGCCCCGCCCCCTTTTTGACTTCAAGGCTGCCGGCGGCTGCACAAAATGTGCAGGTCCGCTCGGCAGTGACAGTGTGCTGCCCGGCTGCTCTGATTGTGTTTTAAACACAATCAGAGCAGCCGGGCAGCACACTGGATCCGCCACTGATCCATTGTCAGACTGGTCCCTCCCTCGGGAGCAGTCACTTTACTTCTGCAAATCTACAGATCCATTCCACCCCTCTCTTCTATTCTGTATGTTCCGTGCCCCTCTTCCATGGGTTGGGCAGCACATGACAGGTGCAGGAAATAAAAGTGATAGACAGAAGATTGTCACTAAAATCTACAGATCCGCATGGTAGAAGGTAAGTGAGGGGGGAGGGCTCTTACTGTAACAGAGGCAGAGGCTAGGTATTAATTTAATGGTGAGGGTGGATTATAATCTTTTAATAGATGGTGGGGAATAATAATTTATGGGTGGGGCAAATTAATTTAATAGTGGGGTCATAGTAATGACTATGAATTTAAGGTAGTGTGATGGCATTATTCAATTAATGCTAGCGTGGTTTGGGAATTATGAATGTAATATTGGTGAGTACAGGGAGACGGAGGGAAATTTATTAATTGTGAATACCAATTATTTAATTTTGGGGCTGTTTGGGGTTTTTATTAAAAGTGCATACCATTAATTTAATATCAGAGCATGTTGGCAGGTGAAATCTATTAATTCTGGATGATATGTAAATAATGTTGGGGCTGAAATAGGTCTATTTATTAAATGTTAGGTCCAAGTCTGCATCATTCACACTGGTTGTTCAACTCCTCTCATCCTCATACACTCAGGATACAAACAAGTGTATACTCAAACCTCATGGGTGTCTCTCAGAGTGAACACCCCCTCTCACATCACACTTCTCACTGACTGGAGAAGATTGCAGACTTCCGCTGGGAGTTAACTTGACACTTTGCCCCATGACTCTGCTCCGTTACCACCGCCAAGAGAGAGATGGGATTAGGGATACTAACCTTCCGCTCACAGTTTTTCCTTCTGAGCCATGTGGCAGACAAGCTTTGTCACAATGATAGCGTGACAATCACTCACATAGACTTGAGAAGGTGTTACATAACTATTCATTTAACCCTCATATTATGTTTACCAGCCAAGCAAGCAAGGAAATGTGTCAGTTGGCCATGAAATCCCTATGCCTGCCATAGGAATTTCACCAGGGAAGAGACCGAACACTGAAGCGTCTGACACAGAACTTATTCTGGCCAGGAATGTGGGATGACGCCCAGGCCTACTTTAAGTCCTGTCATGTGTGTCAGTGTCTCAGGCGCCCCAGTGCTTGTGCTCCCCTCAGATCCTTGCCAATAATTGGAGAACCTTTTCAGCAAGTGGCTGTGGACATAGTAGGTCCAGTAGATCAGGGAAGAGGTACATCCTCACCGTGGACTACGGTACCCGGTATCCAGAGGCAGTAGCTCTGTCCTCCTTAACTGCGGAAAAGGTAGCGGACACTCTGCTAGAAGTATTTAGCAGAGTAGGGTTCCTTAGTGAGATCCTATCCTATCAGGGGACCAAGTTCATGAATGAACTGGTCCAGTGTGGGCAAAGTGTGGAGTGCGGCAAGTCCGTACTGCCCCCTACCATCCCTAGACTAACGGACTGTGCGAGTGGTTCAATGGCACGCTGAAGCACATGATAAAGGCATTTGTAACGGAGGGGGTTGACTGGGAACGCACCTCCTGTATGCCTATCGGGAGGTGCAACAGGAGTCTACCGGTTTCTCCTCCTTTGAACTACTATATGGCCGCAGAGTCCGTGGGCCTCTTGAACTATTCCAGGAGTCTTGGGAAGGGGAACTACCCACCCAGGATGTCTCTGTGGTGGAGTATGTTTTGAAGCTCAGAGATCGGTTAGATAATCTCATTGGTCTTGCGCAGGTTAACTTAACGGAAGCACAGGCAAAACAGAAGATTTGGTATGATCAGGGTGCACGTGCCAGAGTGTTTAAGGTAGGGCAGAAAGTCCTTGTTCTGATGCTCACTCGTCAGAACAAGCTTCAGGCTGCCTGGGCTGGACCGTACACAGTCTCAAAACGCCTGAGTGACATCACTTATGTGGTGTCATTTGATAGCGACGGTAGGCAGCAGTGGGTCCTAACACGTAAATATGTTGAAGGCATATCACGAGCGTGTGGAGAAGGTAGCAGCAGTTTGCTGCTTACCAACTGAGGAACCAGGAAGTGACCCACTATATTACCTCCTCGAGGATGCCAGAGAGGAAGGCAGTGTAGAAGAAGTGGGCTGGAATGAGCAGTTGAGTGCCTGCAAGAGGGAGCAGCTTGAGGCAGTGATGTGGTCCTTTGTGACTCAGTTCAGTAGGAAGCGCGGTCGGACATCCTTGGTGATGCACCATGTGGACACTGGTGAGCATAGGCCAGTTAGGCAACCCACTTATCGGGTCTCACCAGAGGCCAAGAAAAGTATATACAAGGATGTACAGGAAATGCTTGAACTAGGGGTGATCCAGCCATCGCATAGTCTGTGGGCGCCCTCCGTTGTATTGGTTCCCAAGAAGGACAAGACAACGCGGTTTTGTGTAGACTACTGCCGGTTGAATGAGGTGACCGTGTCTGATGCTTATCCCCTGCCCTGAATTGACGCGCTGTTAGACGAGTTAGCTGGAGCAAAGTATATTTCCAACTTTGACTTGAGCAAGGGGTATTGGCAGATACCGCTGACCCCCTAGGCTCAGGAACGGTCGGCATTCATCACCACATTTGGCCTGTTTGAGTTTAAGTCCATGCCATTTGGGATGAAGAATGCGCCAGCCGCCTTCCAGCATGTGGTTGATTATCTGCTGGAAGGGTGTAAAGGGATTGCTCAGGTGTACTTGGATGACATTGCCTTTTTCAGTAAATCCTGGGAGGATCATCTGAAACATGTAGGGCAAGTGTTGGAGAAAATTCAGTGGGCAGGTCTGACCATCAGAGCAGACAAGTGTCAAATGGGGTTCTCAGAGGTGCAGTACCTGGGTCATCGTGTGGGGGGAGGTAGGGTTAAGTCAGAACTAGCTAAGGTAGAGGCAATCCGAGACTGGCCCAGGCCCACAACCCAAAGATAAGTACTGGCCTTCTCAGGGACCTAAGACTACTACAGACGTTTCGTCCCAGACTTTAGTACTGTAGCGAAGCCTCTGACAGATCTCACTAAGAAGAAACTCCCCAAAGTAGTTGACTGGACACCCACTTGCGAGCTGGCATTTCAGTTGTTAAAGGAAGCCCTGGTTCATGCTCCAGTACTGTTGGCGCCCAATTATGACAAGGACTTTATTGTGCATCACAGTACAGACTGTACCTTATTTGTATGGGCGACATTTTACTGTGGTGACTGATCATAATCCTTTAAAGTGACTACAACACACCTGAGGGGGAAATGGCAGATTGTTGCGCTGGAGCCTTGTCCTTCAAATTTATGACTTTCACATAATTCACAAGCAAGGAAAGGCTCACAGCAATACGGATGGACTGTCTCAGCAAGAAGAGCCGGATCCCTCGGGTCACCCCCGGTAACCCTAAGAACTGTGGGACCAGGAGCCAAATTATTGGGACATGACACGCTGTTTGCACGCATGGACAAGGGGGGGAGGAGTGTGACTGGATTACTTATAAGTAACTTAAGGTATAAATTTATTTAAAGGAAATAGCGCAGGGCGCTTATTTATATAATTGCAAATACACTTATTTTTTTATATTGTTTATATTTTGTTTTAACCTTGCTAGAGGAAATGCATTATTTCTGATGTATATATGTGATACAATAAGCCTTTGTTTAGGAAGTCTTTTGTGTATCTTGGTGTAAGGAAATGCCTTGTTGGATATTTGCAACTTTTCTTGGGGAATTCTCTTTTTGGAGGAAATGTGTATTCTGCAACTGTTGGAAGAAAGCACCCATGCTAATCTCATGTTAATTAGAGCTTTTGATGTGAGTGTTCAATACCCCTTAAGGGAAAGGAAGGGGTAATTAGCCTTAATAAGCAGGAAATCACAGCAAGTTTTTAGGATATCACAGATAAGCGTAAATATTGTTAGCTTTGCATTGCAAGTAAATCCATGTTTGGGTAAACAAATTGCATCCTGATTCTAAAAAATAGTCTGTGAGGCTAAAACTGTAGAAAAAGGGAGCCCTTTTACACTAAAATGTATCATTCTGATGTTCCATCTGACCTGACCACTGATACCTTTAAACAGTGAAACTGTCCTTCTCAGGGCACTTGAGTGAAATAAACATCACTCTCTGCTTCAAGACCCTGCTTGACAACTTCTTCAATATTGCTGTAATCCTGTGACCTACAGATTAGACCCTAAATCTAATCCGTGCTCCAGCTGTTCTGATGTTTGAACCCAGCTCCTAGTACCACCGCTCTGCCCGCTACCCAGCAGTTCTGGCCAGTGTGATAGGCCAGGAGGGATCCATCCACAGCTCCCTGT
Organism: Mixophyes fleayi; assembly: GCF_038048845.1. Classification (NCBI taxonomy): domain Eukaryota; kingdom Metazoa; phylum Chordata; class Amphibia; order Anura; family Limnodynastidae; genus Mixophyes; species Mixophyes fleayi. The sequence goes on along the minus strand of NC_134408.1, from coordinate 34,265,985 downwards.
CCATAGTAAGTGGTTAGAGGTACCAGCCCTAGTGTACCAGCATGGAAGTACACTTGCAGTTACCCAGAAGAAACATGGTTCTAGATGCCATAAAGTAGTCCAGTGGTGGAAGCAGACTCTTTCTACTGCAGCAGTAGGGGCATATTTGGAATAACGAAAGGGGCCGGTGGCAAAGTAAGCCCAGCCGGTTCCCAGCAACAACAGACAGGGTGGCATAGGCGGTCCATCTGTCACACACATTATGTAAGTAAACACTGTGTGAATATTCCTCCTCAATCTATGTATCATTTTTCTTGGTTGGACATATTTTAGGGGAGACTGGCACTATCCCCAATACAGCTTCATTTGGAAGTTCCATAAATGTGTAGTAATAATACGATTTTTTTGTGTAAAATACCTTTTGTAGTGGCAGGTCAAGTTTTGTGGTTTTTTTGTGTTTGTTTTAGACTCCATATTGGAGCACAAAAGCAGGTGCATCACCAATAGGAAAACAAACATACTCATGTTTGTTTTTTTTAACTTAAATTATACAGTTATACAGTTTCAAAATAGTAGTTTAAATCATATGTAATTTTATGAGATCAAATACATAAGAAACTGCTCTGTAGATATTGGTCATGGTATTCTAATCAGATTGTGTAACAGTCTTTGAATGAAGTCACCACACAACTGTTGAATGACAAATATGAGACAGTTGCTCAGAAAAACAATCTTTTCTGCCACATTTAAAGGTCTCACTATGTTACTGGAAAAGGTTGTGTGAACGTATTTAGTAACACACAGTACTTTCTGTGCCTGGGAACAATTATAAAAAGTTATATAACAGTGCTGCAGAAAACACATGTTGTATTCTTGATTTTACTGACTTACGGCATAATCCTAACTATTCAGGGAAAGTATGGAAGAAAATATATTTTCTATGGAATAAAAATATTTAAAAAAAACTTATAAACCTATGAAAACATTCACACTTGTCATTCTCCAGGAAGAGATAAGTGAAGGCAGAAAAAGAAGAGGTGATGGGCCAGAGACACAGCTAAGAGACCCATCCCAGCAAATCTTACCAGCTAGTGCCCAATGTCAATGCAGAATAGCACCCAACTAGAACCTGCCCTATACCAGGGTAATTTCTCCTATTGCTAAAAGGGCTCTAGTCCTCTTCTTGACTCTTTCCTAATAAGTGTAAAGTTTGTGCTATTTTGTGAAAGTTCTCTGATTAAAAGTCAGTCCTTGGTACGTTAAACTATAAATAGTTTTGGATAGAGGGAGATTAAGAATAACTTGGGTCCAGGCGGCAATGAAGACATGGATCCCAAGCCTGCATCTGCCATCCATCACCCTGAATGAGTCAATAATGATCTCCTAACCATGGCTGGCAATTTAATTTAAAAGGTTAGAAACTGACATGTCAGCGGACAATAAATGTGTCTATGAAAACCCCTAAGGTTCGTAAGATTATGAAAAACAACCAATATGTTTTGTATTTTTTTGAAACAATATCTTATTGAAATTTTGTTTTGTGGAACACTGTTGGCCTCAGTATCACCAGCAAAGGTCCGATGAGGTGGGATATATAGCCTTAAGTCTGGAAGAGACAAGGAACCACCGAAAAAGGAGTTTGTATGAGTTTTCCTTAATCCGAGTACAGAAGGAGGATTTAGCAGTAGCTTCTTGAATAGCAACCCATCCGTCTTCTTCAAGAGACTCACACATGTCCTCCTCCCAGCGGAGCTAATGGCGTTCTTTGGCTAGAAGGTTGTAATGCATTAAAATAAAGTAGAAGATGGAAATAAGTCACTTGGAGGAGGATCTATGTAAGCAAAAGGTCTCCAATGGGGTAGGGGTTTAGGGAGTGCAGGGGTTAATTTGGCTGTTGTAAAGGTGATGTATCTGGAGGTACTGATAAAAGGAGGTAGGTGGTAGTTGTAGGCGATCGAGAAACTCAGAGAACTCATGGTTTAATATTAGGATTAATATTATGATTGAGACCAGGTGGGAAAGAAGGGTTATGCCAGTTATTCATTTCATGTTGTCAATCAGTTTGAAGGTTTGGGTGCTATATTTCCATATCGTAAGGGAGAAATAGACTGTGGGAGGGAGATGGCAATGAGGGGGCAAATCCTTAGGATCAAGCCAATTATGGGCGTAGGGAGTAGGGAATTCCAAGAGGACAAGTCTCGTTGTAGGGACGCAAATGGGGCGGAATAACTGTAAATAGTGATTCATTATGTATGGTCAGATAATTTTCTAAATATTTAAGCTTTGTGGTTGCCAATTAAAGTTGAAGGTTTTGATGTACATTGGGAGGAAAATAAATGGCAAGAGCTTCAGTTTTATCTTACTTAACCTTGAAGTTGGACAACAGGCCATAGTCAAGGATCTCATACATGATGAATGGGAGGGACACGTAAGAATTTGTGAGTGTGAGGTGAACATCATCTGCATAGTGTGCAAGTTTAGACATCGTCGCACCAGTAGAGACACCTGTAATATTTGGATTGTTATGTTTTCTTGCAGTGGCTCCATCATTAGGGGAAAGAGGAAAGGAGACAGAGGGCAGCCCTGTTGGGTGCCGTTATGGATTAGGAAAGGGGAAGAGGCCCATCAATTAGCCAGAACTGAGGCCGTCAGGTTGAAGTACAGAAAAGGGGCTGTGGATACCCGTTGAGTGAAGAACCTGTGGCATAAAGGGCCATGAGACTTTGTTGAATGGCCTTGAAAAAGACCCAGGAGCCATAGGGTTGAAACGCGTTGGCGACAGCTATTACCCGGCAACAAGTGTCCAGAGGTGTACTATAATCTGTTGTGAATCTCGGCTACAGTGTTACCATCTACACACATTGGGATCCTTTACAGGCACAGTTCATTTGGTCATTCGGTACGGGGCTTATATGTCTTTTATTCCATGATTTGTTGAAACACATTTACATGTGTGTATATTTTTATCTTTATGTTTTTATTATGATTAAATTTTATAAACCGAGTAAATGCACTAGATTGGCATTTTTTGCCTTTCTTTTCAAATACATCCTGTAGTGGAGTTTGGAGGGCAATTGTGCTGTTGCATAAGGAGGAGAAGAGTATAAGATCTTTCCCAACAAGCAAGTTTTGGAGCTCTCAGATATAAGCATACACCCAAGAAGGATCACGGGTGTATGTTTGGAATTGGCTGGTTATAAACATCCTATACTGAAGATAACTTCACACGACATAGTGGTGGTGGACTTTATGTATTTTGTGTAAACATATTACGCTATGTCCTGTTTTTTATGTGTTTTTTTATATGTGTACACATTTCATATGATCATGTGATCGAGTTCCACATAGTGAACAATACCTCTATGAACAATGGATCCCTTTTGGTGATTGCCTTGTAGACATAAACGGGAGCGCAAGTGTATGTACCATTTTATATTTATTGACGAACAATCCCTTTGGCCAACATTTATAGTTTACAAAATATTTATTGATATATTTTAATGGTATGGGATGGTTCTAGAGAGATATTCAAGGAGTTTAAAAAAGTTGATTAACATTAATGAATATAACGTTATGTTTACATCAGACCTGGATCATAGTCTTCATTTTAGAAACAACTCAGTTTACTCTTGCTAATAAGTTTGCTAGGTATACGCACTTGAAACCTGTGGAGAAAACACCGCCATTAAATCAATCTGCATCTAAATTAGCAGGTAGTGTGGAAACTGCTCATGGTTAAATCAGTACAAATTGCATATAAAATTTCTGCCTACTATTACATTATTGATTTCAACTGTAATGAGGGTCAGAATACCAGGGGTGTAGAGCCAGAACTCACTAGGTGGCTCTGGTGTGATTCTTTGAATTACACAGGCAGAGAGAAGATATGGATACCACTGTATCTTTGTTACAATATGCAAAAGATAACTGCAAGCAATAGCTTTGTATGTGAAACAATGATTTAAACAACACCCAAGTGCTCACCAACCTTCAACCGTCACCTAGTAACACCCCTGTGTACAATAACTCCCAACCGCTATATAAACAATAGAAAAAGTCTTTCACCATAACAAGCTGTAGATATATGCTTCTCCAGCCAAACTGTAATGCAATAGTGGTCCTTATGCAGTTGCCAGGAAAACCACAAGAAGGAGACACCAGTACATTGAGAGTACTGTGGTACCCGACAAAGCTGTTTAGTTCAGTTTGCTAAATGAATAGGCCGCAATAAGCAAGGACAACTATAATAGTCAATGCCAGAAAGCGTCCGGCCATGCAGCCAACTCAAACTCTAGGCCAATCTATAGTTTCCAAAGTGGTCCTGATGCAGAAGATATAGGGAGCCACCTGTATTATACCAGTATTCAAGGAGTGCCTTTAACCCGGCCAAGCTGTTGTTTAACTATTTCCCCCAATGGTTTACAGTCTCTTATTGTACAGTGTAGCAAAGCCTCCTCCCAAGCTGTAGCTGATGATAGTGCTCCTGATGCAGTTACTGTATTACATTCTGAGTTCCTTCAAGCAATGATGTCCCTGACCAAGCTATATTTATAAAGTCCTGGCCAAGCTTTTCTTCTCAAAGACCTCAGTGCAAACTTCCAGCCAAGCCTTTAGTGCTATTGCCACTATTTCGGTTATTTGCCCAAGCTGTTGTGGTACTTCCGATGTCTTGCGGATCTAGCCAATGCTCTCTTCCGAGATGGTAGGGATCTGGACCCCAGTCTTACTGCTCATGCAGGCTCCCCAGGATCAACAGACTCACGAGCAGCTCCTGGTGGAGCATAGATTCTTGGTAGCAAGATAAGATAAGATGCATTTTAGTTGCAGGACCTGGTGCAGGAACGACAATGGATCTGGTGAGAGACAGAACTCTACACAAAATCCCCGAACACCCCAAGAGTTGCACTGCAGGCCTTTATAAGAGGTCCAAATTTCTAAGCTGTTATCCCACCCTGCAGGGTTAGTGTTGATGGGATAAAGATGGACAGGAACCAGGATTCTCCTCATGTGCAGTCCTTTACTGCTGAGTTGGTGCCCTACTGTCTGTCAAAGTCCAGGGAAGAGCAATAGTGGTCTAAACTTGTTACTAACCATCCTGATCCTCAACTTCTCATTTTCACCCCTTGCAAGCATTTGTGATGTTGCAGGAGCTTCAGACATTGTTGGCTTCCTGTTTTGAACAGAGAGAGGGGTTACATGCATGGAAGCGTCCAGGACACCATTTTGTAATCCGAGGAAATAAGAAAACCTACTATGATGAAACTCACCTGGCAGTAGTATTGCGTCCACATTGTATCCCATGGGAATTTGGACAATTTTAATAAATAAATAAGCCTGTAAGTCTACATTCCAAACACATGGAGTTCCTTAATAAGTCTTTGTTGGCGTTGCTACCCATGGGTAGGATATCTCAGGATGCCAATGCTGTCACATTGTTTTTCGCCTAAAATACTGATTGGTTTAGCATCATTTATGACTTAAATTAATCATTATTGAGCGGATTGGCCTCAATTTTGGGGTATTTGGTGTTTTTCTGTTTGGTAGACTCCAACACCAAATTTGGGTGATCTAACATAATGCACATTCTATATTTAGTTTGCAGCTATTTCAGTTTCTCCAGTATTACATTCTCTGAGCTCTATTTAGGTTCTCACAAATGAATTCCAGATACAGCTGTTTTCCTGTGAATTCCAGACTAAATTATTTACAGTGTGAATTCTTCAGCAAAGTCAAATAATGTGGTACCAACCTGTACCAGCAATCATACAGACCAGTGCAACTGTCTAAAAGTGGGACTTTGATAATGGCCTGTCATTGGTAAGGAAAGAATTAAACATATATTTTTAAACTTGTACATACTGTAGTCTCATTCACACATCAATCTCAGTTTAATTCAAGGAATGTTGTACATTTTGTCTTAAATTTTCTCATGGATTTAATAAAAAAGAGTAAGTCAAAAAATAAAATACATTTTATTTAATCTATTCTTTTAAAACTCAAATTTTGTTTGCAAAGTTTAATATGTGTCCCAGTCACTTGGTGGGACACACATCAATTTACTATTTTAATAAATGTTCACCTGATAAACACTTGCGGCTCAGCAATATTATACATTATAATGTATTCCTCATATCAGACTGCCAAACAATGCACCTGCTCCAGGAATAGAAAGTGTATGTATGTATGTATGTATGTATGTATGTATGTATGCATAGGCAAACTGAGGGGGGGTTCCTAGTGCCTGGAAACCCCCCTCCAAGCCTGGGGCACTGTATAATTGAGGTGGCTGGACCCTGCCCCCGCTTCACAAGGCTCTGCTTGAAAAGAGAGAGCTGCGTGCACCTAACAGTAGTGCACGCAGCATTGCCAATGTATATTATGGGGATAGGAAGAGTTGGAGAGCAGCCGAGCACTGTTTAAAATTATAGCTACTCCCCCATACATGCTGTTCACGCCCACTGGCGGCGTGGTGTGGAAACCCCCCTCTACAAATGTATGCATGTATGTATGTAGTCATGTTTTCTCTCTGCCCAAATTCTGAAGTTAGGTGAGCAGAACAAAAAAGTGCTTGTGGGCCAAATAATATGGTTTTGAGCAGTTTTAGTATCTGTGCACTGCATTTATTTTTTTCCATGGTCATAGATGTAACTAAAGAAAGTCAGTAATCAACAATAGATATGTTAAATTGTAGCAGCAGTGTGTTTCTGAGGTGTCAACATGCAATTGCAGGCAGAATTCCTATCTCAAGTTGTAATGGTAGAAATTGTAGTGCTCAGTATAATTATTTTTAATAGGCATAAACATTTTTTGAGTGCAGTTACTAGTTAATAAATTGTGGACAGAGGCATGCAAACAATTCCTCATATATATTTGCTTGACAACCATTGATGTTGGTGTTAGATGGCCTTCACCACAATTAAATGCAGTAATAACCACCTTATGATAGAATATATTCACATATCTTTGGTATGAAGTACAATTACAATATCTAAAAAAAATATATGGATTTAGCCAAAATGTAATAAATTGATGTACAGCAGCATTGTTAAAATAACCTGGGTAGTTTAATTTAATACTAAACACATTGCTATAGATGTGTATGGTCCAACACTATTAGCATACCTAACATCAGACTTTTTTATTTTTATATAGTAGCTATATGGAAGATCAATTTTCAAACATATTTTGATCATTCAATCTTTTATCTTCCATAAATATTGATCGCAGGAAGCGATCACAAAGCCGAAAGTAGTGGATTAGAGATGGTAATGTGCAGATCTAAATGACACTAAGCATGATACATTTCCTATATCCTGAGCCTTAGATACTTTTAATATATTATCATTTATGTATAAACAATCTAATACATTTTACTAATAAATAAATGTGGATTGGAACCTTAATAAATGTGCATATTTACAAGTATAAACGCGAATGTAAATGTGTGTGTTATGAATCTGTACAATTGCGTCATAACACGTGGCGTACTAATCGCACGGTAAAACAATATTAATCAATTGGGTTTACTTCATCCAATTATTTGACTTTCACATTAAGTTTATGTCTTGTTGGGTTACCTATATTATTCCCACACATTTTATACATTTCATTCAACCAGTCATTCATACACTGCAAACAAGCAAATAAACTGATTATTATGTTCAATTGCAGTTTGTATTATGATTTTATTATGAAAGCCTATGTGTAGAATCCTGTTTTTTGCTGGTTTGGCCAAGTGGATTGATGCCAAAGAAAGGACCACAGAAAAAATACATTTGTTTATACTTTTCTAGTTTGCAATTTCAAGTAACAAAAAAATACTTTTTTGGCAATTTTAGGTAGATTTTCTTTGCCGTGTCAGGAAGAATAAGCAAACTTATGGGATTTTCTTAAAATTCAAAGTCTTCTGATAAAAACAAGTTATAATTTGTGTTTGTACTAAATAAACAAATTACTGATATTAATGTTGGAACGTGCCCAAAAAGTGGCATGATAGGCCAAGCAAAGGGGTGAGGAAAGCCTCAGCGGAGAAGGGGTTAAAGGTGGTTAAATAACATTGTGTTTTTTTACATTAATGTACGGCTTTAGGGCTCATTCTTCTTTCTTTCCTATAATTTATCATACATTGTTATATAAAAGTACAATGTATTTTCCCGAATTGTATTATAATTCCAACATGTTATTATTATTTTTTTGCTATGTCTTGAAATCAAGCCCCTACCTCTAGAAATGCTGCATTTGCCCCTGAACTCCCCCCATCCCACTTCAATGACCACAGAATGCCTGTAGGTGTAGTCTTTCACAACACACTGAACCACTATGGCTAGATTTACTAAACGGTGGGTTTGAAAAAGTGGAGATGTTGCCTATGGCAACCAATCAGATTCTAGCTTTCATTTATTTAGTGCATTCTACAAAATGACAGCTAGAATCTGACTGGTTGCCAACATCTCCACTTTTTCAAACCCGCAGTTTAGTAAATATCACAAAGCAAAGATATTAATAAATTGTTATGAAAAAATTATTTTTCTACATTTTCACATTTTATGTGTTAATTTAAGTTAATAAAGTGTTATTTTTGTTTGTCTGGGATTATTCTTTAGCCACTTAATGACCAGAGGTTTTTTGCCCCTTACAACCAGACTAATTTTCATTTTGCAATGTTTTCACTGGGAAATAACCATCTAATCTAGTGTACAGTCTGACCAAGCAAATATTATATTGACTTTATCTGGACAAATAGGGCTTAATTTGGTAGCACTCTGAAATAAATATATTTTTTAAGAGGAAAATTGGGCAAAAATAATTTAAAAAAATATTTTCCATGAGTCTTCTCAAAATCACTGTAAAGCAATTAGTGCAACCCCATAAATGTACCCCAAAATGTAACTGGCTACATAAAGTAGTACACAGAGGATAATTTGCAACACCTAGGGCATGGCAGGGAGGCTCAATCCACACACACCCTCCCCAGGGATACCCTGGTCAAATCATACCCCCTTCCCCTGTCTGTATGTTTGTAGCAATAGACCCCTTTACTAACATGCCGGTTAGAGATTATGTAGTGCTGCCAATGAGAGCTACAATGGCTTTACCCTGCTCTGACATGGCCTCCCCCATGTTGGAGGAAGTTTCTACAGCATCTTCAGCATGTATACTGAACACTGTGTGTAAGTCATTGGGTGCCCAGGACCTGAATTAAATGATTCCCAGGCACAGCACTGAACCCAGATGTCATTGCAGCGCCAGCATTGTGGGGGACGTCCTTATAGGTCCTGTCAGAGAAAAGCTGTTCCTTAAAGGAATTATACAGTCAATGGACAGTATTCAACTGGTTAATGCTTAGCTATGGTGCATCATTCACTGCAATACATTCATACATTGTACTCAGTTCTTATCAACAGCCTCACTGCAAGTTATTGTCCTCTCTTATCAGCGTGTTTAGACTTAAACGCCCTATAGTGCCAAAATTTGGTCGTAACAAATTTCTCTCCCTTTACTAAGTCTCACATATTTTTAGTTTGGCTTTGCAATGTCAATAGCAAATGGTGCTATCATATTTTTTAAGTACAACAACTTGCGTTTTAGGTTTAATGTTTCTTAAACTTGACAATGAATCTCAAAAATCAATTGTCTCTGCATCATATTGGGAAGGAATTTGTGGAACACTTTGGTAAAATTTGAGTCACTATGAATAACTTCAAATCAGTTTGGGAAGGTTGGGCAAAAATTTTTGGGAATTGGAACAAAATGGCCTTTTACCAGATTGTTTTTGAACAAAATCGTATATTTCAACAAGACGGTCTATAAAACAACGTACTTTCAGAATACTTTTATGTTCGAACAATTAATGAGATAATTGCAAATTAATTTTCATACAGTCAAGCAATTGGCCTAATATTATGAATTAGCCTGTGCCGGCTACAGCAGGAGATTTGCTAATCTCTAGTATTGGGCAAGCACAAAAGTGGACTTTTAATCAATGCATATCTCAAAACTACAAACCAATATGTTTTCAAGACCATATGTTTTGTCTTTGGCATGAGCAAAAGAAATATTAAGTAGACATTACTATTTAATGTTACTTACATTATTTCAACGCATATTTTTTCACTTTGGTTGGTGATGTGTTGAACAGGAAAAACAATGACAGGAGAGTTCACTTTTATTGTGTGCAAGATAAATCTCTTATCTATGTTTTGGCTTGATAGAAACATGTCATAAAAATGCCAGTAGTATGATACATACCAAAGTTTTCCTCTAATCTTCAGCCAAAGAGATAAGTTGTTTGAAGAACAAAGTGCTTGCTCAATTCCTGAAAAATGGGGGGGTTAAAAAAGCAAGACATAATCTCATCTATATTTCCAGCTATGTGTTGTTGTCTGCTAACAGCAACACTGAGCTGTCAATCAGATCCAGCAGTCGGATGGATATGCTTTAGCATTTGGTCCTGTATTGGCTGGATTTTAGGAGCATAGGAAGGATGACACGTGTAAGATATGCACTTATTACACACAGTACATTCTCACATGTACAGGCTGCAGCAAGTATGAGATAAACAACATAGATCTTAATTTACCTTGTCCCTATCTGACATCTACAAAATTCAGTAATGTGGCAAAATTACCACTTGTACAGGGATTGTGGGGATTGCAGAACGTGTTTTGTAAAACCTCCTGATTATTGGACACTATTACGACATTACAGACAAAGGGGAGAGGCAGGAGGTCAACTGCAGTCATGTCACTATCATCAGGGTCAATTATTACTAAATCTACTGTTCATCATCATCATCATTTATTTATATAGCACCACTAATTCCGAGAACTCATTCACATCAGTCCCTAATATAGACACATACAGACAGACAGAGAGGGAGACAGACAGACAGTGAGAGACTAAGGTCAATTTTAATAGCAGCCAATTAACCCACCAGTATGTTTTTGGAGTGTGGGAGGAAACCGGAGCACCCGGAGGAAACCCACGCTAACACAGGGAGAACATACAAACTCCACACAGATAAGGCCATGGTCGGGAATCGAACTCATGACCCCAGTGCTGTGAGGCAGAAGTGCTAACCACTAGGCCACTGTACTGTTAGCCAGTAAAATATTTTTTTCTGTCAATAAGAAAAAATAGAGATCAATAAGAAAATATTCCAAGCTGACCATACTAAATTTTACCCAGCATCCACCACTGCAAAGGGTTTAGTTCTAAATAGAGCTATAAGCGCTACTTTCAGGCCAAAATAGGATTATAAGTCCCTAATATTCAGTCTCTTGATCCCCCTTTTCATGTGAATATTACTATTTTCAGACTTTATATATTTTAGAATTATAGTAAATAATGTGTCAGTAAAATATGTTGTCTTTCAATAACTTTGTATGAAATTGTCCTTAAAAGATATTTTCTGGCAAACCTCCCTACTAATCTTGTTTTTTCAGGACCAACACTGAGAAATTGATGGGGCTTCCTTCAGGCTAAATCTGGGGGGACACTACAGTCCGGATGACTATGCAGATTTATGAGCACACACCTACACAACTTACCTCCAGCTATGTGCTCTTCATCTGTCAAAATCACAACCGTTTGCTGAAAAGATTGTGACTCTGCACACTCTATAGAGATCTGCCTACACTGCTCATCGTGAGTGTGTACACACTTCCACATTTGTCCAATATAGCTGCATCGTTAATCGTGATTTTTAGTCAGTTTATAAAATCAAATCAAACGATGCAATGTCCTTTGGTATGATAAGACATGATCGATGGAGAGTATACACTAATGCGGTGGTAGTCATATAATCGATGCTCACACCTCCGACGGAATACGTCCCTACAAAATAATGCCGATTTTATGAAGGCCTATAATAAAGAAATGCAGACTTACCTTAAAAAAAGACACAGTAGATCACCGACACACCTGCAATACGCCTGCTATATATTCCAATTGAAGGAAATGCCGGCACTTGCAATTTACGTCACTGATCATGGCGACCGTGAGATTTACGGATTTAAAGCGGAAATGCCACCACTCGCCGCATTTGCAATCTATTTAAGGGTTAGGGTTAGAGTTAGGGATAGGGGTAGGGTTAGGGATAGGGTAAATTCGGCATTATTTTGTAGGAATGTGCTCTGTTGGAATTGTGAGCATCGCTAACACGTACCCAACCCCTCTAATGCGATATCAGACCTAGCAGTAGTTTATCGTGTGATTGGCACAATAATTGGTTGAAAAATCTATAGTGTGTATCCAGCTTAACAGTTTTCAATTTAAATGCACCCACTACAGTTACTTTGTGCTTTTATATGGTCATGCACTTCTCAGTGACTTCTATTATCCGTAAGTGTTACAGTAGAGGGTGCATAATTTCCTATAATACATGAGCAGCAATTTTATGAAAAATAAATACAGACGTTTTAATGTCGGTATTGCATTAAATTGTAGTGTTTTGTACTTAGTTTCTGTTTAGCTATGTATTTTGGCTTTTGCATGAGGGAATGGAAAGATGCCAATGTCTGGCATGGATGAGATGGGCCCTTACAAGGACACTGTAGTAAAAGATAGTATTATCCTTAACCAGGGGAGGAACAGTGCCTTGCTGGGCCCCATAGCGAAATTTGGTTAGTGTCACGGCAATGCCTGGACCCCCATGCCCTGCTCTCAATAAAGCAGAGTTGGTTGAAAGGCCACATCTGAGCATGTGTGGTACGCGCCCAATGAGCAGGTGCCGTTCAGGAGAGGTCTCCACTCTTCTCTTTTGAGAGCAGAGAGGGGACTTTTGAGGGAATGGGGGCCTCGGAGGGAGGGGTGACCAGGTATTGTCAGGCACCCTCACTAGTGAGCCCTATACCCCCTATTGTTATTCCTCTGTCTTTAATTACTAATCTGTCTGACAAATAGTAAGTATCATTCACAGTTGTTTGCTCATGTATTCATACCACTCTTGTAATGTAGCCTATAGTTATTGGTACTCTCAAGTTACGCTTCACTAAATATCCATTAAATCAAATAGGTGCAAGTTATTCTACAGAGCCCAATCTGACCAGTATATAATGCATATAAATTAAATTTTAAATTACACTGTGTAATGTAACATGTCTGTATACAGTGCTAAATGGTACCCACATGGACTTCCTCAGTGTTCAATTAAGTAGATAAGAATATCTTCTGGTTTAAAGAGCATTACCATAATGCACCTCAACTAACAATGATGGATAGACTAAAGTTATCTCAAGTCCTTCACAACCCTTTATCTGACCTCTGAAAGATCATTTTCAAGTTTATCAGTGCAAGTGCTGGGTGTGAGCATGTCAGCGGTGAAGTTTACTAATACTGTGCTAAGGTCAACCGGTGCTAAGTACAGTCATCCTCCTGAAGCAAATGTTAACACTAGGACTGGGTACACACTTAAGAAATTTTTCTCATGATGTGTTATCTAAAATGATTTTATTAACGACTGATAAAAAAAATTCCGATCAGCATGCCGATTTATGTGTACTATACATGGTTTACAAGATTTACCTTCAAATCTGTACTCTTCATCTGTTATATCCATCAGCTGAAAAGATCATGACTCTGTAAACACACTGTAGAATTGGAATTGGAGTGCATACACGTTGTAGAATTCGAACAACATCATTCCATAGTTAAACGAGATTTTAAGTTCCATTTAAAAACTAAATGAAACGATACAGTGTTTTACGATTATCATTACAAAACACATCATATCGTTTCATTTGATTTTTAAACAGGACTAAAATGTCATTCAACGATGGAACCAATTCTGAATTTGTTCCAATTCTGCAGTGTGTATGCACTCAGGACCGGCAGTGTCCATAGATCTCTATGGAGTGTGCAGAGTCACTTTCTTTTCAGCTGATGCTTATGACAGATAAACAGCACAGATCTGAAGGTAAACTATGTAAAACATGTGTGTGCAAATGGATCGGCATGCCGATCGGGACTTATTTTTTTGTTATTAAAATCATTAAAGATATCGTGTCAGGAGAAATTTTCTGTAGTGTCTGCCCAGCCTTAGTCCAACTCGTCCAGATACCGCATGTGTGATAGTGAAAGGCAAGCCACTTCCACCACTGGTGGGCTATTTGAGCAAAAGATGTGAATGCTATTCCACCCATCCATCCTCAGTGTCCAGATTAATGCATCTGTACTTAGGTATCAGTTAGTCAGGTGCACACTTATGGTGCGGTAAGGCGGGATTCCTGTGCCCAGAAGCCATCCTATGCCACTGTTGTCATGCAACCACTTACGAAAATGACATATAAATCAAGGTACAACACTCTAGTGCATCAATTAAGCATGCTCAGAGAGGAAGCATGTTCACACTTCTTCTCTGAGCAGGATAGGAGTGTGTAGCGGAATGGAGGCAGAATGGGGGGAAATTAAAGCATTAGAGAACTCAGCAGCTGAGGATTAAAATGAAGCATGATAGGTGGAAATGGGATGGCAATGTCAAGGGCCAGGGAGCAATGAAACATGAGAAGGGGCAATTAAGGACGACAATGACAGATATGAAAGTGGGCAGTGAGTGTGTGGCTCAATGAGACATGAGAGTGGACAATGAAGATGTCAAGGAAATATATGAGAGGGGACGACGTGGGTGGAAAAGTGAGAGTGGGCAATGACAAGGATATTCATAGGCATCAGAGTTGGCAATAAAGATAATAATGGGGAACAATGAGGATAGGCATGAGAGATATGAGGGAGGGCAGTGTGGATGGCAATGAAAGGCATGAGATAGAGAAATAAGTGTGACATTGAAAATGGGTGATGAGATTTGCAATTACAGTTATGAGTCTGTCAATGGGAGGGGGCAAAGAGTGTGACAATGAGAGGAGACACATGTTTTCTTGTGAATCACATCTATGGAAACTCCCCTTTAGAAAACCTGTGTTTGACCCTGTTGAGGCATTTGCAATAATAACCAAATATGGATTACTCCTCCATGAAATATTTTACTTCTATGTAATATAGTATGGTAAAAACTTCAGGAGTTGCAATAAGTTAAAATGAACATATTGCACAGAGATTACAAAAGCTCTAGTTACACAAAAGGGTTTAACAAACAACAAGTATTTAGCACTGACCAAACACAAATGCTCATCAAATCTAGTCAATGCTTGATGCCTATGACTTCCACTTTTGAAATGGGAAATGAGAACTGCTGGGCAAAATAAAAACTAAATTTAAACCTATCTATGGGTGTATGCTACGGGTTTATGGTTATGAAGCCCAGGAAAAAATGAGAATTAAGTGACATTTCCCAACACCTTACAGAGAGCTAAATCCATATGTTTAGGACATATGGATTTAGCTCCCTAAATTCTAATTGTATTTGCCATGGTTAAAAAAGG
Organism: Mixophyes fleayi; assembly: GCF_038048845.1. Lineage (NCBI taxonomy): Eukaryota > Metazoa > Chordata > Amphibia > Anura > Limnodynastidae > Mixophyes > Mixophyes fleayi. The sequence continues at coordinate 34,250,629 of NC_134408.1, read as the reverse complement.
TAAGATTACAGTTATTTCAGCTGTTGTGGTATCACTGGTCCTGCCCCTGTATATGAATCCAGGCAAACACTGTCTATGCCCAAACATGGCAACATGCTGCAGAGGATTGAAGGAGAACATGGTGAACTTAGTTTAGTATTAACACCTGATATATAATATTCAGCTCAGTAATACACAGGCTTCAATATTATTAAAGGAAAATGGCACTACTTCATCATCATCATCATCATCATCATCATCATCATTTCTTGCTATAGCACCAGCAAATTTCGTAGCACTTTACATTTGGGGACAAACATAGTAATAAAACAATACTGGGTGATACAGACAAAAATGCATTTCAGTCCAACCAGAGTGCAAAGTTAAAAGGTGATTCTTATGTGATATGATCCAGTCACACAGCAATGTTGGTCGGGGGGGTCAGAGGATTGTTGTCTTGTGTAAATTGTATAGAGGATGGTAGTAGGGTAACCTAGGGAGGTTAAGAGGGTGGTTGAGGAATATTAAAAAAGATGGGTTTTGAGAGAAAGCTTGAAGGTTTGAAGACCAGAAGAAAGTCTTATTGTGCGAGGGAGGGAATTCCATAGAATTGGGTGCAACCCGAAAAAAGTTGTGTAACCTGGAATGGGAGCAGGTAATGAGAGTTGTTGAGAGATGCAGATATTATGCAGAACGGAGGTGTCGAGTGTTGGAGATATTTTGAGACAAGTGAGGAAATGTATGTTGGTGCAGTTTTATTGATGGCCTTCTATGTTAGTAGAAGTATTTTATATTGGATTCGGTTAAAAAAAACAGGCAACCAATGTAGAGACTGACAGAGTGGTTCAGCAGAAAATCAATCTAGCTTCTGCATGCAAAATAGATTTTAGGGGTGAGAGTCTGATTCAGGGAAGACCAGTACGGAGGGAATTGCAATAGTCAATGCTGGAGTTGATAAGTGCAGGAATTAGAGTTTTTTCAGTGTCACACCTAAGCAGCGAGCTTGCAGGGTGGGATTTATGGTCATGTTGTCAACAGAAATAGAAATGTGAGGTATTATTATTATTATTATTATTATTAACATTTATATATAGAGCACCATAAGAGGTCCTCAACGCCGTATAAAGGGAAAACAAGAAGACAGTACATAATATAACAGTACACTACAGTAAACACATAAAACTAGAACTCTCAACACAGCTACTGGGGTGCAATTCATCATCATCATCATTTATAAAGCATCACTAAATCCGTTGTACAGAGAACCTACTCACATCAGTTCCTGTTCCAATAGAGCTTATAGTCTAAATTACCTAACATACACACACAGACATACTAGGGTCAATTTTAATAGCAGCCAATTAGCCTACAAGTATATTTTTGGAATGTGGGAGGAAACCGGAGCACCCGGAGGAAACCCAGGCAAACACGGGGAGAACATACAAACTCCACACAGATAATGCCATGGTTGGGAATCAAACTCATGTCCCCAGTACTGTGAGGCAGAAGAGCTAACCACTAAGCCACCATGCTGTATATTCAGCATAGCCTGAAACCTGTGCCCATAAGCGTGGGTGCAACGAACAGCTTTTGAGCCACTAAAAGAGGTGCAAAACAATGTAGGAGTGTAGTCAATGGCAGAAAGCCCAAGGAAGAGGTGCGTAGTGTAGCTGGTGAGCAATACTTAAAAGGTAATGAGAAAATTGAGGGAAGAGGGCTCTGCTTACTAGAGTTTGCAATCTAAAGGGAAAGGGGCAGACAAACCGTTGACACCAATGTAAGGGGTCTGAGGGCAAGGAGCAATAGTTGGAAAGATGGAGGATGAAAGAGGTTGAGCTATACTACATGGTGAAATGGAGGACTGTTAAGCTTCTATAAACAGGTGGGGTTTCAATGACCATTTGAAGCTATACAGACTGGGGGATAGTCAAATGATAGATAGAACAAAGGAGATTGTTCCAGTAGTGGGGGCCAGCATGGGAGAAATCTTGTACACGGGAGTGAGATGTGGTAACCAAAGGGAAGGAAAGGCGACAGTCATTGGCCGACCAGAGAGGGTGGGAGGGAGCATATATGGAGATGAGGTTGGAGATGTAGGGAGCAGTGTAGTTGGATCATCATTAAATATAGTTTGAAGAGGAGCAAGATTGGAGCTGGGGAGGCCAATGAGAATAAGGTTGCAGATCCAGATAAATTAACAAAGAAAGAGCGATTAGATAGGAAGGATGAGAACCAGGATAGGACAGTGTCTTGAAGACATAGGGATTGCAGCATTTTTATGAGAAGAGAGTGGTCAACTGTATCAAATGCAGCAGAGAGTTCCAGGAGTATTAGAAGATAGTAATGGCCTTTAGTTTTAGCAGTGATGAAATCATTGACAACCTTACTCAACACAGTCTCTGTGGAGTGTGGAGAACGAAAGTGTGACTGAAGAGGATCCAATAGTTGTTTGCAGAAAGGAAGCATGTGAGGCAAGTGTAGGCAAGTCTCTCTAGCAGCTTGGAAGGGCACGGGAGCTAAGAGATGGGATGGTAACTTGAGAGAGAGTTTGGGTCAGAATTTTATTTTTTTAGAATAGGAGTAATCACTGAGTGTTTGAATCATGATGGAAAGTTACCAATTACTTTCCTTTTAATTTAATTATTACCATTACTATCTCCCGACCAACCAAAAATAACAATAATTGTGTCACCCTATATATAAAAATAATTCGTACCAAAACTTTGACGTTTGTTTTTTATCAACTCTGTAATTTTTCTATTCTCATTACTTTTATGTTTAAAGTCATAAATCATATTTCTTTAACATGAAACTATAATTGATAAGTTAAACCAATAATTCAGATCAGTTCCTATACATAGTCCCTCAATTGTCGTTAAGTGTATTTGTTAACAATGTAAATGCCATTGAGTGTTTTGCTCATTTAGAGATCCATTCAAAACTTGAGCCTCATGCACTTTACAATACAAAGATTCCAAATAATTTAAGCAAACTTAAAAAACATCTGTGATATTATACATGATACATGATGTATTTCCTTTTGATCTTATATTTCTGCTGAGTACTTCAATTTTCTTTTTTTTTTAGTAGTTCACGTACATTTTCCAATAAGAGAAAAAAAAAAAGTAGCTCATGTCAATGTATTATGGAAACATTACGGAACAGTCTGTTGGCCTAGTCTTAGACAAGAAAGAAAGAAAATCATCTACGTTAGTAAAACAAAACAAAAAATGTGCTAGACAACTGCTTGCTTTTTCACTAAGCATAACCCTGAAAGTACATTTGTTATTTTGTGGCTTGGAGATTCAGCAGCAGGTAGCTTTGCAAAGCACTTGACATTTTTTGAGCTGTCAGTGAAATTGGAATTATATCCTACAGATTGCACAAATAAAGATAAATCAACCATATTAGCCAACCAAATCTGCCTAGGGAAACTTTGGACTCATGGAAAACTCTAATTATTCACACTTACAGAAAGATACATAATGGATGAAACAAGTATTTATAGCTGTATCAAAATAATTATATTTTTTAAAGGGGCATGTGTATATTTAGACATGGGGAGTACTGTTATAAACATATTTTATGAAAGAATACAGCACACAGGTCAGGGTTCTTATGCAACATTTCCAGTGTCTTATAACTAAATCATAATTAGGATTTAAAATATAGACCTCTCAAGTTTGCAAAGTATCCTGCTGGTGATCAGCATAATAATCATAACATAATAATATTGGCACATTATTTTGAGATATTATGCTGTCTTATTAGCTCTCTTCTTCACCCATTTCTTTGGAGCTGTAGGTAAAGGGTCAGTTGCCACCTACTGGGCCAACTGCATCTGTATAATCTGTGCCATATTTGTAATAAGGGAAGACTCTTCCTCTTTATCACTACTTTCTGGTTCTACTTCTTTGGTCAATAACGGATATAGTCTAGTTACATTATCAGGGTTATAAGGGGGAGGAATTGCACTAAACATTTTACATTATTGAGCATTAATTCTGTTCTATTCAAAAATTATCTTCCAAAAGTCCATGTAGACATCTTCTTTTCTTCAGTCCCAAGGTCCCCATATTTTTTCAAAAGTCCATTAAAACATCTTCTTTCTTCATTTCAAAGGACCCCATATTATTCCAATAGTCCATGTAAACATCTTTTTTTCTTCGGTCCAATGGACCCTATAATATTCCACAATGGCTTAAGAAATCTTCTGTTCTTCAGTCTAAAGGACCACAAAATAAATCCACTGGAACAAGCTTGGGAGAACAAGAAACCATATCAAACGACGAGAGTTTTTCTAGGGAAGAACACGAGATGCTGAATGATAAATACACAGATGCAAGGTCTATATATACTATAGGGGATTTCCCATGTTGTCATGGGAATCCCCTGTAGAGTATAAATAGACCTTGCGTCTCTTTATTTATCATTAAACATCACATTCTCCTCCATAGAGGAGCAAAAGTCCGATCGTTTGGTATGGTTTGTTTTTTTGCTAAGCCTGTTCCAGTGGAATTATTATGGGGTCTTTGGGACTGAAGAATAGAAGATTTCTACAGGCATTTTGGAATATTATGGTGTCCTTTGGACCAGCATTCCCTGGGGCATGCTGGATAGTGTAATTTTTAGTGCATGAGATAGCGTTGAATGATCCTATTCTGCCAATGGCTCCTCCTCACATGTCTCTCAAATTCCAGGATCCACCCTCTCTATGCAGGTGTTACAGAACTGTCTGGATAGTGGGTCATAAGGATAAGAGATGCAATCACTGTATATAGCTGTATATATACCATCCATTTAACCCTAACCTTCGCTAACCTCCCTCTCTCGTTCTTCCCTCTCTCCCCTAGCCACGCCTTTCTCTCCCTTACTTCAATGTAGAGATGGGCGGGTCTGGTTCTCCGAGAACCGAACCCACCCGAACTTTGGGTATCCGAGTACTGAGCTGAGCAGCTCGGTACTCTCCCGCCCGTTCCGAATCCAAATAGAGGCCGAACGTCATCGTGACGTCTTTGGATCTCGGGGCTCGGTTCTCGCGATACTTTAACTTTATAAATACACGCCTCCACAGCAATCCATCGCCATTTGACAGAGGGAGAGAGCAGGGTGTAGTCATAGGCTGATTAGAGCAGGGACAGAGAATACAATATTGTTCTTGCAATTGCTCTAACCAAAATCGCTAGTGCAGAGAGGAGGATAGAGGTTTATTATTTTTTCTTAATATTTGGCACTCCCCAGCGCTTTTGGGGTGTCCCCCATAATTGTGCATAAATATTTCTGGCTGTCAAAAGTCATATCTGTCAGCAGTATCTACCAAATAATTTTTAGCACTCCTCAGTGCTTTTGGGGTGTCCTCCCTAATTGTGCATTAATATGTCTGGCTGTCAAAAGTCATATCTGTCAGCAGTATCTACTAAATAATTTTTAGCACTCCTCAGTGTTTTTGGGGTGTCCTCCCTAATTGTGCATTAATATTTCTGGCTGTCAAAAGTCATATCTGTCAGCAGTATCTACCAAATAATTTTTAGCACTCCCCAGTGGTTTGCGCTCAGAATGGATTCAAAGCAGTCCACATATGATCAGAATGAGCAACCAGGTTCTGTCACCAGTCCTGATGTTAGTGTTCCCAGTACGTCATCTGGCCAAGGCGATGTCAAACAACAGAGTGTTTCCAAATTAGTGCAAAAAACAAAACCCCCAAAAAAATTTACTGTATTGAAGCGAAAAAGAAGTGTAACTGAGCAAAAGTTAAGTGACGATAAAAAAAAAATTGCAAGCATGCCATTCTACACACGCAGTGGCAAAGAGAGAATGAGGCCTTCACCTTTGGCTATTAGTGGCAGATCCCAAAAAGTTACCCAGCCTACAATTGGTGCACAACTACTGTTACGCGTCAAAGCCGAGCTGCAAGATAACAGTGAGGCATTACAGGAGAATATTTGCTCTGATTCACAAATGACAACAATCCCTGTGGAGAGTCCATCCAACAGTGGTATGTCTAATCGTGAGCATTCTGCTGATGTGTGCCTTAATAGCCCGAGTGTAGCCGGTGATACCCAAATTGAGGATGCCACTTTGGAATTAGAAGAGGATGAGGGGAATTAGAAGAGGATGAGGGGGAGATTTGTGTAGGTGACGAGGGCGCTAATAAGGATGTTGATGAGGATGAGGTTGTTTGTGTAAGTCCTGCACCAGTGGCAGCAGTTCTGGCACGTGACAAGAAAAGTGTAGCGTGTAATATACATTCAAAGACAATGGCTGCATTGCCAATATGCATAGATGGAGAGGAAGACAATCTGTTTTGTGTGTAGAATAAATGAAGGCCTACCAACGAAGAATTAAACTGTTTTTTTGGATGATTTATTACCTCAACAATTAGATTACTTGTCTCTAAAACAGTTGGAGCACTAAATTGGGTTAATTTAGGCCCAAAAACATGGATTTTCCAAAAAAATAGCAAAACAAAACCAAACAAAACCAAAACCAAAACCAAAACACGCAATGGCGGTTTTGCAAAACCAAAACCAAAACCAAAACACGACGGTAATCCAGATCCAAAACTGAATCCAAAACCAAAACACGGGGGTCAGTGACCATCTCTACTTCAATGGCTCCCTCTTGTGCCTGTTTGTTCACCCTCCCTTAGGATGTGAGCTCGTATGAGCAGGGCCCCTCTCCCCTCCTGTCTCCATACCTGTTCTTCTGCTCCGTCTTTACCCATATGTCTGCCCGGAGTTCTGAAGTATTGGTACTTTGTGTTTATTGTTCTGTACTTTGTCACCCTGTATGGTCTACTGTTTGTACTGTGTACGGCGCTGCGGAAACCTTGTGGCGTCTAACAAATAAATAATAATAATAATAATAATATAGGCCCTATATTTCTAGAAGTCTTTATGAATTTAAAGCAATTTTAAATCCTCAATCTACACAGACAAATAGATAAAGAAATATATTTAAACATTCTCCCTTACCAGTTTGTTACAGAAAAAAAGCTTTTAGCCCAACATTATTCAGTGTGACAGTGGATTTAAACTTCTAAATAGTTATATATTTAGATGTACTCCTTTACAATTTCATATTCTCCATTTTATGATGTACATACCTTAGTTTGGCGTTTCCAAAATATTGGAGCAAATATTCATTTGAAATCCAAACTTTCCAATGAACAGTACAAATAATTTCACACAATGAATCACAGAAAGTTTGCGCTGTTGTATGGTTAACATGATTAGCTTTTATATTTAATGCAGGGTCCATATTTACAGTACACTTGACTGAATAGTTTTTGCTGTCAGTCCTAACTTCTGGGTATGTACTTTCTAAACAAACTACATATTCTACACAAGGGATAAACACCTTTTTAACAATTACTGTGAAAACAATGTTTAGTTTTATTTTAAAATGATAATCTAGTAACTGGCATGCCAAACACAAAGACACAAGAAATATTTTTAAAATAAACAAAATTATTTGTAATTTCCATTAGGAAGCCTAATACCAGGTCCAGTGACCTAAAAGCAGCCATGGTTTTGCCATCCTGGCACTCTCTGAACATCTTCCATCCTGATTACTGCAAACTCCTCCCTACTGGCCTCCCCGCACCTGTCTCGCACCTATTCAGTCCATAATAAATCCTGCAGCCCAACTAATCTTCTTCTCTCGCCGGTCTTCTACTGCCACCCCTCTCTGTCAAGCTCTACACTGGCTCCCCCTCCGTAACAGAATCCTCTTCAAACTCCTCACTGTCACCTATAAAGTCCTCTCTAACTCCACTGCTCCTTAATTCTCCTCTCCATTCATACTCCGTCTTGTTAGCCACGACCGCCGCCTCTCCTCCCATCTAGTTATCACAGATTTATCCCATGCTGCCACCTTTCTCTGGAACGATCTCCCTTGTTCTACCAGGCTATCCCCTAATCTCCACATCTTCAAACGCTCCCAGAAAACCAGGGAGCCAACCCTTTCTGTGTCTAACCTCTCTACTGCCCTCCTCTATCCCTTGTCACGATCCTCCTACACCTCACCATCACTCTTCCTCCACTCCTGCTCACTCTTGCTCTTCTCTGCCCTTAGAGTTCTAGTCCCCTCAACCTATCTCCCCACTCTGTGTCTCCTGTCAGTCTTCCCCCCTCTAAATTGTAAGCTCATTTTAGCAGGGCCCTCTTATCCCTGTGTCCCCTTCTGCCTTGTTGCCTTTGCCATCGGCTCCCCAGCCTTTTTTCTACATCTCGACACTTCCCTCCTGCCCCTGTCTCTACTAGTTTCCTTTGCTTTTGCAACTCCATCCCTGCCCTGATCCTGTTAGTGCCCAAACTGCTGGGCACAGGTTCAGTCTCCCTTAGTTCACTCCCCACCTCACTCCATCCCTTTTCCACTTTCACTTTGTTCTAGACTTCGCTTTTACCTCTTTGCCCTGTGCACCATTTCTCAGCCAAATTTGTGTTTATTGCACTTTGCCTTTGATCCAGTTTAGACCGTACCTGCATTCAGAATTTTGTGTGGGGTTTGTGACCTTAGAAGTTGTCAGGACATGGGTGTCTTTTTGTTGTTATTTATTAATGAGATCTCGTAATTATCATGCTGAAGAGAGATTGTACATTAAGTGATTGCAATGTGTACATGATTCAGCACCGTTTTTACATGCATACATTGTAGAACTCATTTTAACATATTTCTTTTATAGAATTGACTCTTGATGACAGTTGCCCTTTAATATCATTCTTAAAGCTTAGTTGGCCCCAGATTGTCTCTATAATGTAGGCAGCAAAATTAATCTGTTTATGCAAATAAAAGAAAATTAAAATACTAAATCATAATCTGTGAAAGCACATGACTCCTCAGTACAGTAGGTTACAGATGAAATTCAGTTATCCACACAAAACCATATGTGAATTTCAATATTTAATTAACTAAGAGTGATGACTAATGGTTATGCAAACCCATAGGTTTGCAAAATGCTGAGTAAAAATCTGCTTCATCAGTTTTGGCTGGATTTAAAAGGAAACTGTTGAGAATGCTTGCAGATGAAAGTGTTGTGTTCTGATATGGTACCTTCAGCTAGACTTTCAATCTGGACTTTGAAGAAGAAAAGCTTGAATGTGGTTAAGATCAAGTCATTTCGATTTTCCAAATGTATCAAAGCGTCATTGTGAATTATAAACAGGTGTTAAGTTCTGCTATATTGTAACCTGCTAGATTTGTTGTACCAAAGTAATGGTTCAAGTAGCATAATATTTTAGCATTCATATATATTAGTTAAGGACAAAAAGCAAACCAAACAGACAACATATAAACAGATGTCTGTATGCAGCATAACATATATTTTAAAGGCTAGACTTACCCCCCCCCCAGGTCATGTAGATGAACAGAGCACTCTCTACTCTCCGTCCCACATTTGCATCAACCATACAAAGGATTACTTTTTTGCAGGTCACTGAACACCGTATCCAGCACTCTAATAGGAGGAACCTGGGTGCACTAAACCTGACTAAAACATGACTAATTATGCCCAAACACATTGCAATGCAAATCACAGCATGCGTGGACCAAAATGATTGGCAATTAGAATCTTTCAGATGTCATTTGGGACAAAATCGTGTAATATGCGGATCCTTCAACCACACTTATTTTGGCCATTATTATTCAGCTGCTTAGTGCCCAGGTTATTAGTCAATTCCATCCAAGGTTGGATTGCAGTAAATGTAGTTTTTATCCATGTGTCATATAATGTTTGGATGGTGACACCACATAAGGACCTTTCACTCCCTGCAAGCAAATATTTTTAAAAGAGTTGTGTTTACTGTATATAAACTGGTCTCTAATAATGGTGGCTCCATATATCGTATGGCATATAGCAGCCACTGACCATACTCCTCATACTGATAAGAGGAAGCTTATGATGACTGGACTCTCTGTGAATCACTCAGGGTTTACTGCCTCTGGACCCTAGATGACTCCTGAGGAGTTTCTGCATACCATTCAAATAAATGGGAAAATATTGTACATGCTCCCGACCTAACTAACTACATCCCTAACCTCACATCGGTGATCAATGCAACCACATTCCATAATTACAGCTGTTTTTTAGTTGTTCGTAGGTACCTACAACAGATTGTGCCACTCAGAGGCATAACTAGTGAGCTGTGGGCCCCGCTGCAGGGAAGTGGGGAGGAGGGAAGCAGGGCCCGCAGCTCGCTAGTTCCCCGTGCGGGCACCATTATCTCCATGGGCCCCTGTGCACCGCACCTGCTGCACCAATGGTAGTTCTATCATTGGTGCCACTTCATTACCAGCTAAGAAGGCTTTATTTGTGAACATCAAACTGTAGAATTCAGTCAGCGCTGCAAACTCACAGCAGGTACCAAAAAAGAAAAATCCAATTTGCTTTCTTCAGTATGTTGACAATCTGAGACATCGGCTAATATTGTGCAAGAGCACAAACATACATTCAACGCACATAGCCATCGACACTAAGGGGTAAATGTATTAAGTTCCGCAGGGTGCAGGGGAAATTTAAAGCGGCGATGGCTTGTCCAGGCAAGTCTTTACAAGTCACCGCCGTTTTACATTTTTCCTGCAAATTCGCTGATTTCCAACGACTAGCAGAATTCGGAACTTAATACATTTACCCCTTAGTGTATATTTATCAAGCGGCGGTTCCAAAACCCGATGGACTTTGTCTTTAATAAAAATTCTGTTTTAAAAAATGACGGTAAACAGGGGCGGGCTGGGCCGGGGGGCAGGGGGGCAACGGCCCCCCGGGCTGCTCAGTCAGGCCAGTCTTTGGGCCACTCCCCCCCGCCCCGATGCAAGCTTACCTTAATATTAGCATCAATGACGCGGCCGCATCGCGTGTCATGTGATGCGGCCGCCTGTGCGCCCCCCTGGGCTGATATTTGCCAGCCCGCACCTGACGGTAAACCACCAAGAATCTGCGTTTTTTTGGAACTGCCACCTAATAAATATACCCCTTAAGAGAACTAGTTTTTATTTGTGATGCATTGAACAGGTTATTCTTTAGTACTGCCTATTTTTTTCTAAATAGCATTCACCTACCTCAGATGCAGATAACTATTGGGGTTTTTTAGTGTTATTACCAATTTAAAATGTTTTTTCCATGTTCTTTTTATCTTCATTTTTACAGCAGTGCCTATTTTAGAAGTCATGTCCCTAATTTCCATTGTTAGAGATTAATGATATTAATTAAAATGTGTCTTTGTGAGAAGACAACATTGTTTTATTTAAATTAGGTTATAGGCCTTTCTTTTTCAAAATAGTAGTAGGTAATCGCAAGCAGCAGCATAAACAAATGAAAATAATATGTATGTTATTTTCATTATTTTCATTTATTATTATTTTTATCATTTTCATTTGTTTATGTGTTTTTGGATTTTGTGGGATCCTGTATATATGTACTTAGCAACACGGAAGGAGCGCTATAGTTGGACTGTATGTTTGCAAAATATGCGCATGTAAAATATGTGCATGTAAAAAATATGTGTAAAGGATTATGGCTTTAAGTCTTTTTAGAAAATATATTTGTAAAATTCTAGAAAATAACCAAGTACACAACAGATGTGTATAATAGAAAGGATATAAATCGTAATGTCTATATAAAGTATCTATGGAATCAACATGGAAAAATATATAATTTCTTGTCTTCTGAACTACCTCCCAGAATGATTTGCTAGCCGCTGGCTGGCAAAGCATAGACGGGAAAAATAACTCCGTCATCTTTACAAATCATTAACGACTGGTGTTCCCATCAAGGTTTGTGAATTAAACTGATGATATAATATCATTGAAATAGCTTACACTCATTGCAGTTACTGAATTTTGCATGAATGTAAGAAAAAAATGCTGAAAGATATGTAATTATATATACTGTTCATAAATGAATTAATTGCTAGAGCAGATGTACCCAGTTTAGATCTTAAAGCACAGGATTCTGCTTTACTGTGAATATATTCTTAGCTAGAGTTGTTCTCTAATTGTTGTGGTTTTTGGGGGAAACATGATGGTCTATGTTTTGCTTTTGCAATCAATTAATTGCTCACTTGGGAGAGCTGGTAAGACAAGCTTGTTGGCCTGTGACCTCTCAGAGTTAATGATACGACTTCTCATTACAAGGAGTTACTTCTAACCTTGACCTTGGTACAGACACTCCAGGTGCCACTGTGCTGTTTCTCCCGATGGGAAAAAACTAAGTTAGTATTGCATGGACTACAGCGGACCACCTTGTGGCACAGCTATTAGGTCATTGTAAGCTTGTTAAAGAATAACGTCTTTGTCTATTGCTGTAACCCTGTTTAAGTCACAAGTCGTATGTATAAATTTACAAAAACTGTACAAGTCTTTTTCCTACTCCTACAACAATGAGATATTATACTGAATGTCTTTGTAAATGAAACAAGAACAAATAAGTAAAAAGGTACAGTCAAGTCTGAAAGTTGTGTAGGGATTTTTTTCCATGTGACCAGAGGCAGAACTAGCTGTGGGCCCAGGTGCAGGCAAGCGGGGAGGAGTGAACTGGGGCCCACTGCTCGCTAGTTCCCCGTGCAGGGGGCCCCATTATCTCCACGGGACTCGGCCATGCAGCAACATGACAGTTCCCACATATGTTAATGCATGAAATATATAGAGAAATTAGATTGTCTGGGCCTGAGTCATTAAGGCACTTATCTGCCTGTTTTGAGCGTATCTTCTGCAAATTCGTTCTGCACATGTGCAGAACAGGGGCTTTCAGTACAGGGCTGGGCACTCCTAGGGAGGGGCCCGCATTTTTTTTCTGGGGACCCCAACTCCCTAGAGAATCCAGCTCCATGCTGATCAGCCTGGGGCTGGTTTGTCATTATGGCAGGGGGACCCCATGTTGCGGGGTGAAACCAAACCCAGCTGACTTGCCTAGTGCTGGCTATTCTAAAATAGCCCCCTCTTCCCCCCCAGATTTTGCGACTACCAGCATCTGGCAGCACAAGGTTTAGTATAGTTGGGAGGGGGAACCCCACGCTTTATTTGATAAATGTAATTATTTATTTATTTATTTTTAATTATAATTTAATTAATTATTTTTTAACTGTATGGAGCCGGCGAGTCAGGTGGCTGTAATGCCACCAGACCCGCAGGCTGCTGCAGGAGCTGACAGGTACTTACGTATCCTGCAGCATTCTGTGTAGTAGAGCAGAGAGGGAAAATACACCCGTAGTTGACAATCAACATATCGTGAGATGCATTTCTTGTTGACTATAGTAGTAAGCAGAGGCCATTGCATGGAGTTTAACTACTCCATGCAGATATGTGCCTTAATGACTAAGGATCTCTGTGCAGAGTATTGGACATCTCACTGTGAGAATGACATAGGAGCAGGGCCGGTGCTAGGGTCCATGGCGCCCTAGGCAAAATGGCGCCCCCTCCCCCCCCCCACAAAAATTGGCGCCCTCCTCACCCCTCACCCCGTCTTTTCTTACCTTGTCTCACCACTGCCGCCTCTCTGCTCCGTCTCCCCCCCTCCACTCACTGACACTAGTGAGTGGAGGGGAGGAGACGGAGCAGAGAGGCGGCGGTGGTGAGCAATAGCCTCTTCCCTCCTCCCCCTGTGCATCTGAATGCTGTGCGGCGGCTGTGACAGGTATGGTCAGCGGTCGCCGCACAGTTTTAAAATTAATTTCCAGTTCTGTGGCGCCCTCCGGCGCCCTCCAGAGCCCGGCGCCCTAGGCAAGTGCCTAACCTTGCCTAATGGGAGCGCCGGGCCTGCATAGGAGAACTCAAGAGGATTCAGAGACAGACAAGTTCATTCATACAGGATATGGAAGGGTTAAAATATAAAGAGGGGATAGAGAAACTAGGTTTGCTTACTTTCATCTAATGAGCTTTCCATATCAAGGCGGCCCATAGAACAAGGAGTCAATAATTGTGATTGGAAGAAAGAGGTTATTTACTGTAAGGGTGGTTAAACTGTGGAAATCCTTATTACATGAGGGGGGGATGATAAATTCACAAATTATAAAAATTAATTGGATGTCTTTCGTATAAGAAAAAAGTGAATAAATTATAGGAGTGTTCATGGAACAGTTTCATGCCTAACCTCCCACCGGTCGGCTACCTCTCTCTCATCCCTTCTTCCCTTCTCCCCCTTCCTCGACTCCGTCTCCGCTTCTCCCGTCTCTCCATCTTATCCATGTGTCTGTCTGTCTTCCCCTCCCTTTAGATTGTTCGCTCCTTTGAGCAGGGCTCTCCTACCTCCTGTTTCCATCACTTTTAACTGCGCTCTCCAGCTACTCAGCTCACCTCCTCTCAGTCCCTCTGCCCTCTGTCTCCTCTCGCTTCTCTCCGCTCCCCTCAGTGACTCTCAACCTGTCATCCGTGCCCACCCTCTTGAGCCAGTACCTGCCTGTACTCACTTTTCCCCTCCCTCCCTCTCTTTCATGCTGTGCCTGAGCCCCCAGAGTTATAGTGCTTACTGTTACTTGTACTGTGCTGTTTCACCTTGTACTGTGCCATTGTTTGTCCTTGTACGGCGCTACGGATACTTTGTGGCGCCCTATAAATAAAAATTAATACTAATAATAGTAATAATAATAATAATAATGTAATTTCTTTGATTGCCATATTTGGTGTCCAGTAGGATTTTTTTCACTATGAGCTTCTATCACCTTAGGGGTTTTATTTTTCCTTCCTCTGGATCACCAGAATTTATGAGATGTTGAAGTCAATAGACATGCTTCTGTAGCGAGAGGTCCCCCTGCCATAATGGCAACCAGCCCAAGGTTGGTCAGCACAGGGCTGGATCCCCTAGGGAGATGGGGTGCATGAAAAAAATGCACCTCCCCCCTTGGGGTACCCAGGTCAGTGCTGAAAGCACTAGGGCTCTTCCCTTACCCCTGGGCAGTGGGTGTTGGGTTATGAAATATATTTTTATGTTAAAGTCATCATTTTATGTTGATGCACTTTAGGTCCCAGCAAGTTGAGGCTGCCATTTAGAGTTTGGGCTAGCTTGCGCTTGTAGTACTACAAGCACCTGCATATTAAAAAATACCTAATTAAAGTATTCAAAAGGTCCGTGGTTGTCCATAAAAAAAACACATAATAAAATCAATTCTAAAGGTCTGTGGCTGTCCATAAACAAAACATGTAATAAAATTATTTCCATTTTGGCAAAAAAAATAATTTTCTTCTGATTCGAATATCCCAAATCCACCCGGAAAATGTTTAGCAAAATAAAAACCATTACAAGCAATGAATGTTAGCTCCTGACTGCAGGAGCTCCTGTCACATAATGAAAACATGGCAGCCACTAGGTCTATTTATAACCTAGGACATTCCCACGCTGTCAGAGCTGGGTCAAGGGAAAGCCCCAGGTTATAAATAGACCTAGTTACTGTCATTTTTTTCATTCACTGGGATGATTCCTATTATAGCTCTACCTGTGTGCACACACATCCCTCCTGATCCTCCCCAAAACACACTATACACACACTTTGTCACACATGTCTCACATGTGAGACATTAGCGTCTGTGGCGTGTGCCAGGCGTAAACAGTGTGTGTATGCTACCAGAGCCAAGCTGCATGGATCGTAAGATGTGTACAACTCAGCATAAAGACATAAATACACAATTTTTTGTCTGGCTTTTTAAACGTAAATTTCTGCCATTTTGTAGCCAAATCTGAAGTCTCATAATGTAAAATGTGTAGTAATTGCATTATATGCTTTAATATAATAACTTTTGCTATACTTACTGCAGCATAAAATTGTGGCCTTAGAAGAAATAGGGTTATTCAGTCCTTAAGCAAGTTTTGCTTTGGCAAATTTCTTTCAATAAGGTCTGCCAAATTGTGGTTAGCTGTAAACTCTTGTGGTGGTTTAGAAATTCGATCATCTGCTTACTAGGCACTGGCAGCAAGATGTAGTTCATGGTGATAACTATTTTTTTCTGCCTTTTCCTGTTTTTATATTTTATTTAATGTGTAGTGTCCTGTATACTTAATATTCAGTAAATTCCAGTAGTTATTTTTAGTAACATAATTTACAAATATATATGTTGCAAAAGAAATTCCATGCTTCAATGCACTCACGAAAAGCTTCTATGCTTCTCTTATTAAAGTGTATGCCCAACTCTGGACAACTTTCATGGGCAATGCCCCTGCAAACACACTGCCTTACAGCAGACAGGAGAGGATGCCTTAGACTTAGGGCAGCCAGGTGTCTAAGTGCTTAGCACTTCTGCCTCACAGCACTGGGGTCATGAGTTCATTACTGACCATGACTTGATATACCTTATCTGTATGGAGTTTGTATGTTCTCCCCAAGTTTGTGTGGGTTTCCTCCGGGTGCTCCGGTTTCCTCCCACACTCCAAAAACATACTAGTAGGTTAATCAACTGCTATCAAAATTGACCCTAGCTCTCTCTGTCTGTTGTGTATATTAGGGAATTTAGACTGTAAGCTCCAATGGGGACTCACGCTTATTTGCATATTGGATTTTGCGAGAAATCTTTCTGTGCTTCCCCAGAAAGTGGCCAATTCTTCAATCTATACTGTCTGCACCTGGAGAGACCAGACGGGGGAGGGATGGGGCATTCCGACATAGGCTGAGCACCGTATCGGCATACTTACCCAAGTGCGGCTCATGAAGATGTATAGA
This sequence comes from Mixophyes fleayi, assembly GCF_038048845.1. NCBI lineage: Eukaryota > Metazoa > Chordata > Amphibia > Anura > Limnodynastidae > Mixophyes > Mixophyes fleayi. The sequence goes on along the minus strand of NC_134408.1, from coordinate 34,234,007 downwards.
GACACGCATTTAGGCCTGTTAGAAGGCATATATGTTTTGCACCTGCTACAAGACAGGTGCAAATACATGCTCATGATGATGACTTGTCATAAGCCATGCGCATATGCTGCCAATGCGTAACCAGATGCATCTTGAGATACAGATGAACAGCTTTGCATATGGGTGGGAATACAATATTTTTCCGTGCTTTCCTTTTAAAGTAACGTACACCCATTTTCCCAACAATTCTGCATCAAACCTCATATATGTAAATTCCAAATGTTCCTGATTTAATATTATATCAATAGATCTGACATGATGGCAGACAAATTATTCTGCTGTGTCGTGTGGTTGGAGTAAATCGGCAGACACATGAGGCCAAATTGTCCCGGCGATAAACGAGAACAGTTTTGATAATATTGGTCATCTCTACTGATTATTATCCAATAAGAGTGCAAGTTACTTGTGGGCATAAGACCCAGGTCTTATGAGAGTCTATTAATGTCCCTTACATTTACTACTATATAATAACTGCCTTAAAAACTCTAAGGTATTAAGGATTGTGGAATCATACACACAGACATGCACACGTTTCCATGTACATCCCTTTTAAGCCATATAAGGAGCAATAATTATAATAATGCAATTAAATTTTTTTATCAAATGTCCTTTATAACCCATATTTATTTTTTTACTTGTAATGCTCCTATTTTTTTTCTCATGCTTGTAATCATTACAAAAATGTCTATCCGATCTTATAACAAGTGTGCCATTATTTCAAGTGAAAGATACTGAGCCTAGGTAAACCAAGACTGGAACTGGGATAACACTGGAGGGGTAGTTTAATGAATTTCCCAGCATGTGTTAATTAAAAAGCTTAGATCTTGTAATGTTATGAAACCTTCAACCACAAAATTGCATCCCATTAGGGAAATGATCTTCCCTTTGATCCTCATATATAGCAAGTGCTAACTTGATTCTATTCCCAAAGATGGCCATATTATAGTCTTTGAGGCCATTGATGCGTTCAGAAATGTTTTGCAAGGCAGCTTTGCCATCGGACTAGGCAGAGCTCTGCAAGTATTATCAGCGGTACTTTAAGAACCTGAACTGACTAGCCTGGGAATGATATTCAGAGTGACACTTTAAATATAGCACAGTAGTATATTGAATAAGAATATAGTGTAATAATGTAATATATTGCAACTCTAACATTCCTAACACCATTTTAAATGGTAAGCGTTCCTTCAGTGTTTCTACAGGACTCAAAAACTCAACAAAGAGTCACCAGCACCAAAATTAAAGTCATCCTCATCACCATTTATTTATATAGCGCCACTGATTCTGCAGCGCTGTACAGAGAACTCATTCAGTATCATAGTGTGGAATGGAGAAACAAAAGCGGAACTCAAGCATTGTATTGAACCTCTGCAAATTGGTTTGTTCTGCTGCAAAACTAGATTTGCACAAAATATAGCAGCAACTTCGCTCCTCTCTAGTAATTACCCTTACCTGGCCAATTCCTAGTGTAATGAGTGTAGTGTGAGGGGAATTTAGCGTTGTCTTCTTGTCCTCAATTGTCTGCTTCTACCTCCTGCATCCCTCACATGTTGTCTATCTTGCCACATTGCCTTGTGTTTCTCATCTGTCCATTGCCTCCCAAACTCATCATGTCTGCTCCCATGCCACATATCTGCCTTTACCTGTGTCCCCTTGTCATTCCAGCACTCAATTTTGTTTTTGTCATGTCACTTGTGCCCATAGCTCCACTTGCATCACCTGTCTCTCCTAACTTGTTGCCCCAATACCCTTACCTAATTTCTTCTAGTGCTAGTCTTGATTCCACCATGAAAGCCAGGATTAGGGTAAGGCAAGTGAGGCATTGCCCTTAGTGCAGAGTGATGGGATGTAGCACAGTACGAAATTATGGAAGTGTAATAAAATATCTCTAGCAGTATTTGCTTGCAGTAGACTATAACTGCAAATTGTGTATAACTTGCTTTTATGTGTTTAATAGTGATCTATGTATCTCATCAGTGCTTGAGACCATGTCCCTTTCTCTGCCCCAAAGCTCCCTCCCTGAGGCCCTTCCTCCAAGTCAAAGTAGCTACGCAACAAAGTCATCTATCTGCTGATCTCCTGCTTTGGAACCACTTGACTATTCTTTTTTTACAATTTAATGCAATATTAAAAACAAGTAAATATAAGTAAATATAGCCATGGCCAAAAGTTTTGAGAATGACACAAGTATTGGTTATCACAAAGTTTGCTGCTTCAGTGTTTTTAGACCTTTTTGTCAGATGTTGCTATGGTACAATGAAGTAAAATTACAGGCATTTCATAAGTGTCAAAGGCTTTTATTGACAATTACATTACGTTTATGCAAAGAGTCAATATTTGCAGTGTTGACCTTTCTTTTTGAAGACCTCTGCTATTCGCCCTGGCATGCTGTCAATCAACTTCTGGGCCACATACTGACTGATTGCCCACTCATTTATGCCTAATCAATGCTTGGAGTTTGTCAGAATTTGTGGGATTTTTGTTTGTACAAACGCCTCTTGAGGATTGACCACAAGTTCTCAATGGGATTAAGGTCTGGGGAGTTTCCTGGCCATGGACCCAAATTTTTGATGTTTTGATCCCCGAGCCACTTAGTTATCACTTTGGCCTTATGGCAAGGTGCTCAGTCATGCTGGAAAAGACATTGTTCATCACCAAACTTGGATGGTTGGGAGACGTTGCTCTTAGAGGATGTTTTGGTACAATTCTTCATTCATGGTTGTGTTCTTAGGCAAAATTGTGAGTGAGCCCACTCTCTTGGCTGAGAAGCAACCCCACACATGAATGGTATCAGGATGATTTACTGTTGGCATGAAACAGGACTGATGGTAGTGCTCACCTTGCCTTCTCCAGGCAAGCGTTTTTCCAGATGCCCCAAACAATCTGAAAGGTTCATCAGAGAAAATAACTTTACCCCAGTCCTCAGCAGTCCAATCCCTGTACCTTTTGCAGAATATCAGTCTGTCACTGATGTTTTACCTGGAGAGAAGTGGCTTCTTTGCTGGCCTTCTTGACACAAGGCCATCCTCCAAAAGTCTTCGCCTCATTGTGTGTGCAGATGCACTCACATCTGTCTGTTGCCATTCCTGAGCAAGCTCTGCACTGGTGGTGCCCCGATCCCGCAGCTGAATGATCTTTAGGAGACGGTCCAGGCTCTTGCTGTACATTCTTGGGCGCCCTGAAGCCTTCTTCAGAACTATTGAACATCTATTGAACCTCTTTCCTTGAAGTTCTTGATGATTTGATAAATGGTTGATTTAGGTGCAATCTTACTAGCAGCAATATCCTTGCCTGTTAGGCCCTTTCTGTGCTAAGCAATGTTGACTGCACGTGTTTCCTTGCACATAACCATGGTTAACAAAGGAAGAACAATGATATCAAGCACCACCCACTTTTTAAAGCTTCCAGTCTGTTATTCTAACTCAATCAGCATGACAGAGTGATCTCCAGCCTTGTACGCGTCAACACTCTCACCTGTGTTAACGAGAGAATCACTGACGTCAGTTGGTCCTTTTGTGGCAGGGCTGAAATGCAGAGGAAATGTTGTCAGCTGGTCCTTTTGTGGCAGGGCTGAAATGCAGAGGAAATGTTGTTTTGGGGATAAAGTTTATTGTCATGGCAAAGAGGGACTTTGAAATTAATTGCAATTCATCTGATCACTCTTCATGACATTCTGGAGTATATGCAAATTGGCATCATAAAAAACTGAGGCAGCATACTTTGTGAAAAATAATATTTGTGTCATTCTCAAAACTTTTGGTCATGACTATAATATTACAAACCAGTCAGTACTAAATAAGTGGCATAATCCTGAATAACTGCCTTGGGCACAGAAATGCCTCATACCGACCCATGCCACCAAATCTTTTCTTCCCATTTCTTCCTTACCTTATTTCTACTTCCTCTTCTCTCTTCCTCCTCAATGCTCCATTGCCTGCATTCTGCATCCTCCCTAATTGACTGAGTGTTAGGGTCAGAGGAGCTCAATCTATTTGTAGATTAGAAGTATTATTATAATATGTTGCAGACTGAAATTTAAAGAAAGTAAAAGCTGATAATCATACTACTTCCAAACTTCTATTAGACGTAAGCAAGCAGGCATGGATGGAGTGGATATTAGCTAAAGGTGCAGTGGGTAGCTAGGCACCTGGCACCAGGGATATATATTAGTAAGGCAATATAATCAAGAATGGGCGCTAATGTCTACCAAAAAGCAGCCTAAATTACTATAGAAGGAGCCACCAACTCCTAGAACTGATTCGAAACGCGTTGGATCAACAGGGAGACCAGTGGATCTAGGACAACCCGAGGATAAAGGCAGCTGTCGTTAGTCTGTCCTACTGTGGGTAATTTACCCCGATATGTTATACATGCTGGACTTTATTTTCCTTGAGGTACGCTCCTAGAAGCAGACTTGTTCTGTGGATTTTATTGATTTTATTGATTCATGTGCAATAAACGGTATTACACTATGATTTTATTTCTGTACACGTGTTTCATTGTTGGAAACTAAAGTGGAGGCAGAATTCGTGTTCCCTACTAGGAGTCTGTCTGATGTGCTTGATTTAAAGAAACCTGCTTGTAAGCATACACCCTACGGGGGTCCCCTCACGTGGTTACCCAATATCTGGCCACCTCGAATACACTTGGAAGTGGGATCACCTTTGATGACACCTAGAGACCCCTATTCAACTGTTGTGACTTTACTGCTTTATGTCTATTTTTTGTTTGTGTTACAGTTATCTATATATGATGCTGGCATTTCTATATGTGTGAACCATCCAGCGCTGTAAGTTACCAATATTTTTACCTGGCACCAGAGAGTTCACCCTCAACACTCCCAAAAAAATTCAAGATGTCAAGTAACAAAGCACGTCCTTCCTGGCTATCTACCTCACTCTACTTTCCACCCCCTTTCTTTGCCTCTGTGTCTGATGTCTGCCGCCTTGTTTGGTCTAATGTAGTCTTACCCCTTCATGTGTCTTGTCTGACCCCTTTATCTGCCCCTTGTCCTTGTCTGTTGTTTGACACCCATCCCCACCTTACCTCATATCCAGTCTCACTGTCTGTCCATTTTATCTGCCTTTGATTGCTGTTCCCTTCCCTTCTTTTCATTTGCTTCTTTTTTGACATGGGGGAGGGAGGGAGTCAGGATTCTGGTGCTTAACATCTCTACTGGAGAAGATGTACATTTTAAGACTGATTTTTACTATTTATATTGGAGAACTTTCTCAGATGTGGCCCTCCAAGACTTTTTTGTAACCATCACTGTCCCTGAAAAAGCCTTATGCTCTTTTTTTTTTTTTTGTCATTTTTTAACAGTATGTTATTACCATGTAATAACATAGAGCACCATATATGTTTTACATGGTAATACTATAAATGTGGCCCTGTTCATGTACCTACTTAAAAAGTACTGCCCTACGCTTTAGAAATCATTGTACTATATCTTGCATCGATAACAGCTAATACGACTGAAATACATGATACAAATTATATTATAATGAGGCTTTCTCTCCATCCAGCTGTTGTGGATACATAGTGTGATAAGCTCTGATACTGGAAGCAATTTGTATGTCCCGTTCCATAAGTCCTAATGTGTGGATTAAACCAACGCTTTGTGTGGCAGTGATATTTTACCCACAACTGAATTGTGGATATTTTATTATTATTATTAATTTTTATTTATAGGGCGCCACAAAGTATCCGTAGCGCCGTACAAGGACAAACAATAGCACAGTACAAGGTGAAACAGCACAGTACAAGTAACAGTAAGCACTATAACTCTGGGGGCTCAGGCACAGCATGAAAGAGAGGGAGGGAGGGGAAAAGTGAGTACAGGCAGGTAACTATGGCCCAAGAGGGTGGGCACGGATGACAGGTTGAGAGTCACTGAGGGGAGCGGAGAGAAGCGAGAGGAGACAGAGGGCAGAGGGACCGAGAGGAGGTGAGCTGAGTAGCTGGAGAGCGCAGTTAAAAGTGATGGAAACAAGGTAGTAGAGCCCTGCTCAAAGGAGCGAACAATCTAAAGGGAGGGGAAGACAGACAGACACATGGATGAGACGGAGAGACGGGAGAAACGGAGACAGAGTCGAGGAAGGGGGAGAAGGGAAGAAGGGATGAGAAAGAGAGGTAGGATACTGTGCAGAAGACAACATGCTTCACAAATGAAGGTATGAATGGGGTTATCTTTGCTGGGTGTATGTCTATACTATAGAGGAGTACAAATTTTCAACTCTGTGCTTTGAACATTCACCTTATTATAATTTTGGGTGTGAAATTTTGCGCATTGTTCTGATAGAATTGTTCTGCACAACCGTTCTCTTTTTATACCCTAACCATTGCTCACAGCAGAATGAAATGACACCGTCATTATACCGGCTCTATTACTTACACGATATGCAGACTTCACAAATGCAGTGCGGACTATTGGGGAAGGAAAAACTATACTTGAAGATTGTATTGTCTGAGTGTCACACCCCTGAGATGCAGCCTGTCCTCTGATAAAGTTAGAGATCTTCACTGGCCCTGTGTTTTAGTTTTGGTTTTGGCTTTGGATCTGGATTAACTTCGTATTTTGGTTTTGGTTTTGGTTTTGGCAAAACTGCCCTCATGTATTTTGGTTTTGGTTTTGGATCCCTATTTTTTTTCTAAAATCCCTAATTTTGTGACTAAAATCACATAAGTTGGCTCTTTTTTTGTTCCGACATTATTATTACCTAAATAACAATAATTTCCAGTCATTTCCAGTCCATTTTTTTCAAGTTACAAGAACACTGCTATCCCTCCTGTTTGTGTATGAGCAATGGCACTGAGCAATGGCACGGGAGACTGGGGAGTGACAAGAACACTGCTACCCCTGTTTCTGTGTGAGCAATGGCACTGGATCTCCTGCGGAGGGAGGTACTTATGGAATCCAAAATCCGCGAGATCCGAAAACGCAATGATGACATTTTGCCTCGATTCAGATCCGAGGATGCCCGAAAGTACCGAGCCGGCTCGGCTCAGTACTCGGATCCCCTAAGTTCGGGTGGGCTCGGTTTTCAGAAAAGCAAGCCCGAGCATCTCTAGATAAAGTCAGACTTTATTTTGCTTATATCTATATTATACTCATTAAAGGTAGGGTATACTTAATCTTACTGTGAAAAACAAGACTGATCCCATGTCTGAGAGGTTTTCTGTTGTAGTTATTGACTAGTAACCACAAACAAGTCTTTTCCAAATTTGCCACAGGGTGGCGCTACAATGTTCTATGGATAATATTTAATTTTACCTTAGATTAATTTATGTTCATAAAGCTTACTTATCAGTTATAGAGAACATAACACATACAGTGAAGACATGCTATATACAAACAAGGTACATTGTTCTTTTAAGTACAGCATCACTGGTGCAAATTCGAGGGCCCATAATTTGCATAACTAGACCCTGAACTTGGACTAGATATGATGTATAGGAGCAATAAGCCACTGGATATAGAACTTTGCAGCATGTTGTATTATGTGTAATGACATAGTAAATCACAGAGTAGCCTATGGTATAATAGAATAACATAATGATATAAGGGAACCTCAAATACATAAAATATTTTTCACAACCGATAATTTTGTATTAAACAACGGTTATCTCCTTTCTTTATGCAGTTCCGAATGATCGGTACAGCTCACGTGAGAAGACATTATTTAAGAACACCACCTAGTTTATATGACATTAAGGGGCAGATTTAATTCTCCTTTTACTGTTGCTATGATAATTTCAAAGCTGATTTTTGCTCGGGGATCTGTGAGCCGCGAGTAAAAATCCGAAGAACAACGCCCCTGAGTAAAACAATGTATGTAATATTCTTCATTGCAAATATGCAGACTTGAGGAAAGTCAGAAGTTTTTACTTGTAGAATGCAGCTAATTGATTTTGGGCTGAACCTTCTGAAATTGTGATTATTTTATTTTTATTGGCCATTATTTAGAGCACTTTAAAGAATATTTAATCATTCACGTCTGTGTTCATTCCCTACCACACAAACACACACTAGGGGCTAGATTTACTAAACTGCGGGTTTGAAAAAGTGGAGATGTTGCCTATAGCAACCAATCAGATTCTAGCTCTCATTTATTTAGTGCACTCTACAAAATGACAGCTAGAAACTGATTGGTTGCTATAGGCAACATCTCCACTGTTTCAAACCTGCAGTTTAGTAAATATGCCCCTAGGGTTAATTTGTAAGAAGTTGATTAACCTACAATTATGGGATAAACTAGAGCACCCTGGGAATCAAACCCATCTCCCCAGCGTTGTTAAGGAACAGTGATTACCACTGTGCATGGATATAGAGTATATTGTACAACTCTTATTGGTATCATTGTCACCCTGACATTATTAGGGAACTGAAGAGTGGTACAAGGGATGCTCTTATCAGTGTCATCTGGATTTATAAGCAGCAGACACTTCCATTGCCCCCATCCTTTCTCACTCCCTTTATAAACACTTGTGTACAGAGCTGCTTTATACCCACTTGTAATCACAACATAATATAAAAAAACTAAATAAAAAGCATAAAGCTAAAATGTAAAACTGTAATATAATTGTTTCTGAAAACTGCAAGAGACCTGGGAGATTATTTACTAAACTGCGTGTTTGAAAAAGTGTAGATGTTGCCTATAGCAACCAATCAGATACTTGTCATCATTTCTTTAGTAGATTCTACAAAATGACAGTTAGAATCTGATTGGTTGCTATAGGCAACATCTCCACTTTTTTTTAAACCCGTAGTTTAGCAAGAACACCCCCTGGTGTCAAATACTAACAATTAGCATTTGTGTAAATTGCAGAAATAGCCGATTATGTTTCCGCCTGGTGTCGCAGCAATTTTGCAAAACTAATAATGGACACAAAAATATACATTTTACCAATGTTTGAATGCTTTTCCCCACATAATGCCATAAAACAATAACATATATATTATTATTAATTATGGGGCCAAAAAAGCTTTAGCTTTTTAAAAACATGAAAAAGAATTAGTTAGTACATACAAAAAAATTCTCTTGCGTAGACTAAAATCTAAAACAGATATTGCTGGTGCAAAGGACACATGGAAGAGCTGATGAGGATGGAAATGGTAGCTAGACCATTGCTAAAATGCTGACCTCCATCAATCCACAGTGAAGCAGTTCAGTGCACAATTAGAGAGAATTCAACACTATTGTTTCTCCTCTCGTGAGTGGTCATCCAAAAAAATCACTCCCGTATCCAGAGGTATGATATTCTGGGAAACAGCTAAGGGTCTTCAGGCCTCATTTCTTCAAATAATTGAGGTGCAAAATAAAGAGTTGTTTTTTTTTTAATATTCACAAGCATTTCTTTTTGTGGCTACATTCCAAGAATTTTTTTCAATCACTCATCCGAGTGGCCACACACTTCTACATTATAGTATGTGCATCAGCCAGTGGGGATACATTCATATAAAATGATTTGCCACAAACGTGCAATTTTGGCACTCACGTCTTAAACGAATCAGAGATTTCACAGTCCCAGAAGTTTGCTACTATATTATATTATTTTATTTATTATACACTTGAGCGAGTTCAAAATTATCGCGGTTCACTTGTGGTTTTGGGCTGGTTCGTTTGTGGTTCAACCTAACTTCAGGAGATGGAATTAAAACGGCAATCAGAAGTGGGATGCATTCATCAAATGTGCTAGACATGAATTAAAGACATTTATTGTTTGATGAATGTCATTGAATGCAATAAAAAAATGTTCATTAGGACCGTTAGATGAATATTGAACATGCTTCAAGAGGTTCAATATTTTCGAACAGCTTAGAACCTACTTGAACAGTCACAAACCATGGTCAAATCTTTCAAACTTCAAAAGCATTGATCATTTTACACAATTTTTTAAACTTTTTGAGAAATTAGTTTGAGAAATGTTTTCTAACAGTTCCAGAATATATCTATTATCCACCTATTACCTTTTGCATACTGCCTAGCCTATGCTTATATAGTGTGGCTTTTAGTTGTTATCATCTATTTATTTATATAGCGCTACTAATTCCTCAGTGCTGTACAGAGACCTCATTCACTTCAGTCCCTGCCCCATTGGTTCTTACAATTTAAATCCCCTAACATACACACACACAGACCGAGAGAGACTAAGCGCAATTCAATAGCAGCCAATTAACCTATCAGTATGCTTTTGGGGTGTGGGAGGAAACCGGAGCACCCGGAGGAAACCCACGCAAACACGGGGAGAACATACAAACTCCTCAAAGATAAGGCCATGGTCGGAAATTGAACTCATGACCCCAGCGCTGTGAGGCAGAAGTGCCCTTTATTTTATAGCTTGGCCACGCTGCATCCCCCAAACAACTCTAAATCATGTTGACGAGTTTCCAAAAAATACAGTGAATTGTAAGATCACTGTATCTAGTAAAGACAAGGGTCCTGAGTCATTAAGGAAAGGAAAGCAAAAAAAAGGAGTAACTTTGCACCTTGGCAAAAGCATGCTGCATTGGAGGGGGAGGTAAATTTAAAATGTGGGGGAAGATTTATAGTTGGGGGTAGGGCATGTCCTAGTTAAACTTTAAAGTTCAGTACAAAAATGAAGCTAATAAGGATATGTGTGCTAAAAAACAGCCAGTATTTAACTCATGAGCAAAATAATAAACTTATTTGCATCCCCTGTATTGTAACATAGTTTACAGATAAATTCGGTAGTAACTAGCCGTGCACACAAGATCTGCAGCCAATGTCTATATCAGTGAGGGTTTCACCCAATTGCCCTTAAAGAAAACATACAGGGCCTGAGTCATTAAGGAGAGTAAAGCATAAAAAAAGGAGTAACTTTGCATCTTGGCAAAACCATGTTACATTGTAGGGGGAGGTAAATTTAAAATGTGGGACAGATTTATAGTTCGGGTTGTCCTAGATCAACTTTAAATTTCAGTGTAAACACAAAGCTATCAAGTACTTGTGTGCCACATGAAAAAACAGACAGTATTTAACTTATGTGCAAAATAATAATCTAATTTGCACTCCTTGCATTGTAACATGGTTTGTCCCAGAGAACATTGACTCATTTTTTGCCTTGTATTCCTTAATGACTTAGGCCCACAGAATATAAAGATAGAGATATAGTGGTAAGGCGCTGATCACTTGCACATAAAGATTCACAGGGCTAATAAACAATTTCTCAGTGGATGTAAAACAGATATATTCAATGGGATAGTGGAGCCTCAGTCCACACTCTTATTAGACATTATACATCATTACTCTTATAAGAGCGCAGACTGACGCTCCAGTATCCCATTGAATACATCGGTTTTACATCCACTGAGAAATTGTTTATTAGCTCTGTGAATCTTTATGTGCAAGTGATCAGCGCCGTACCACTATATCTATCGTTATATTCTGTATTGTAACAGGCTTTGTCCAAGTGAAAATGTACTTATTTTATTGCCTTACTTTTCTTAATGAATCAGGTCCTATGACATTTATTTTTAAATTAAAAACGAATAAAAAAAAAAAAAAAAATTCAAAATGACCTTCCCGAGCACTCAACACTGGTTCCTATTCCAAATAATCCCTAAACACAATGTTTTACAAAGACCTGAAACGATTCCTTCATAGATTTTCAGCTTGTATTGGTGTTCATTTCCAAAGTGTTATTTCTTTTTTCTCAACAGTTTATCCACGTGTGATAAAAAGAAAAAGGAAATATAATATGTAGCGTAGCATTTTCTTAACAAAAGTGAAATTTAATGAACGAAACATTGCACTTGCTTAAATATTATAGTATCATTAAATAAAATCTGTGTTGTGTTCTTGCTTAAGTCCAAAATCCATGAATAAATCTGTGAAGTACTCTGCTCAAGCAAAAAAGAAAAATAACATAGTGTAGAATGCTGTGACAAGTGAAACCCCTTACTACATAAAATCACACTGAATGGATATCCACATTGAAAAATCCCAAGTAATCTCATTTAGTGCAAAAACATTTTTTGACTTAGGAACAAATAAACAAAAAAACAAGCAGCACAGTGGCCTAGTGGTTAGCACTTCTGCCTTGCAGCACTGGGGTCATGAGTTCGATTACCGACCATGGCCTTATCTGTGTGGAGTTTGTATGTTCTCCCTGTGTTTGCGTGGGTTTCCTCCAGGTGCTCCGGTTTCCTCCCACACTCCAAAAACATACCACTAGGTTAATTGGCTGCTATCAAAATTGACCCTAGTCTCTGTCTGTCTGTGTCTATATTAGGGAATTTAGACTGTAAGCTCCAATGGGGATGGGACTGATGTGAGTTAGTTCTCTGTACAGCGCTGCAGAATTAGTGGCGCTATATAAATAAATGATGATGATGATGATGAAGAATAGGCGAATCATGTGGTATTGAGACTTTAATGGACAAACATTTTTATGAACTCTTGAACATAGTACAGTACCTCTAAATGGAAAGAATTACTTGTAGATAAGTTCACATTTTGGATGAAACCAATGAATGAATACACATAACTCTAAAGGGTTAAGTGTCAAGTTTTCTCCAGAGACCTCTGATTTTCCAGCTTGTGACCAAGATGCAGCGTCATTTAGCTTATTGAAGTCACATTAAGGCATTGCGTCTAGCGGTCTGCCGGGGGGCTCACTTTTGGGGAGGCCTACTGATTGGCTCCCTGGCATTTATAGGGTAGGGAGATCCGTGACTCCCTCCCTTCCTCCCCACTGCTGTTCCTGCTATTGTATTTATACTCTGTGTTTTGTTCAGTTTTGACCCTTGGCTTGTTTAGTGGAATGCTCAATGGCCGATGTCTGTGATGACCTTAGGCTTAGACCTTAGGCTTCCTTCCTATTTCACACTTTGCCCGCTGTCTGTAGGGTCATCCAGCTTGTTCACTGAGGCTCATAATTCTTCTTCGGATATATGTCCATTTGCGTAGTGTATCTTCCATGAAACAGCTCTGCACACACCCAGAAACAGACCTTACACCACTGAATGCAATTGAATGTAATTTATGTCCGCATGCAAATTACATTTACGATTGCCTACATCTTGAGAGGCGTAATGGGGGGAGGGAAGAGACAAACTAATGTAAGCAATGTACAGTAAGGGTGAGCCAAGGGCGTTCTGATGTCAGGAAGGCGCTATAGGTAAAGTCCCCTTTAGGATGGTTCTAGGGGCTCATCTTGTGTCTGGTATTTACCCTGGCACACAACACTGTATTATCGCATAAAAAGCAGCTGAAAATAAATTATTACATCAGTTCGATTTGTGATACAATAAAAAGTCTAATCCAATTTAATAATTTTTATGTCTTATATCTAAATTTGCATCTGTCAAAATCGAACATAAAGGAGTTGTCAAAACAGAGATGCCTCATAGGTAGAGCTCCCAGGTGTCCCAATTTTCCCAAGGCAATCAATCCCTTTTATCCAGCACAAATATTTTACTGTCAATGATTATGTTCTCATCATTCAGACTGCAAATGTACCTAAACTAACAGAAAAACAGCTTCCTCTGACTGTTTCACCTTATATGGGACCTAAAGTGTGGGCTGAATTCTCATAAGTGGATTGTTTCTGTTTTTTTTAAAAGTATGGGAGCGCTGCTAGTGATGGAAAAGACGACACTCCGTTGTATGCAGTTACTTACATGTCACCCTGGAACTTTATATTGGTTTTGGTTCTCTTTCTTCCCAATAGTTGCTTGATTCATGTCAATTATAATCCGTCCCATCCCTCTTAGAGCAGTTACATCATTATATGTCCATTTGTTCTTATCTGAATATTTCATCTCCGGGGGTCAAAGGTTAAGGGACATGTTCACTGTTCTGTTTTTCTTTGACTTAATTGTGCCTATAATAGCCGACTATTAATTTAACATGATTTAATTACCTAGTCAATTTCCATCCTAAAGCAATTTGCCAATAACAGAAGCTGCTTTTGTTCCGGACAAGTGCAAGACTGGGAAATAGCAGAGGAGAAGGGGATAAGCACTAGCGACTGGCATAGAAAGGGTTACGCACAATCTTCTTATTTCAAAACCACGCAGTCTGCTTAGCCAAACTATAACCCTTAGGGGGAAAAGGAAAAGTTAACAACATATCATGATTAATATATTACAGCTTCAGAAATAATTAGAGTTCGACAAAACTGAGGCGGGGGAAGATCTTGAGATGTGCTAAACCCAACATCATTACCATTTCATACAATTTTCTTAATGATCTTACTTGCAGCTCATTTTTTAATGCTGCCGGGTGTAACTATTTCTGCCAGCTCTGTAAAACGAGACCTGCATTCTAAGAGCAGAGAGAGAACTCAATAGATTCTATGGAGCCTAATGGTTTTTTGCATCGCCTTCAAAACCACATTTTAAGCCCTTAGCTGCTGGGGTAAGCACAAGGCCTTATTTTGCTGTAACAAGAGGGGCTTCTTATTTTTGTTTTCCCCATTGTAGAGTACATATTGAATCATACATCCTAGGCAAGAAGTTTTCACAAACTTGGAAATGTTACCAATCTCTTGGTCAAGAAAAGGTGGCTTTGGGTTCATTTTTTGTTTTGTTTTTAGGGTACTAAATTTATACGTACAGAAGTGTTACTCAATTTTTTTTTACGTCAATAATTTTTATTGAAACTTTTTCAAAAGTATATGGGGGTACAGAAAGTAAAAAGGAGAAGGAGGGTCAAAACAAGGGGAAATACATGGGGGACCCCCACGCAGAGGGGGGGGGGGAGTCACTCAAGTGAATCAACGCTATACTATCAGCAGTATTTATACAGAAAAGAAGAAAAACAAGTGCACAGCAAGGCATCCTACATTACGGCAGTCTGAAAATATTCAGGGTATAACAGGAGTGCAGGAGAGTGTTACTCAAAATTTTATTTAACTGCCTATTTGCAGAAAATAGGCGAGAACTTGTTCTGCATTTGGGATGTACCAATATTTGTTTTATGTAGAACATAACCATTCAAGACATATAGAGGAGGAGTCCTGTACAAATGAAAAATGGTGGGTTGGTAAGTTTACACACCAGCACAGCCAACTGGGCACACTTAAAGGCAGGAGTATTAAAAGGAATTGGTGTCAAGTGAGCAGACTTAGGGCTAGATTTACTAAGCTGCGGGTTTGCAAAAGTGGGGATGTTGCCAATAGCAACCAATCAGATTCTAGCTATCATTTTGTAGAAGGTACTTAATAAATGAAAGCTAGAATCTGATTGGTTGCTATAGGCAACATCCCCACTTTTTCAAACCCGCAGCTTAGTAAATCTGGCCCTTAGATGGATCTCGCAAGCAGGGCTGCCAAGAAGAATTCAGGGCCCGGGTACAACAAATTCATGGGGCCCCCCTCATAGTCAAATAAGCCCCAAAAGTTTTTTGCGCCGCCTTACGGCGGCGCAAAAAAATTTAGATGTGTGGTCATGCATTCAGGGGCGTAGCTAGCCAAACGGCGGTGCAAAAATTTTGGGAGGTGTGGTCATGCATTTTGGGGCGTGGCAAACGTGCCATTGGGGCGTGGCTAACATAAAAACCACTAGGCTCTCAATTCGCCGGAGCGTCACATATGTTCAAGCACTCCTGACTTTCAGGACATCTACCACCACAGTGTAGTATACAAACAATGCAGTGTGTACACAAACAGTTCAGTCTTGGCCTACACCTTACATTGGGCACAACATTCACCAAAAATTGGTATTGTCCCTACTAGAATCACAACATTTCACACACTGTGCTGCTCTCTCCTACCTGTTCTTCTCACTTTCTCCACCTGTGGCTGCTGGTTTCTTTAGTTGTGGCTTGTCCGGATCCAGAAATGTTGAAGGACCTATTTTGAAAAAAAAATGGCTACATTTAGAAAATTACAGCCAGCCCCGGCGTTAAATCAATAGCACCCACGATTAATAATTAGGCCTTCCTCCAGCCCCAACATTAAAATAATACTATTTACATTTAATAAATAAACCTATTTCACTTCCTGCAAACAGCCCCAGCAATACCTATTTCCCGCAACCATCACTGCCATTAAATAATTCATAGTCACATTTAATAAATAGACCTCATTCTCCCTAAACTCACCCCAAGATTCAATAGCCCCCAAACCACCCCATCTTAAATTAATAGTCCCTACTATTAAATTGCCTCACCATCACCCTACAAACAAAATAGCGCCCATTAATTAGCCGCCACCTACCTCACACACACTACATTGCAACAAGCCCCCTGTGCCATCACACACACAATACTGTGCCCCTTCATCACAACTACACTGTACCCCCTTATGCTCACACTGCGACCTCCATGCTGCTTTTCCCCCTTCTTTTTTACTTTGTGCCTCTCTCCCACTTTTTTTATTCCTCTGTTCCTCTCTCCCACTTTTTTCCTCCTCTGTTCCTCTCTCCCACTTTTTTTTCCTCCTCTGTTCCTCTCTCCCACTTTTTTTTCCTCCTCTGTTCCTCTCTCCCACTTTTTTTCTCTCCTCTGTTCCTCTCTCCCACTTTTTTTCCCTCCTCTGTTCCTCTCTCCCCAATTTTTTTTTATTCCTCTGTGGCTCTCTCCTTTTTTTCCTCCTCTGTTCCTCTCTCCCACTTTTTTTCCCTCCTCTGTTCCTCTCTCCCCAATTTTTTTTTATTCCCCTGTGGCTCTCTCCTTTTTTTCCTCCTCTGTTCCTCTCTCCCACTTTTTTTTCCTCCTCTGTTCCTCTCTCCCACTTTTTTTCCCTCCTCTGTTCCTCTCTCCCCAATTTTTTTTTATTCCCCTGTGGCTCTCTCCTTCTTTTCCTCCTCTGTTCCTCTCTCCCACTTTTTTTTCCTCCTCTGTTCCTCTCTCCCACTTTTTTTTCCTCCTCTGTTCCTCTCTCCCACTTTTTTTCCCTCCTCTGTTCCTCTCTCCCCAATTTTTTTTTATTCCCCTGTGGCTCTCTCCTTTTTTTCCTCCTCTGTTCCTCTCTCCCACTTTTTTTTCCTCCTCTGTTCCTCTCTCCCACTTTTTTTTCCTCCTCTGTTCCTCTCTCCCCAATTTTTTTTTATTCCCCTGTGGCTCTCTCCTTTTTTTCCTCCTCTGTTCCTCTCTCCCACTTTTTTTTCCTCCTCTGTTCCTCTCTCCCACTTTTTTTTCCTCCTCTGTTCCTCTCTCCCACTTTTTTTCCCTCCTCTGTTCCTCTCTCCCCAATTTTTTTTTATTCCCCTGTGGCTCTCTCCTTTTTTTCCTCCTCTGTTCCTCTCTCCCACTTTTTTTTTTATTACTCTGTGGCTCTCTCCTTTTTTTCCTCCTCTGTTTCTCTGTCCCCTTTCTTTATAGTACTGTCCCTCCCTGTTTTCCTCCCCTTGCCTCTCCGTTTCTTTACTTACCTTTTGTCAACTTCTTTCTTTTCTTTTCTGCTCTTCTGTCTCCTCTTCTGTCTTCTTTCTTCCTGCTGGCTGCGGCGCTCCTCACTGACTGACAGGCGTGACTTGATGACGTCACGCCCAGCAGTCAGTGTGAATGGAGGAGAGGAGGGACACGGCGCCGCGCGATCACGTGAGTATTTTTTATTTTTATTTTTTTTTCTTCCAGCTCCCATGAACCCCCCCCGCGGGAAAAAAAAATAAAAAAAGTTTTAAAAAAAATAGCGCAACAGAGAAAAATAATAAAAAAATAAAAATAAATTTAATTAGCAGCGAGGGCCCGGCCCGGGTAAACTGTACCCGCTCCCCCCCCCTCTCGGCGGCCCTGCTCGCAAGGACACTCGATATCAGGCCTGGCCAATCTGTGGCTCTCTAGATGCTATGATACTACAAGTCCCAGCATGGGGTAGTTATCCTTTGTGATATCATACGCGCACCTGATCCATCGCAAAGCAAGTAGTTACGTTCATCCTGCACGTCTGTCTCCAAGTGTGAGTCACACAGGCGTGCAGTATGGTGAGCAGAGGAGGTCAGTAAGCATTCTAAAATAAACAACCAGATCCAGCATTATAGCCTGAGCGGTTCACAGCTACAGGAGGGTATAACAGGCTTGTGCTTCAGAATATTCCCCTAAAGTGGAGGAAACTAAAATAAGAGCTGCATCAGGGGAAGGAAATTGTGGTAAAAATACCACGTTTTATCCATTTACAAGTTATTTTGTGGTGCTATACTGCATGTGTGTTAACTGGGGTAAACTGTGTAAACCATAGTTGCCAGCATTGGCAGCTTGTGTCCCGGGAGGTCCGGGGGGCAGGTGAGTGTGTGGGGGCGGGGCTTGAAGAATCGTGCCTTTAGCCCCGCCCCCAAAGCTGTCACCACCTTTTTGCGAACAATAAAACTAGGGGGGCTCAATGATGCACCCATGACATCAATAACTAGGGGGGGGCTCAATGACGCACCCATGACATCAATAAGCCCCGCCCCTTCCATTTACTTTCCGCAGCCGGCCGGGAATCTGGAGAATTGCCCTCTCTCCTGGGAGTCCAGGAGACTGACCCAGGTTTCGTGAGTCTCCCGGATATTCCAGGAGAGTTGGCAAGTATGGTGTAAACAAGTATATTATTGGTTACGTTTTCCTGGTCCATGTAGCCTGACTTAAAGGCTAATTCCACTCAAAGGTGAAAATGTTGTTTTTGAGGCGAACATTGATCCAGGATATTGCCCAAGGTAAGTAAAGTAGTGAAATAATGTTTATTAATATTTATATTGTTTATTATTAGAACTTCACCTAAAATGTAACTTTCAGTTATCCTTTAAGGCACGTGTAAAAGTGGGAGCAGTGGATTTAACCTTTTCAAAATGGTCTGCAGTGGTGTTTAGTGTTGTCCTTTAGGTTATCCTACTGCCTTTTAAATTAGAATTTAGAGTTGACATTTTCAGATCTAAAATGCAGATAATAGCCTAGGAAGAGCGTGTCAGCAAATGCCATATATTACGCAGCTCTTGGATACAAAATAGAAAACAGTGTTTGAGTGGTTGAGAAAGGAAGGGCATAATTATGGCAGCCTGCAGATATAGATGTTAAGAGCTGCAGTGGGTCTGCTCTCCTCGCTAGAATCTCACTCTGACCAGCCAAGAACTACAAGGTTACACAGCATGCCAGCCACAAGAGACTCAAAATAATTTCAGCTGAATAGTGCTCATTTTATCTTTAAAGAACCAAAGGCAAGCTCACCTACAGCACAGTCCCGTAGCAACGACACACTGCAAACCTCCAGAGTTCTCAAATCCGGGCTGTTCTTTTAATTGCTTAAGCTGACTGCTGTGAATTTTCAATTTCCCTTCAGTGTTTTACACAGGTTGCTTTCATATTTAATACTCCATTCTTTATCCCAGCGTCAGTGCCTCTCATTTTAAGAGGGTGTCAGCTGCTCTCTGAAAAATGTTGCTCCCCCATTTTACAGAATGTATTCTGCACCCCCTCACCACCACCATCACTATCTATCTATCTATCTATCTGACAGCAGAAGTGCAGAAAGGTTGGCACAGACAGGAAAGGGCAGAGAGGCTGGCACAGACGGGGGAAGAAGAGAGACTGTCACAGCCATTGGATGGAGATAGACTGGCACACAAGGGAGGAAAAGCAGAGCATATGGCACAGACAGGAAAGAATGATAGCAAATAGAAAAATGACAGGAATATACACAGTGACAGCAATGTACACATACTTACCTTATTTGCCTTCAGTCTGACATAGATTGCTAGGGGCAGGACCAGTTCCACCATTAGGCAGCTACATATGGCTCTGGGCGGCAGCATTGTGGCATAGTATTTATACTAACAATGTCTCTGCATGAGACATTGTCAGTTAGGTGGTGCGGGCATGACCCCTGTCCGCTTTTTCCCAGCCATGACGCTTAGATGTTAAGAAAAGACGTCAAGTGGAATTTCGCCAGCACCTCTCAGCTTCTCTCCGTCTTCAGGTTCCCGACAGCGTTGGGATATCACAACTCTGCCAGTGTAGTGGAGCCGAGACGCTCAGAAAAAGGAAGATAAGAAGAAGAAGTAAGAGGAGAAGATGAAAAAAGGTAAGGTTATTTCAGTAATAAAAACAAAATGGAGAGAGAGAGAGGGCACCAGAAAAATGGGGAGACAGAGAGAGAGGGGACAGGAGAGTATGTGGACAGAGAGAGAGAGAGAGAGAGAGAGAAAAGGGAGCGCAAGAATATGGGGAGAGAGGGGAGGGGGGCACCAGAAAATGTAGAGACAGAGAGAGAGGAGGGACACCAGAAAATGTAGAGAGAGAGAAGGGAGCACCAGAAATTGTGGAGAGAGAGAGAGGGGGCACCAGAAAAATGGGGAAACAAAGAGAGATGGGGCACCAGAAAAATGGGGAGACAGAGAGAGACTGGGCACCAGAAAATTGAAAAGTGAGGTGACAGAGAGTGGGGGAACCATAGAAATGGGGCGACAGAGAGGGAGGGGGCACGACAAAATGTGGAGAGACAGAGAAGGAGGCACTAGAAAATGAGGAGAGAGCTGGGGGGGGCACCAGAAAATGTGGAGAGAGAGAGAGAAGGGGGCACCAGAAAATGTGGAGAGAGTGTAGGGGGCACCAGAAAATGTGGAGAGAGAGTGGGGGTGGCACCAGAAAATGTGGAGAGAGAGAGAGAGAGAAGGGGTACCAGAACATGGGTGGGGCACCAAAAAATCTAGAGAGAGATAGAAAGGGACCAGAAAATGGGGAGAGAGAAAGAATGAGCACCAGAAAATGTGGAGAAAGAGAGAGAGAGAGAGAGAGAGAGAGGAGGGGTGCACCAGAAAATGTGGAGAGAGGGGGCTGGATAAAATGCGGAGAGAGGGGGCTTGAGAAAATGTGGGGAGAAGGGGCTACAGAAAATGGGGGGGGGGGAGATTACAATCAGAAATTGCCAAAAGTTACATATGATTGAATTAAAAGAATTTAAGGCTTGACCAACCATTTATTTTATTAGTAGATTAGAAATACAGCTTACACATGCAGCAGGATCAGTAGCGTGGCGTTAAAGCTATAACTAGCTGTGAGCCAACTCCAAGACGCACCCCTGGCCAACCCCAATGATGTGCGTTCTGGGCTGCCTGGTGTAGAAGGAAGCTGCATCCTGGCTACTTAGCAATAGGCTGAAGCTGGGAAGAAGAAGAAGATAGCAGAGTCTCCCTGCCACTGCCGAACTGAGAAACGCATTGGTCTTTACATCTTATTGACTATGTAATAATGACAAATTGTACATTTTTTGAATACTATAGTGCACACTGGAGAGGTGATGCTACATGGGGCACCAGGGAAGGTAATAATAGCTCTGTCTAGACATATATTGTACATACAGCTGTGCAGGTAATGGGAATGGGGGAGCCATCAACTTTTTAACCAGTATTAAAAAATGTTTAAGACAGCTTTCGACAAGGTTTTTTTTCCATAATTTGGAGCACCATTCCCCTACTCCACCCTTGTTAAAACTTGTTCAGCAGAGCTCCTCATAGTAACAGTGGGATAAAACACATGGTGACCATTTCTGCATGTATGGCAAAATCACTAAACAGCAGTAGTAATTCACTGTTCTTCTTTTGAGAACTATAGACTATCAGGTCTCCATATATAGATCCTATACCTGTGCTTTTTTATTCTATACAATTTGTACATTTTGCTCACTACAGAATGTCTCACATACAGTTTCCCTGTCCATTCAATTTAGTTTATGGTGTTTGGGGACACAGGGAGGCAAATTGAGTCATCCAAGGTCTCTGGAGTTAAAACCTGGGTATCCAGCAAGTCTTTTCATGTTACTGTTGATCAGGACATTTAATCATTGGATTCCTTTATGTAACAGTTCTATGTTTAGAAGATTCTCCTCATGATGGTGTCAGTCTTTCCATTGTGGTTATAAAGTAATATTAAGTTGCTCGTACTTCTAAAAGTTACATATCTTTTCAAGATAATGCGTCCAGTTTATCAGCAGCAGCTATTTATATAGCGCCACTAAGTCCGCAGCGCTGTACAGAGAACTCACTTCAGTCCCTGCCCCATTGGAGCTTGCAGTCCAAATTCCTTAACATACACATACACACAAAAACAGTAGCATTTGGGTACCCCCACTAATGGACTATTGGCCACTGGGAGTCCCACATTAATTCTCAATTAGACCTTCTCCCTGCCCCCCACCCCAACCATTCTACCCCCCTTCTCTTTGTATTAAAAAAAAAAAGACCTGACACTCCTATTCATGTTTGTGATATTGTCTCAAATTCCGCACATTTCAGGCCAGCTAAATGTAAGCATAACCTGCTTGTTTCTTTATTTAATTCTGTATATTGACCCTGGCTGTTACACCTGTAGGATTTGTACGATATCATTTGTCATGGTCTTTTTCGGCCTTTACTTTCTTTGTGTAAAATGTGTGTTGGTATTTTATAAATAAAGTTGTAAAAAAAGCCAAAAACAGTAGCATTTGTGCCAGGCGTATGTCAGTTATAACCAGATTTTACTTATCCTCCCCAATAGCGTAGAATTGAAGCTTGACAGTGTTAGTGGTAAATGCTAAAAGCGCATGAACCTAATTGTACGCATTATAATAATGTACTGAAGTGACATATTCACAAGAGAAAATTGTTTGTTGACTGTTAATAGATTCTAAAGTAACATTTTCAATAAGAAGTGTAATTATATACAAACACAATTACCAACTGGGACTCTTCTTTCCTCCAGTAGTCCAAATGTAAATGTCATTAAGTTCTGCGATTACACGGCAGGCAGATTTATTTGGTTAAATATCAGCTGGAGGAGTCAATACACAAACAGCCAATCAGGAGCAGCTAGAGAGCGCTTGTGGCGGTAACCATCATCATAAATCGTAGCAGCAGCCCTCCAGCACTGGCGAGAGATACACCTCCTAAATGGCGTTTCTGACGATGCGTCCACATCTATTTGAGTTTTACAACTACATGGAAATGTCTTTACTGTTCTAAGCCTACACTTGCACGTCCCTGTTTCACCTCTACAGATGTAAGGAGATACAAGTCAACAATACACAAAAATATATATGGACATATACATAACCACTTTTGGTGAGCAGTACAGATATGCTCACCTTACGCAAACAAAAGCCAATGACGTACAACCAACTATAAATAAGCCTCACAACGTTTAACTTACAATTGTAGGATTACAACCCTAACTATTTTTTTGTGTAAAAATGCTGTAGTGTGTTAAAAGTAATGAACCAATGATTACTTGCCTTGCAGTCAAGTGGACTATTAAATCTTAATCAACTACTGCCAGATTTAAGTCTTCTCGGCCCTATGTTGGGGAATAATTTACACAGGGGTTTGAGATCTGGACAGACAGAGCCTGGG
Source organism: Mixophyes fleayi (assembly GCF_038048845.1). NCBI lineage: Eukaryota > Metazoa > Chordata > Amphibia > Anura > Limnodynastidae > Mixophyes > Mixophyes fleayi. Next base: position 34,210,702 of record NC_134408.1, on the reverse strand, counting down.
TGTAATACCTAAACAATAACACTGGAGAAAAGAAGAAATCCTGACAATTATCCCTCAATCGTTGTCTCCTGACCTTGCTGGGAATGTGTGTGAATAGGTCCTCATAGACTATAGCAGCTGGATTCTTTCACTGGAAATCATTCACAGCTCCAATAACATCATCCCAGTCATTATATTCTGAGGTAATTAGGATATCCCTGCACTTGGTAAAGGGGGGTAGACATAAATTATGTCCTATATGCTTTAAAAGTTACTTTGGAAATGACCCGTGTTCTATTTACGCTGTTTCTTAGGACCATCTGTGAGCTGGGTCATTAAGTAGTGAATAGTAGGATGGAACAGCAAGGGTTAGGTGGTCAGTGGACTAGAATGTAATTTCAGCTCAAAGGTTTTAAGTGCATGAGAAAAAGACAGCTTCCCTCCACTCTAGTTTTAGCGCTGTTTATTAACATATTTTATTTAGGACTTTATTTAACTAAACAAACAAAACAAACAAGCAAAACAAATTCCAGACATGTTTTCATGAGATCCCCTTTGATATTTTCCATTTTCCATCCACGCAAGAATTCTCTCATACTGATGTGGGAGACACAGTCATTTAGTTACTGAGTCCGTCTTGTTCTTGTTATATTGTTATGCTAATTGGGACCTATCATAAGAAAACAGGATTGTTGTTGAGGAAAACCAAGATTTCATTATTGCACCTACAAGCACACAAATATGTCAATTTAACACCTCTAGAGACAGAGGGATATTTAGGGCCATGACGCTGCTATGGGGTTTATGTGGTGGATTTCTGTTGGAATTAATGAAATCTGTGGTTGATTCATCTGGAATTTAGTTAGGATAGTTGAAGTCAGCCAGGGTGGAAGTCCACCTATAAATCAGGACCCTGGTGTGGCTGAGGGTCATGGGCCCTGGTGATAAAGCAGTGAAGCTTTTCTACTGCCATCTGCCAAACAAGTTCACACAAACAAACACCACACACATAACACTGACCTAAACCACAGGTTTAACTCACAATGACTATCATTTTGGAGGGTCCAAAATCATTTCCCCATTGTTTCATTTCTGTCTATCTCATGCTTGTCTCGATTAGTCTTATTTGTCCCCTCCTTGGGCCTGATTCATTAAGGATCTTGAATTAAGAAGTTTCTTATTTAAGCCTCCTGGACAAAACCATTTTACAATGCAAGGGGTTCAAATTAGTTTTCTGTTTTGCACATAAGTTAAATACTGACTGTTTTTTCATGTAGCACACAAATATCAACTTTAAATTTCAGTGTACAAATAAGCTATCAAGTATTTGTGTGCTCCATGAAAAAACAGTCAGTATTTAACTTATGTGCAAAACAGAAAACTAATTTGAACCCCTTGCATTGTAACATGGTTTTGTCCAGGAGACTTAAATAAGAAACTTCTTAATTTAAGATCCCTAATGAATCAGGCCCCTTGCCCACTTCCTCGTCTATTCCCTCATGCCATCCGTGTTCAGTTCTAGTTTTACTTCCACGGAAGCACCAATATCACCTCTACAGGAAACCTTCTTGCTCTTAATTTTCATGGAGGCCATGGAGAGCAACACCATCATGCAATCTAGAAAGTTAAAAAGTAGTGATAGAGCTTTGAAGCTCTTTCCTTACTTTTTCCACTATAAACACTTCTATCTGGGTCACAATGCCAGAAATTGTTGTGCAAACTGTTTGCATGGAGGCTGTTCCCAAAAGCGCAAACTTCCCCTTTGTGCAAATAGACACATTTTGCGCCGACTAAATGTTCGTCCTCTTGACTATAAGCTTACTTGTACTGTTTGTTAATAGCCAGCCTTGTTTTATTACTGTACTCATCCCCATTTGTAAAGCGCTACGGCGTATGCTGGCGGTATACAAATAAATGTTATTAAATAAGATGCACTGGAATTTTTCACGGCTTAATAAATTACTCTCAAGGTGTTTTTATGGGTTTTATTTCAAAACTTAGCCATTAAAATATAAATGTAGCTAATGCTGTAATAAAACTACAATAAAAACGTCTTGCTAACATCTTATGTTAAGTAATGCTATCTAAATTCCTAAAGAATATAAAAACGCCCCCTTTCCTTCCAAGAAATAACACAACCCTCAAATAATTTTACCCACACAATCTGGCCCTATGTGTCATTTCAGTTTGATGTGGCTGAGTGAGGAAATGTGTGTATCCCGGTTTGATGTACACGTATTGAGTTAATAGACCTGTATTCGGTATACTCAAGATTGCAATCTTGGGACTTCACCATCAAATTTATTTTAGGGGCCCAAGTAGACATTTTGTAGCATGCACAGAAAATACAGAATAGGAACTACACCCAGCATCCAGAATGAAAGAAGTGGTAGTGTGTGGTTGTTTATAATACGCAAGATATGCAGAGCAAACATTATACGGCTGTGCAATTACTAGGGATGTAAATTAAGAATAGTGCAATGTATACAATAAAGTTTGCACCTGGCCTACAGACAATAGGCTTGGTGCCGTTCAGGACACCAAGCATGATCTCCATGGCTTGGTCTTGGAGATCTTAGCACTGAATGTCTCTTCTCATGGACAAAACGTAGACCTAGCAGAGGGGCCAGGCGGCCAACCACTTGTCATGGAACTTGGACATACTGTGTGAAAGTACTAAAAGAATCAATGAAGATGAAACGCTTTCAGAGCAGGTGATTGGGGGTGCTCAAGTCACCCCCGTATAACTTAAAAATGCCGTCCATGGACATGATTTGCGGCAGCACAAGCATCCACAGAGCTATGAGCATTGGGACATTTGCCTTCTTTGTCCAGCCTAAATGTCAACCCACACTCCTGGGATCCAGTTTTGAATCCTAAGGTATCTTCAAGGGCCATTTCCAAAGCTATCAATACCACCCACTCTGCCTATGAGGACCAAACAACGTGCTGTCTCTTTATACCTTGTGTCACTACACGTTTTACATACAGGATATAAGATCTAAGCGCCTGCTTAAAATACTGCACGGTGTATTCTGGACGGATAGTCAACATATAAGACATGTAAGTTTATGTTAAGAGGGAAGTCTCATTAATGATTTTTATATTTTTCCATGGTGCTATTACACTTCCAATCACCAGTTTTCTTCTTTTAACCCAGTGCAAAATGTTAACAAAGTGGGTTTGGGTGATCAAGATCCAGGATGAACCTATTTGCCAGCTATGTAAGTCACTGAGCAGCATTTGAACACATGGCCCTATAGATTCCAATGAGATGTTGTCCCAACTAATCAATTAAAGAGATAGAAAGTTGGCCATGGACCAATCAGAATGCAGATTTGTCCTCAGACATAGTTCAGCTGTGACGTAGGTCCGTGTCTTTATGCTTCAAAGACTTAATCCACTACTGCTGTATTACTTTAATGAATTGTGTTGCTCTTAAATCTATATTCATGCTGTAAAAAAAAAAAATTAAACAAGAAAATAATTTAATTTCCTGGTACATTGCCATAATAATTAAATATATGTCAAAACATATTGAAATGGTAAATATTGATATTAGAAAAGCTAATTATTCGATACAAGAATCATTGGAACATTACCAAGTTCAATCTTGAATTCTTTTTCTCCCCATTATCTGAGAGTAATGCTATTAATGGTGTTAACAGAGGGATAGAATTAACGCCTGTGGTACAGCAGAAGAGTGCATAGGCTTTATTTGTGTTCCATTCACTGGGTAGCCTTGGTCATTGTAAGAGACCACAGTTGGAAATGTGCAAAGGTCAATGCGGAAGACACAGGCTCACAGAACCCATGAGTAATTCAACAAGCGAAACCCACACACACAAAACTAAATGAAAATGTCACATAGGATCTGCACCAAACATGACTTTACACTAGGGATGAGCGCACTCGGATTTATGAAATCCGAGCCCACCCGAACGTTGCGGATCCGAGTCGGATCCGAGACAGATCCGGGTATTGGCGCCAAATTCAAAAGTGAAACTGAGGCTCTGACTCATAATCCCGTTGTCGGATCTCGCGATACTCGGATCCTATAAATTCCCCGCTAGTCGCCGCAATCTTCACTCGGGCATTGATCAGGGTAGAGGGAGGGTGTGTTAGGTGGTCCTCTGTGCTGTTTAGTTCTGTGCTGTTTAGTTCTGTGCTGTTTAGTGCTGTGCTGTGCTGTGCTGTTTAGTGCTGTGCTGTGCTGTGCTGTGCTGTGCTGTGTTCTGCAGTATCAGTCCAGTGGTGCTGTGTGCTGTGCTCTGTCCTTCTGAGGTCAGTGGTGCTGCTGGGTCCTGTGCTGTGTCCTGTTCAGTCCAGTGGTGCTGTGTCCTGTGCTCTGTGCTTCTAAGGGCATAGTTATTTCCCCAATATTCCCCTGTGTTTAAAAAAATAAAAAAAAGTTTTTTTAAAAAATACCAAAAACTACTTTAATATTTTTTAATTACCACAAAATTTTCACAACCAATCCTGCAGTATAAGCCCATTGGTACTGCAATATTACCAAGTTCACACATTCAGCAGTAAAAGTCCAGTGGTACTGCAATATTACAAAGTTTACACATTCTGCAGTATCAGTCCAGTGGTGCTGTGTCCTGTGCTCTGTCCTGCTGAGTTCCGTAGTGCTGCTGGGTCCTGTGCCGTGTCCTGTTCAGTCCAGTGGTGCTGTGTCCTGTGCTCTGTGCTTCTAAGGGCATAGTTATTTCCCCATTATTCCCAAGTTTTTAAAAAATAAAAAAAAAGTAAAAAAAAATAAAAAATTTAAAAAAAAAAAATATATATAATAATTATAACCAAATTTGCAAAACCAATCCAGCATTATAAGTCCATTGGTACTGCAATATTACCAAGTTCACACATTCTGCAGTATCAGTCCAGTGGTGCTGTGTCCTGTGCTCTGTCCTGCTGAGTTCCGTAGTGCTGCTGGGTCCTGTGCCGTGTCCTGTTCAGTCCAGTGGTGCTGTGTCCTGTGCTCTGTGCTTCTAAGGGCATAGTTATTTCCCCACTATTCCTAAGTTTTTTAAAAATAAGAAAAAAGTAAAAAAAAATAAAAAATTTAAAAAAAAAATAAAAAATAATAATTATAACCAAATTTGCAAAACCAATCCAGCAGTATAAGTCCATTGGTACTGCAATATTACCAAGTTCACACATTCTGCAGTATCTTGTGCTACATATAATGGAGACCAAAAATTTGGAGGATAAAGTAGGGAAAGATCAAGACCCACTTCCTCCTAATGCTGAAGCTGCTGCCACTAGTCATGACATAGACGATGAAATGCCATCAACGTCGTCTTCCAAGCCCGATGCCCAATCTCGTAGTACCGGGCATGTAAAATCCAAAAAGCCCAAGTTAAGAAAAAGTAGCAAAAAGAGAAACTTAAAATCATCTGAGGAGAAACGTAAAGTTGCCAATATGCCATTTACGACACGGAGTGGCAAGGAACGGCTTAGGCCCTGGCCCGTGTTCATGACTAGTGGTTCAGCTTCACCCACGGATCTTAGCCCTCCTCCTCCTCCCCCCCCCCTACAAAAAATTGAAGAGAGTTATGCTGTCAGCAACAAAACAGCAAACAACTCTGCCTTCTAAAGAGAAATTATCACAAATCCCCAAGGCGAGTCCAAGGGTGTTGGTGGTTGTCAAGCCTGACCTTCCCATCACTGTACGGGAAGAGGTGGCTCGGGAGGAGGCTATTGATGATGTAGCTGGCGCTGTGGAGGAACTTGATGATGAGGATGGTGATGTGGTTATTGTAAATGAGGCACCAGGGGGGGAAACAGCTGATGTCCATGGGATGAAAAAGCCCATCGTCATGCCTGGTCAGAAGACCAAAAAATGCACCTCTTCGGTCTGGAGTTATTTTTATCCAAATCCAGACAACCAATGTATGGCAATATGTAGCTTATGTAAAGCTCAAATAAGCAGGGGTAAGGATCTTGCCCACCTAGGAACATCCTCCCTTATACGTCACCTGAATAACCTTCATAGTTCAGTGGTTAGTTCAGGAACTGGGGCTAGGACCCTCATCGGTACAGGGACACCTAAATCCCGTGGTCCAGTTGGATACACACCAGCAACACCCTCCTCGTCAACTTCCTCCACAATCTCCATCAGATTCAGTCCTGCAGCCCAAGTCAGCAGCCAGACTGAGTCCTCCTCAATACGGGATTCATCCGAGGAATCCTGCAGCGGTACGCCTACTACTGCCACTGCTGCTGTTGCTGCTGTTAGTCGGTCATCTTCCCAGAGGGGAAGTCGTAAGACCGCTAAGTCTTTCACCAAACAATTGACCGTCCAACAGTCGTTTGCCATGACCACCAAATACGATAGTAGTCACCCTATTGCAAAGCGTATAACTGCGGCTGTAACTGCAATGTTGGTGTTAGACGTGCGCCCGGTGTCCGCCATCAGTGGAGTGGGATTTAGAGGGTTGATGGAGGTATTGTGTCCCCGGTACCAAATCCCCTCGAGATTCCACTTCACTAGGCAGGCGATACCAAAAATGTACAGAGAAGTACGATCAAGTGTCCTCAGTGCTCTTAAAAATGCGGTTGTACCCACTGTCCACTTAACCACGGACATGTGGACAAGTGGTTCTGGGCAAACGAAGGACTATATGACTGTGACAGCCCACTGGGTAGATGCATCCCCTTCCGCAGCAACAGCAACAGCTGCATCAGTAGCAGCATCTACAAAATGGCTGCTCATGCAAAGGCAGGCAACATTGTGCATTACAGGCTTTAATAAGAGGCACAACGCTGACAACATATTAGAGAAAATGAGGGAAATTATCTCCCAGTGGCTTACCCCACTTAGACTCTCATGGGGATTTGTGGTGTCAGACAATGCCAGTAACATTGTGCGGGCATTAAATATGGGCAATTTCCAGCACGTCCCATGTTTTGCCCACACCATTAATTTGGTGGTGCAGCATTACCTCAAGAGTGACAGGGGTGTGCAGGAGATGCTTGCGGTGGCCCGCAAAATTGCTGGACACTTTCGGCATTCAGCCAGTGCCTACCGCAGACTAGAGGCACATCAAAAAAGCTTGAACCTGCCCTGCCATCACCTCAAACAAGAGGTTATGACGCGCTGGAACTCCACCCTCTATATGCTGCAGAGGATGGAGGAGCAGCAAAAGGCCATTCAGGCCTACACAGCCACCTACGACATAGGCAAAGGAGTGGGGATGCGCCTGAGTCAAGCGCAGTGGAGACTGATTTCCGTGTTGTGCAAGGTTCTGCAGCCATTTGAACTTGCCACACGAGAAGTCAGTTCCGACACTGCCAGCTTGAGTCAGGTCATTCCCCTGATCAGGCTGTTGCAGAAGCAGCTGGAGAAAGTGAGGGAGGAGCTGGTAAGCCATTGCGATTACAGCAAGCATGTAGCTCTTGTGGATGTAGCCCTTCGTACGCTTTGCCAGGATCCGAGGCTGGTCACTCTTTTAAAGTCAGAGGAATACATTCTGGCCACCGTGCTCGATCCTCGGTTTAAAGCGTATGTTGTGTCTCTGTTTCCGGCGGACACAAGTCTACAGCGGTGCAAAGACCTGCTGGTCAGGAGATTGTCCTCTGAAGAGGACCGTGACATGCCAACAGCTCCACCCTCATTTTCTTCCACATCTATGGCTGCGAGGAAAAAGCTCAGTTTTCCCAAAAGAGGCACTGGCGGGGATGCTGATAACATCTGGTCCGGACTGAAGGACCTGCCAACCATTGCAGACATGTCTACTCTCGCTGCATTGGATGCTGTGACAATAGAAAAAATTGTGGATGATTACTTTGCTGACACCATCCAAGTAGACATGTCAGACAGTCCATATTGTTACTGGCAGGAAAAAAAGGCAGTTTGGAAGCCCCTGTACAAACTGGCTCTATTTTACCTGAGTTGTCCCCCCTCCAGTGTGTACTCGGAAAGAGTTTTTAGTGCAGCGGGGAACCTGGTCAGTGAGCGGCGAAGGAGGTTGCTTCCTCACAACGTTGAAAAAATGATGTTTATAAAAATGAATAATCAATTCCTCAATGAAGTACAGCACTGCCCTCCAGATACTACAGAGGGACCTGTGGTTGTGGAGTCCAGCGGGGACGAATTGATAATGTGTGATGAGGAGGAAGTAGACACTGTAGGGGGAGAGGAATCAGAGGTTGAGGATGAGGACGACATCTTGCCTCAGTAGAGCCTGTTTAGTCTGTACAGGGAGAGATGAATAGCTTTTTTGGTGTGGGGGCCCAAACAAACCAATCATTTCAGTCAAAGTTGTTTGGTAGGCCCTGTCGCTGAAATGATTGGTTTGTTAAAGTGTGCATGTCCTATTTCAACAACATACCTCTCAACTGCAGCTCATCCCTCCTCTGCGGGGATAATGTCTCCTGTGCTCTGACACGTCACTCTGTGTACTCTCAGCCTCAGGATCTGACACTACAGCTACCATGCCTCTTGTAGCAGCCCTCACTCCAGGGCCTCTTCCATGTGCAGTGTCCCCCTCTCTCTTGGGTTCACTATAGTGGCATGGAGTTCTCCCCCTCATCCAGGGCACACATTCCTTGCCCTGGCTCAGTCACCACGCTCAGACTTCCAGGCAATGCTGGGGGAGCCTGGGAGCTTCCACCCCAGGTCCCCAGCTACAACTCTCCTCTCCTGTGTCTTCTCTCTCTTTCTGACACTTTAAAGATCGTGCCTTTAAATGAAAAAGTCAGTCTTCATTGCACGACTATGTGCAAGTGCAACAGGGACATTTTTTTGGGTTTACAAAGTCAAACAATAACACTTCGACCCTGTCTGTCTGGGGTCTCTCAATGACGAATTGTCTGTAGCATGTTTGGAGGAGGTATTGTGGCCCCGGTACCAAATTGTGTACCGGGGCCACCACACTACGCAGTCAAGATACTTGTTTGGTGGAATTCAGACCAGTTGAGGGTTTTATTATTATATTGTGTGGACCACTCTATCTATACCACACTACAACTCTATACCACTCTATTTCCTACTTTAATTCTATTTAATTCTATTTCCTACTTTAATTCTATTACTAATTAATTACCATAAAGAGGAACAAAATAAACCAATTTTACCAAAAGTATAATATGACTTAGACTTACAAACACTACACTTTAAAGATCGTGCCTTTAAATGAAAAAGTCAGTCTTCATTGCACGACTATGTGCAACAGGGACATTTTTTTGGGTTTACAAAGTCAAACAATAACACTTCGACCCTGTCTGTCTGGGGTCTCTCAATGACGAATTGTCTGTAGCATGTTTGGAGGAGGTATTGTGGCCCCGGTACCAAATTGTGTACCGGGGCCACCACACTACGCAGTCAAGATACTTGTTTGGTGGAATTCAGACCAGTTGAGGGTTTTATTATTATATTGTGTGGACCACTCTATCTATACCACACTACAACTCTATACCACTCTATTTCCTACTTTAATTCTATTTAATTCTATTTCCTACTTTAATTCTATTACTAATTAATTACCATAAAGAGGAACAAAATAAACCAATTTTACCAAAAGTATAATATGACTTAGACTTACAAACACTACACTTTAAAGATCGTGCCTTTAAATGAAAAAGTCAGTCTTCATTGCACGACTATGTGCAACAGGGACATTTTTTTGGGTTTACAAAGTCAAACAATAACACTTCGACCCTGTCTGTCTGGGGTCTCTCAATGACGAATTGTCTGTAGCATGTTTGGAGGAGGTATTGTGGCCCCGGTATCAAATTGGGTACCGGGGCCACCCCACTATGCAGTCCAGATACTTGTTTGGTGGAATTCCGACACGTGGAGGGTTTTTTAATTATATTGTGGCCTCGGTACCAAATTGTGTACCGGGGCCACCACACTACGCAGTCAAGATAGATAGATGCGTATTGCGTATCATAGATAAAGTACATTCAGTGGTGTGGGGCAAATTGAAAAATATTCCAAATGCACTGACATTATCAAAAACAAGAGGTTGTCACACGCTAAAACTCCAACATGTATATGATGGAGAGGATGGAGGAGCAGCCGTATGTGTAGTGTAATGCAGATCTGTTGAAGGTTTTTTATATATTTTATTGTGGTGCCCAGTGCCCACTCCTCTACGCAGTCCAGATACATTTATTGGTGCGAATCATAAAAGTTCAGGGTTTTTAATATATATTGTGGTGACCCACTCCTCTACGCAGTCCAGGTACATTTATTGGTGCGATTCATAAAAGTTCAGGGTTTTTAAGATATCTTGTGGTGACCCACTCCTATACGCAGTCCAGGTACATTTATTGGTGCGATTCATAAAAGTTCAGGGTTTTTAATAGATATTGTGGTGACCCACTCCTCTACGCAGTCCAGGTACATTTATTGGTGCGAATCATAAAAGTTCAGGGTTTTTAATATATCTTGTGGTGACCCACTCCTCTACGCAGTCCAGGTACAATTATTGGTGCGAATCATAAAAGTTCAGGGTTTTTAAGATATTGTGGTGACCCACTCCTCTACGCAGTCCAGGTACAATTATTGGTGCGAATCATAAAAGTTCAGGGTTTTTAAGATATTGTGGTGACCCACTCCTCTACGCAGTCCAGGTACAATTATTGGTGCGAATCATAAAAGTTCAGGGTTTTTAAGATATTGTGGTGACCCACTCCTCTACGCAGTCCAGGTACAATTATTGGTGCGAATCATAAAAGTTCAGGGTTTTTAAGATATTGTGGTGACCCACTCCTCTACGCAGTCCAGGTACAATTATTGGTGCGAATCATAAAAGTTCAGGGTTTTTAAGATATTGTGGTGACCCACTCCTCTACGCAGTCCAGGTACAATTATTGGTGCGAATCATAAAAGTTCAGGGTTTTTAAGATATTGTGGTGACCCACTCCTCTACGCAGTCCAGGTACAATTATTGGTGCGAATCATAAAAGTTCAGGGTTTTTAAGATATTGTGGTGACCCACTCCTCTACGCAGTCCAGGTACAATTATTGGTGCGAATCAGAAAAGTTCAGGGTTTTTAAGATATTGTGGTGACCCACTCCTCTACGCAGTCCAGGTACATTTATTGGTGCGAATCATAAAAGTTCAGGGTTTTTAAGATATTGTGGTGACCCACTCCTCTACGCAGTCCAGGTACAATTATTGGTGCGAATCATAAAAGTTCAGGGTTTTTAAGATATTGTGGTGACCCACTCCTCTACGCAGTCCAGGTACAATTATTGGTGCGAATCAGAAAAGTTCAGGGTTTTTAAGATATTGTGGTGACCCACTCCTCTACGCAGTCCAGGTACAATTATTGGTGCGAATCATAAAAGTTCAGGGTTTTTAAGATATTGTGGTGACCCACTCCTCTACGCAGTCCAGGTACAATTATTGGTGCGAATCATAAAAGTTCAGGGTTTTTAAGATATTGTGGTGACCCACTCCTCTACGCAGTCCAGGTACAATTATTGGTGCGAATCATAAAAGTTCAGGGTTTTTAAGATATTGTGGTGACCCACTCCTCTACGCAGTCCAGGTACAATTATTGGTGCGAATCAGAAAAGTTCAGGGTTTTTAAGATATTGTGGTGACCCACTCCTCTACGCAGTCCAGGTACATTTATTGGTGCGAATCATAAAAGTTCAGGGTTTTTAAGATATTGTGGTGACCCACTCCTCTACGCAGTCCAGGTACATTTATTGGTGCGATTCATAAAAGTTCAGGGTTTTTAATATATATTGTGGTGACCCACTCCTCTACGCAGTCCAGAAAGATACCTTGTTGCAACGTTTTGGACTAATAACTATATTGTGAGGTGTTCAGAATACACTGTAAATTAGTGGAAATGCTTGTTATTGAATGTTATTGAGGTTAATAATAGCCTAGGAGTGAAAATAAGCCCAAAAACTTGATTTTTAAACTTTTTATGTTTTTTTCAAAAAAAATCCGAATCCAATACCTTAAATCCGAACCGAGACCTTTCGTCAAGTGTTTTGCGAGACAAATCCGAACATCAAAAATAACGAAAATCCGGATCCAAAACACAAAACACGAGACCTCAAAAGTCGCCGGTGCACATCCCTACTTTACACCGTGCCACTATTTACTTGCAAAGCTTACAGTCATGGTAGTAGCCACCTCACAGGAAAAGTCTGCCTGAGGGCAGAGGAGGCCTTGCCTGAGAACGTTTCTCAGGTATAAACATGTGTGAAAAAAACAGGTGGTGTCAAATAGCAGGCTGCAAACTTTAAATTGGATGTTCTAGGCCTGTCTTGATTTCACTAAAGCTGGTAAACAATAGGTGAAAGATCAAGCAAAATTTGTAAGGCAAACAGATAGGATGTAACGCTATGAGGCAGTAACAGCTGTAGTGGAAATATAGTGCTAAAAAACAACAACAACAAAAATGACTCAAATTGCACAAATAAACTGAAAAGACTTCTGCAGTTTTTACAATAAACGTTTTACAGAAGCGTGCCACCGTTCCTGATAAAGATAAAGGGCCTGATTCATTAAGGATCTTAACTTAAGAAACTTATTATTTAAGTCTCCTGGACAAAACCATGTTACAATGCAAGGGGTGCAAATTAGTTTTCTGTTTTGCACATAAGTTAAATACATACTTACCAACTCCCGGAAACTTGTTTCCGGGAGAGTCGGCGTGACTGGAGGGCGGGAGGGGGCGGGACGAGGCCATTCGCATCATTTTGGCCCTGCCGCCCGCGAAACAGTAATTTGGGTCACGGGGGGCGGGGCCAAAATGACGCGATTGGCCTCATCCCGCCCCCTCCCGCCCTCCAAAATGGCGTGATTCTCGGTGTGAGATTGGGATGCGGGAGAAATGCCAGCTTGCCCGGGAGCCCGGGAGACTGACCCGAGTTGGCATGTATGGTTAAATACTGACTGTTTTATCATGTAGCACACAAATACTTGATAGCTTATTTGTACACTGAAATTTAGAGTTGATATTTGTGTGCTACATGAAAAAACAGTCAGTATTTAACTTATGTGCAAAACAGAAAACTAATTTGCACCCCTTGCACTGTAACATGGTTTTGTCCATGAGACTTAAATAAGAAGTTTCTTAAGTTAAGATCCTTAATGAATCAGGCCCAAAATGCATATCTCATATTGACTCTCACTTTTACTGGCACCTGTAAATTATAAGGAACTCCAAAATACTAAATTAAATCGCCAAAGTAAAATATAATGAACGCAAACACCTGATTGGCTGCAGTGACATTTCTTTATAGTCCCCAGTTCTCATAAATATCAATCATCGTTTTCTACAATGACTCATTATTTATTTTACAATTTCTCTAAAATTTGATTATTATTACTAACAAATACAATAAGGGACAGTTATGCAAAAAAAAAAAAAAAAAAAAAAAAAAGCTGTTGCATTCTAATGTCTGCTTTCATTTTGTAAACTGTTCCAGAAAAATGACTTGATCAGTTGCTACAGCAACTATTTGGCATAGTTACCTGGACATTAGTTTTTCTAAATACCCAACACAAATTGTTTAAGTCAATCAAAGACATTAAACCATAAAAATAAATATAATTTACCTCAGAATTGTAATAGCAGGACAGTTGTAGACTCACAAGAAAGATCAAATATTATATATATTTAATGGCAGGTTGAGAAGTGCCCAGCGCTAAAATTAATGGTAGGTTATTTCGTGGGAATAACATAGAATTTAGCTGAAATAATAATAGGTCTGTAAGTGAACCCTTTAGGGCTTCCTAGAGAATTCTGTCTCTTTACAATATACAGCGCTAGTAACCAGACTCTCCATTTCTCTTTTTCTCCAAGTTCTTTTTGACTGTGGTAAAATCTCCCTATTGAAATCTTATAAACACTGCAGGGTGATTATATTCTCCTGTAGCATTAGTAGTTAAGGATATATAGTAATTGCCAATTTTTGCTGTTTAGGATAGTGAGAATTAAAGAATGCATAACTGATACATTCAAAGACTTCCAACTTGACCCCAACTCCAAAAATTAATGTTCCCAGCCTTGCACCCTCTTTCTTCTAAGGTTGTACTGGCGTGCAAACATAGCATATCACCAGGAAATAAGGACCACCTTTCCATCTGGACCATTTAACTCTGTTAATCCTTATATAAAGTACTTATTGAATATTGCCATACTCAGGGGAACTAGGTAATAACTTTTTGGTAGAAATATTTGTGGTTACACTAATCTAGTGAAAGTAATTGTGTACCAATAATGAAAAAGTATATTTTCACCATTTATCTAATTATTTGACTATAGACGGTCCATAAAATAAAACAATATATGTTGTAATACCCTACCCTATCTGTCCTAAAAATAATAATCCATTCCTTGTGGAGACGATGGACTGAAAAAGTATTCTGGGTGAAACTGGCAGCTTGTCCGAGATATATTATATTATATAAATATTTTTGCAGGAATGTGCTATACATATATATATGGCCTGAGCCTTTAAGCAAGGCAAAAAAAGAGTAAATCTTCCCCTGGACAGATGAAGTTGCAATGCAAGGGGTGCACTGTAGGTTATTATTTTGCACATAAGTTAAATACTGGCTTTTTTTTCATGTAGCACACAAATACTGGATAGCTTTATTTTTACACTGAAATTTAAAGCTGATCTAGGACATGCCCTATCCCAACTATAAATCTGTCCCCACATTTTAAATGTACCTCCCCCTCCAATGCAACATGGTTTTGCCTAGGTGCAAAGTTACACTTTTTTTGTTTTGCTCTCCTTAATGACTCAGGCCCATTATATACACACAGGGACTGATTTTTTTTTGAGCTAGGAGCAAAGCAAAGAAAAGGAGCAAATTTGCACCTGTTACAATTCAAGGGGTCCAGATTGACTTATTTTTTTGCACACAAGGAAAATACTGTCTGTTTTTCATGTGGAACACATATACTTGATAGCTTTATTTTTACACTGAAAATTGAAAAGTTGATCTATGACATGCCGTATCCCAGCTTTAAATCTATCCCTACAATTTAAATTCCCCTCCCCCTCTTAAGCAACATGATTTTGCCAAGGGGCAAATTTGCTCCTTTCTTTACTTTGCTCCTAACTCAAAATCAGGCCCATATAGTGGTCAAAGTAAGGGTATATAAAAAAATAATAGCACATCTGAATTTTTTTTTTCTATTATCTCTTCCTCATTTCAAACATGTTCCTAATGTGTATTTAATTATGTGACAGATGCAGCTTAGTGTGATACCGTTCAGTGTACTGTATCAGTAGAGGAACCTTCAATGCACTGTCACATTCTCTCATTTTGCAGTTGACAGCGTACGATACATAACTGTTCTATTAAGTAATCTAGCTCGCACACATTTCTATGACATCCAGACTTTTCTCATTTGCACTAAAGACAAATGACTCTCAGCATTTACCTTATAACCAACACATTATATCAGCACGCTCAACGTATTCACTTTTGCCCCCATACAAATTATATTTACAAATCTACAAATGCAGGATGCAATTATTGCTGTGAGAGTGCGTCTTATAAATGAGTGTAAGCAAGGTACTTTGCTACTGTGTGTACTAATGGAAAAGGCTTCAAGGCCTACTCTATTTCACATGTCTCAGTGGTTGGTATCCAATTTAGTTTCATGATATGGTGTCATAATGTCATCTAAAATCACTCTCTCAAATGGTTATTGCTTCTTTATCCTGAGTTCTAATTGGTGTAGAAATGATTCATTGGCACAAGAATATACTAATCTAGAGTAGGCATGACATAATGAGGGCATTAATTAACTTAAGGCAAGAGTTTACGATTAATTATAAAATCTGTGACACTTATTCATGCAGAATAACTGGTTGGAAGGATTAAGAGATGGGCTGTTATATCATTGCAAGGTCATAGCCTTATAGCAAGAAACTCTTAAAACTACCCCATTAAACTAAATGGAGTAGAAAACAAATAAAAAAAAAAAATACTACATTTAACATGATTACACAGCTCTAGGACTTTGTTTGTATTACAATGTTTCAGCTAATATTCAACTTAAAGTGATTTAAAATAAGATTAACACTGAATCCTTACCACTTATACATGTTAAATTAATTTGCTTTCATCTTTTACTGAGCAGATCACAAAATGTGTTACTTATTAATTGTCTATTTCCAGGAACAGCTGATGCCTAGAAATGGAAATGATATAGAACCTATACTATATTATTTCTAAAGATTAAGGGCCACTATGGGTAAAATACATCAATCACTAGACCTCTACCATGTCCAGAAGCTGGAAGATTGACACTTGTATGTAAACCGGGGAAGTGAAGCCGGCACATGATTGGATAGGCTTTCCACATGGGAGTGGCCCCCACCAATATGCAAATAAGGGAAAAGGTGGGAAGAAATATATATAAAAGTGGGTATCCTCTTTAAATTACTGTGTATAAATGGCTGTCCAAATTGTTGCTACAGGCAAGATGTATCACCCCATGCGATGGAGCTTGCTTGCTGAAGACTTCAACTGGAGAGACAGAGCAGGATGGAGAAGTATGCTTGTCAGGAAACTAAATATATATATATATATATATATATATATATATATATATATATCTATATCACCCTGTTTTCTGACTGCGAAACCAGAAGATCCGAACTGGCCCACAGGAATTGAGGCTTGCCCTTTCTCCTCCATTCATTCCAGGGAACTCTTCAACCAGTACTTTCTTGAGCCAAATCTATTGGAAAGCTGTCTTTTGAACACACCTGGGGCTAGATTTACTAAGCTGCGGGTTTGAAAAAGTGGGGATGTTGCCTATAGCAACCAATCAGATTCTAGCTTTCATTTATTTAGTACCTTCTACAAAATGACAGCTAGAATCTGATTGGTTGCTAAGGGCAACATCCCCACTTTTTCAAACCCGCAGCTTAGTAAATCTAGCCCCTGGAGTTTTAAAAGGCATCAGAGTTTCTATTTGTACAAGATTGAGCAATATTGTCCATTCTACTTACAAAATTGTTCAATCCAGGTCTGGTTAGTTGGGGAGCAGTGACTAACAGGAAGTTTGAGTTCTAGACACTGATTTGGCCACTCAAGCACATTTACTCCAGTGTCATCCCCAGTTTATGCTTTTTGGCAGAGGGTAGCATTTTTTTTTGCAGAATTTGTCTGTAATATTGTCTGTAATATGCACCATTCATCTACCCATCAATTTTGATAAGATTGACAGTCCCTGACATTGAAAATAATCCTCCTATTATGATGCTTCAACTGCCATACTTCATGTTGGGAATGATGCTACCTGGCTGGTGTGCAGTGTTTGATACATGCCCTACATACCCCTTAGAATTCAGTTTGAAAAGTTCCACTTTCCGTGGGCAAGACTATGTGAGGGGTTCAGGAATGGATTTTTCCTTGTGCCCCTCCCACATAGGCCCTTTTTGGGGAATGCCTTGAAGATTGTTTAACCATATATATTATTCTCCATTGCAGTCACTTCTGCAGCTCATGTCACAGTTCGACTAACAATAGGTTCTCTGATAAGTGCTCTTCTCTCTGACAACTAAGTCCGGAACTAGGCAGTGTAGATGAAGCTTCATACCTGGGGCAGCACTATGGCTAAGTGGTTAGCACTTCTGCCTTACAGCACTGGGGTCATGAGTTCAATTCCCAACCATGGCCTTATCTGTGAGGAGTTTGTATGTTCTCCCCGTGTGTATGTGGGTTTCCGGGTGCTCCGGTTTCCTCCCACACTCCACAAAACATAATGGTTAATTGGCCGCTAACAAAATTAACCCTAGTCTGTCTGTCTGTCTCCATCTGTGTATGTGTGTGTGTGTTAGGGAATTTAGACTGTAAGCTCCAATGGGGCAGGGACTGATGTGAGTGAGTTCTCTGTAGAGTGCTGTGGAATTAGTGGTGCTATATAAATAAATGGTGATGATGATGATACCTGTTCTACTTCAGTGCAATGAACTGCACTGAGCTTCATTTGGTGTTTACTGCCCTTGTACATGGTATTGCACAATACCCCAGAACTGTGACTCTATATAATCTCTGGGTTGTTTGGAAAGCTTTTTGATTTTGATTTTTTTTTGGGGGGGAAGGGGGGGGAACGGGGGGCAATGGAAATCTTGACTATGCTGTAGGACAACAGGTGATCCACTAGTTTCTTACACAGACACAAATTGTGTGACTTTTGAAGAAACATATTGCACCTGTGCGACGTTAAGCTTCCAGTTACATAGGGTTTTCATTTTTAGCAATTTGTGGAGGGGTTTTGGAATAATTATTTTGATTTGACATGGTACTCTATACTTTATGGATTAGTGCCAAAAAATCCTACTTCAATCTATTTCCAATTTAGAATCTGCTGCAACAAAATGTGAAAAAAAGGTGTTGGGGCTGAAAACTTTTCAAGATACTGTATACCATATGGTATATAGAATAGTCAAAATAGTCAACCATGTCGTTTCAAAATATTTAATAGTATCAACTAATATAATATATATTATATAATAATTAATAATATATTAAATCAATGCACTATCTTGAGTTCAAAAATACATAGAATTTTTGTATGTAGAAATCTTTAATAAGATTTTAGTATAGACACAATTCACATTATTGATGATAATTTATATGGCATGCTCAAAGATACACAAGCAAGTGCAGGGGAGTGGTTGTTCAGCGAACTACAATTTATAGGACCTTTTAGTAAAATATTTTACAAGAATCTCCACGTTTCAACAACCAAAATCCTCTGGTATTTAGGAGCGCCCTTTCCACGTTGCTCTCTGTTTAACCAATAGTATGCACTCTCCACTATTGGTTCCAGTGCTCTCCTCAAGTGTTGGGGATACAAATTGAAAGGGAGATTCAAACTCTCACCTAACAAGTGTTGAATCTAAATCAGATTGTTCACCTGTAAGTGTCAGTTTATCAGTTATGAGATCATCAGCTGGAGAGAATTAAATACACTGCATGGTTTGAGTGTACAATAATCTCTGCTTTATTAGTAAGTCCATATCTATATAGCAAAAATCATGTATATCAGAAAACTACGCCCCAAAAGTATTTAACCACTCATGCTCCCTTTACACAGATGTTACTATATTCTTTCATAATCACACAGGAATACTCCCCAGGGGGGGTTGGCTTATCTCCTGTCTGCTATGTCCAAGGTTATAAGCATAGTCTTGCAAATAATGAATTACTCCTACAAAACAGGTGCATCTAATCTGTCTTTAAGCTATAACAGAACAAAATGGCTATAAGGCAACAAGATGACGTCAGCTTAGCAAAATCACATTTCTCACAAGACTATAATGAAAATTAGGTTGAAACAAAAAGCAAATTCCTAGTGCAAAGGGCATATGTATGTGAACCACATCACAAGTGGTTCACTTACCCATACTTGCCAACCTTTGAAAAATTAATTCCGGGAGATCCCGGGCAGGGGCCGTGGTTCGAGGGCGGACGGAGCGCGGTCAGTCGCGTCATTTTGATGAGTAAATTGCAGTATGTGGGATACTTGCCTGCTCTCCTGGGAGTCCGGGAGACCTACCCAATTTTCGGGAGTCTCCCAGACATTCCGGGAGAGTTGGCAAGTATGCACTTACCACAAGTCACAGTCTGTGATATTCATCTATTTAGCTGGAGAGCCATGTTGAGCATTGTAAATAGAACCTATAATGAAATACAAACTTGAGAGCCCAACATTGTATGTTCCTTAAAAGATGGCATTATTTGACTGCAGTTTCCAAGGACACTTTCCTTCTAGGCAGGGTTAGTTATGCATGTCATGTTTTATGCCCTACATGTAGTTCTAGCCCAAGAGGACGGGGGCCCAAACCAATGTGTTGTCTAGTGCCCTGTGGGGTCTTATTCTGGCTCTGAAACAACAAGCATTCAAAGAAAAGACGTGGTACAAAGCATTAGGTCAGTGATAAAAAGAGGGACATTCTCAGGGATTAAAAAAAAATCCAGGGGAAAATCCTGAAACAAAAAATTGTTGGCAATAGGATTATAGGATGATCCTCTGCTCTGATTTGTCGTTCAGTTTTAGACTCTAAATGCAATTGACTTAATGGTTAGCAAAGCATAACCAACTCCTTTGATGTTAACCACTTGCTCCCACTTTGAGCCTCATTAGTTGGCTGTCTGCAGGCATTTCACATTAAAACATTTGGGAACTGGCACAATTAAACGTATACATTTGTTACTATACATATGTGCACTGTCATCAGCTGTCATCCTGAGATAACAATAACTTGTAAAAGGTAAAAACAAGGAATATCTCCATGTACACAGGTAACAACAGAGGTCAATGTAATATATATAAAGTAATATTTTCCTCATAATCGCATTCTAGATTTCAATAAACATAAGTACAACAAACTGCATGTTATGGAAAAATATTCATATCGATGTCATAGAAGCGAACTCAAATGTAAAAAGCCTCACCTCTGCCTTGGGATTGTGTCTGACGGGTTCCTTCATTTTCCAACAGGTTCCTGGAGCATTTAAACACTGGGTGCAGAAAACGTCAGTCTGATACCACCATGAACAGAAAGAGGGGAAACTAAGTTATTTAAAAGAGATAAAACAGATCTCTGTTAGAGGTGTAGAACAAGAAGATTGATAATTCTTCCCATTCAATGTGCCGTTAGCTTAAGCATTCCTGGATGGAAATATATAAAAAAATCATAAATAATTACAGGTCTCGCCTTATCCCAACTTCGGCCATTTTGTTTCTGGTTTTGAATGAATTCCCTTTATATAAGAGACCCCTATTGATTTACTTCCTTAATGTTATTCATTCCAGCCATGTAGTTAATGAAATCTTAACAATGGAAGAGCGGTCTCATCGAGAGTGGTCTTATCGAGCTTACGTTATTTTGATCTCTACTGGTCCAACTGCTGTATTCGGTTAGAGTTTTAAAGAGCCTGATGAATATCATCATCATCATTTATTTATATAGCGCCACTAAAATGGGGTAGACAGGAAGGAAAGGAAGAATGGAACAACACCCTGATTTGAGACCTTTGTGTCATTCTAAATGTTATCTACAGTATTTGGAGACCAAACAGATCTTATTCATATAATGAATTGAGGCATGAAGGATAAAGGGTCTTATGGAAGCTTTAAGCCTAAACTTTTAATGTTTCCAATACTTGATAAGCCAATATTCCATTAGCTATTTGTACCCAGCCTTTAGAATGCTGGAATGAATCACATTAAAGAGGTATATCGATATTGATCTCTTATATAAAAGGAATCACTGGGAGGATGGTGACACCTGTAATATTTATGATTGTTTATACATCTACATCCAGGAATGCTTAATCTGTCAGCAGATTAGATGAGAAGTATAGTACTGATTCTTGTTCTACTTCTCTAACAGAGATCTGTAGCCTAGGCTAGACAGCCTTCAGTAGCGTTTTGTGTCTTTGTAAGTCACCAGGGATACCAGTAGCTCATGGTCTTTAGTATTAGTAGCCTTTTTTTCCCATAGAACTTAATGTGCTCACTGGTACTCAGTTGCCCCAGGTCTTGTATACATAGCTATAGTCGCTGGCCAATGTGGCTTCAATTAACGACCAACAAAGGTAATAGAGAGATCATGTAGGATGAGTCCTATAAAACAGACATAAGAAGCAATAAAAACTTATGTATGATAATCTGTATGCCTGGGAGAGGCAGGAAATAAACGGACAGTCCTTCAATTAGATTGAGACCACAAGAGCTGACAAAATACCCTCTACCACACAGGGTATTTAAGCAGGTTTCACTGGGAGGGCTTTCATATGGGCAGTGTATATGCTAATGTGGGGTAGAAAATGTCCCCTGGGTGTCAATTATAATTTGTTCAAAAATAGTCCAAAAGTTTTGACCTTCCATAACTTTTCTTGGACATATCCCAGAAACATAATTCAACCATAATTTTAACCAGTCATAATCTCCCACACATTTACATATCATATGTGATGGAATTACAACAACATCCAATATCATTCCAAAATATATGTGACTACTGTGGTTTATCCTATACAGTTGTTATCTATGTTTCACGACCCTTGAAGGGTTTCTGCTCCAAAGTACAGAGTAGCATGCTGATGTCTCAAAATAGTACATACGAAGGCATGTTCTTTGAAGTTGATATTTCTTATGTGCATGCATAGGTAGTCTTTATTATTTGGTTTCACCTACAAGGTTCTCACCTACTGGGCTACTTTGTTTTTACAATGCCTTCATTAAAGTCTACTGTGATCTGCATATGTTAAGTGAGTTTTCCTGGAACCTAGTTACCTAATTACCTGAGCTGGCTAACCAAATGTTTTCAAACTCTTTCTGTCTGAGGGGAAATCATGTACATTCTTATTTATCAGTTTAATATTTTATTTGGGCCCTCACCCTGACATTTAATATTTTAGGGCGCCAAGTGGGCTGGTTAGAAAAAAGCAAGAATAGATGTGCCCGTAGCATAAAATAATGTAAATGTTTATACGAGGACAGTTCGGATCTGATTGTCACGGTCATGGCCTGCTGTACATGCATGAAAGATTTAATGGGACAATTCTACTAAATGAAAACAAATCTATAAAAGCAAATTGGCTCATGCATTTCACCTGGAATATCCGACTTTCTTCTATAAGTGAAGAGGATTGCGTTTATGTGTTAAAAGAAATGAGTTGCTTTCTTTGCATGTACACACGGGATGATTGATTGGCATGTGAGAAATAAACATGGCTGTAGGATTTCTACATGACTTGATAAATCAGAAACCCCTGGATCAGCTTTGCCTTTACGTTTCATCATCATCATCATCATTTATTTATATAGCGCCACTAATTCCGCAGCGCTGTACAGAGAACTCATTCACATCAGTCCCTGCCCCATTGGAGCTTACAGTCTAAATTCCCTACTATAGACACACACTCACACACAGACAGACAGACAGACAGGGAGAAACTAGGGTCAATTTTCGATTGCAGCCAATTAACCTACAAGTATGTTTTTGGAGTGTGGGAGGAAACCGGAGCACCCGGAGGAAACCCACGCAAACACAGGGAGAACATACAAACTCCACACAGATAAGGCCATGGTTGGGAATCGAACTCATGACCCCAGTGCTGTGAGGCAGACGTGCTACCCACTAGGCCACTGTGCTACGTTTGAATCATCTTGGGAGCACGAGTTCAAAGACAACACTGTCATGTGCTCACTGACTATATCCCCATGCTGCAAAAGGTAACAAAAAACACCCATTCAATGGATGGAGACTATTGAGTTTCTTTACAATAAAATGATAGGTGAAAGATTAAAATGTCATTCTGTAAGTACAGACTGGGTTTGTGCTAAATATTAAAATGTCACAGCTGAAATGAAAGGCCCGGAATGAGTTGGAGATCATGTATAGCTAATGTGTTTCTCTGTCCGTCACCTGATGTGTATTCTGTTTGTCAAAGAACCAATGTTCTGAAAGGTTGAATGACATGGAGTAGATTAATTTTATCACCGAAAGAAAAGGTTACCCTTCAAAACAGTGACATATAGTTCTATAACACAATTTCATGACAACTGGTTTTTATAGCTGTAAAATAAAAAAAAATGTAAATGTTACAAGCTGACATAATCATAGTCAAACATATTTTAACAGGGGCACACGCAGGATTGTTAGGGGGGGTTTCCTACCCCCCCCCCCACCGAAAGAAAACAAAAAACAACGGCGGTGCTGTATACAATATAGCACCGCCGCGGACGCTTCTTTGACAGCGCCGTGGCTGCTGTATTGTATAGTGCCGTATGTAGGAGCAGTTTGTTAGTTTGTTAGCGGAGGGGAGGGGTTTCTGGAGACCCAGAAACCCCCCCTGCGTGCGCCACTGTTTAACTAGAAACTTTTCAATGAGATTTTTGCCAACTTGTGTACTGAGAAATAGAGTGTGTTGCTACAAGGAGTGGCTGAGGATCATCAGATATAGAAAGATATTTTTCAATCCTCATCGCATTGATAAGGATTGAAATATCTTTCATATTTCTCGAAAAACTTCAACATGGACAGCAGTCATGTTAAACTGCTGTCCCTGCGAAGTTTATCACTTACCTGTTCTCTGCCTATTTGCTGGGAAGAGAACTGTCTTCCCAGCATTTTTTTGAAAATCCTAATGCGCATGCGCAGACCGAAAGTATAGGGCATGCGCACAGAGAGTCCTGTCCCAGTGCAATACGAGGAACTAATATCATGTGACAGGGAGGGATCACATGATCTCCCCACACATGCGTTCTCCACCTCTGCTCTTCGGAGTAGAGCTGGATACCTATGATATCAGCAGATATCTATGATATCTGCTGCGATGCAGTAAATAAGAATTTTGCGGCTAATAATTTAAGTGAAAATTTATGTTTAATAAATAGGCCCCATATAGTTCAACAGTAGCTTGAAGACTTAAGTTCCAACTGTGTCGGCTCATTCATACCAATCCACTATTAATGCAATTTACAGCTGTTAATTCTTAAAATAGGAAGAATGTTTCTGTATGGACTCGTTCCCACCATTGCATTCTACAAATGTTAGTCTCACGCCAAACATTGTAATAAAAAGTCACCAAACACAATTGTCTCATGAAATAGAGGCACTCCCCTGACGTCTCACTCATCTATATATATATCTATAATATAAATGCTTAGTGGCGTGTGTTAGTCTGTCTGTGTGTGTGTGTGTGTGTGTGGAAAAAATAAAACCAAGCTGCAGCGCCACCTGCTGGGCGGAGTTATACACTGACCTACTAAATTATTAGTGTGTGTGGAAAAAAAAATTCAGAAAAGGCTGAAATTTGGTATACTAAGATGTTTTTAATTTGTTAATTTAATTTGTTAATTGTTAAAAGTGTTTATAAAGATTTAAAAAAAATATATATATATTTCTTGAAGGAGAAGTGACAGTTGGGATTGGTTGCCGGGGGTGACAGTGGGGAGTGGTTGGTGGTTGCCGGGGTGACAGAGTGAGAGGAGTGTCATACCCAGGACCGCTGAGAGAGATCCCTGTGTCTGGATAGACATCTGGATAGATGTGGCGATGAAAATGAAGGATGAGGTGATGGAGAAGAATGATGAGGTGGTGACATATGGACAAAACCACGTTAAAAAAGGGCGATTACGTCGGGAAGTAACGCTCTTCCCCTGAGGAGGCCTATGGCCCAAATGCATGACAAGAACCTTTTTAACACCTTAAGTAGCTTGATTTGACTAGAATGCATGAGTATCATGCACGGGTTAACTTGTATATATAGGAAATGTTAGCCAGTTTAGGCATGTTTACTTTAGAAAAGAGGCGTCTAAGGGGAGATATGATTACTATGTACAAATACATTAGGGGTCAATACAGAGAACTTTCATGGGAACTTTTTACACCAAGGACCATACACAGGACACGCGGTCACCCCCTTAGGTTAGAGGAGAGGAAATTTCACAACCAGCAAAGGAAGGGGTTCTTTACAGTAAGGGCAGTCAAGATATGGGATTCATTGCCAGGGAAGGTTGTGATGGCAGATTCAATAGATATGTTTAAGAAAGGGTTAGACAATTTTTTAGCGGAAAAGTGTATCCAGGGATACGACCGTTAATTAAAATGAAGGATAATAGTGGATATAGGGTAAAAATAGGACTGCATTATTGAGTCTGGGGGGATTTTCACAATTGAAACAGATTGGCGGTTGCTTAATCTGGATCAATTTCAAATATAAGTGCAGGATCGCAGGAGATCCAAAATAGGTTGAACTTGATGGACTGGTGTCTTTTTTCAACCTCATCAACTATGTTACTATGTTACTATGTTTATATATATCTATATATATATATATATATATATATATATATATGTATTACACCTTTATAACTATACACACAAAAACACACAAGCAAATTTGGTAACAGGTTTGCAAATGACTATTTTGTGTACTTGACTAATCCTACTGACTAAATTTTCCTAATTTCTTGGCCTTATTTTTGTTTGGTATTTTGTAGCTGCTATTCCAAATTGGCTCGATTTTCTATCCATTCAATTTTTTAGCACTTAATGTTAAATTAATATCAATATACTAATTAATTTAAGCAACAAACTGTAACTGCGATGCCACCTAAAAGGCAAATGTCTGCTGTGGGAGTAACTGCACAGTAAGAAGCAGTAAAAAGACTTGGGCTGAGCGGGATAAAGCCGACGACAAACTATTGCGGATGACCAAAGAGAACGTGAACGTGATCGTCATCGCCAGGCAGATATGACTCTTCTGCAAAATGCCCGTCACAGAGAAAACAATCGAAGAATGAACAGGACAGTGGTAATATCACTGCTTACAAAGTCAGCGAGCAAGATGCCGCGCCATTCATGATGTCGGTAACTTTGATGAAATAAATATTTATGCTCATAACTGTGGTCTCATGAACAATATTTGAGAATTTTGCCACGCTAAGCATTTTACGGCTGAGCAGCCACCTGACAAACTATTCAATCAATGCTGCCGCAAGGGTAAAGTCCAATTGGGTGCAATAAAGTCTGCCCCTATTATTGAGCACTTAATGTAAGGACAACATGAACATTCCAAAAACTTCTTTGACAACATAATTGATTCCACATTTGTGGTATAAATGATGCGCAAATTTTAAGTGTTACCAAAAAAAGGTCCAACATGATCTTACTCTTATTTTTTCCGACATTTTGATGGGCTTTTAACTAGTGATTAATATAAGCCATAAATGAGGATAAATGGTTAAACTAGGTCACCCTGATATCTCTGCTTAATTTCTTTTGACCGCAATGTCTGGCCCTCCCCTTTATCTGCATTGCTGGGAGAACTGCAACATGGCTTCTAGATTCTGTGAACTTCAAAGTAGGCGGTATGCTGACACCAGACTCAAAAAGTTTGCAAAACACCGACCCCGGGTACATAAATTTGCAGTATGCAAGTATCTAATTGTCTATATAAAGCCCTGGCATAACCCTGTTTAATAAATGTCTCTATCATGCCCCCTGACTGCAACAATATTATGTATCAGATTGGAAGCAATATTGGGAATAGTGGTCAACTTTTTATGAGGGCTGTCAAGAAGGATTACATGTGTGTTTTTAGAATACACAAACAAATCATTAAGGCAAATCTTAAGCAACTGAAAGCCTGCAACCCGCTGACCATAGTTATGTGTTTAAATGCTTTTCACTCTCGTCCCAGTTTCTCTAGCTCCCTGCACTAATTACTGTTTCTGTTGGAGAGATCTGCTTGAGGTTAGCAGGCCTGTAGGTCTATCAGCCGTGAGGTACAATCCCCTAGGTGTGCAAATATAATTTGGAGACTTTTTTCGGATATACTGCGGGTTCTTGCAGTCCCTCTAAAGTGACCTGAAATAGAACAAATAATGTTTATAGAGTTAAAAATAAAAATGATTGGATTTCTTTTTTTTCTAGAGGAACGATCTGGTTCCGTGCTGCAGTTGTGCTTAGTGGACAGGATTGCTTTTGCATCGATCTGCTGCAGAAGAAAACAGAATCACAATAAGGAATCCAGACAGGTTAATTATTCATGTCCCAAAGAATACAATAAAAGCTAACAACAAATTTTAACCCTTTGATTCCTGAACTATACTACAGTACTTTTCTTTCTTTTACTTTTAGTGCGTTGAAAAGGGTTTAAGGAACACGAATGCATTAATCACAGACAGGGCCATTTGTGATGGGCTGAGTAAGGCAAAATTCTGTTCCTGTGTGTGCGCTGCATTTTGTGACTGCTGACATGCATCCTCTTCTGTGCCTGCCTACAGCTAGCACACATCGGCACACAGGTACACTGTTTTTTTTCAACCTTGGGTACATGGCGGCCCCTTACAAAATCTTGCGGTGGTTCCCACAAAAGCCTAGTTATGCTCCTGCTGCCAATAGTAAATTACCCTAAAAATTCCAATAAGTAAAAACATTTTCATATGCACCGCTTCTGCCTCTATGACTATGAACAGAGTCTACGCCGCCATCAGTTCATAACCAAAAGTATATTACCCATACTTGCCTACTTTGGGCAAGTTATTTCCGGGAGAGGGACGTGGCGGGAGGGCGGGAGGGGGCGGGGCATGACCAAACTCGCAGTTTTTGCACCGCCCCGCGACAAAAAATAACGGTTTGTTGCGGGGGCGAGGCCTAAATGACGCAATTCACCACGAATCACGTCATTTTGGGACGGCAGTAGCGGGATATTTGCCAGCTCTCCCGGGAGTCCATGAGACTGACCCGAATTTTGGGAGTCTCAAGGCCATTCCGGGAGAGTTGGCAAGTATGATATTACTGGATGACATCAACGCACCCGTGCAGGAAGGATTGATGGCGATGGCAACAAAGCATGTAGAGAATTGTTCTGACCTGAGATGTACACACCCAATTACAGCATTTATTTCTAAGTTTTACCATAATATACCAAAAAGGTTACAGAACTTCTAAAAATGACAAAGTAGGCAATATCAAGCCTGCTGTCTTCTAAAATAAATTATTGTAGTAAATCTCAATAAAAATGTATCACTTTGCAAGTACAGATTTGGCTCTGAGAAATAAATTGGCCGGAGCAGCCACACCAAGTTTTAGTTAGTGTTCTTGCTTTGAGCCAGGAGTGTGTCCAGATGTCCACTTGGCACCAGCTATGGACACGCTGGGCTTCACTCTCACCGACAAATGAAATGCCAGTTATGCCATGCATTGATCCTTTGCCTACGACCACATATTTTACCTGACATTGGGGAATTGAAACTGGCAACACAAACAGAAATGTAAGCTGATAGTATGAGTTTCCATGCCACTGATAGGATGTGGCAGTGGGAAGCTGCGCTCATTCACCTCTCCAGTATACAGTGGCACACGCAGGGGAGGTTTCTGAGTCTCTAGAAACCCCCCCTGCGCTAACTAAGTGGCCACTGTCCTATACAGCAGCCGCGGCGCTGTCAAAGAAGCGTCCACGGTGGTGCTGTAGTGTATACAGCACCACCGCGGACGCTTCTTAGACAACGCCACGGCTGCTGTATAGGACAGCGCTGACAAAATGGAGCCTCTCTCTGTTTTTTTTTTATTCGTTTTTTGGGGGTCGGGGGGGAAACCCCCCCGACAATCCTCCATGCGCCCCTGGGTATAGGGGCATCGGATGTTGTCTGTGACAGCCAGGAAGAATTAAAAATTAGTTTACACTTTTACTTATTGATACTAAAAAAGTAAAAGTTTAAAATACAGTTCTATTATACTTATTACACTTGTTAGTTAAATTATGGGGAATATTATATTACACGTTAGTTGTGGCCGGGTCCCCCTCACCTCCCACATGGTCAAGATGGCTGCTGCAGCATGGAATAGGTTAATACTCGGTGCTGCTGTGCGGCATGGGTTAAATACCAGTGCTAGTGCATGTAAAAATGTATTAACGGGAATGTTAATTAATTTAAATGTTTTCCAGCACCAAAAGAGTTAAGTCCCTGTGCTGGGTGCTAAATGTATTCATTTTCATATTGTTCGATAATTGATTCATTATGAGATTTTGGAGTAAACTTGTTTTTGTGACTTCTCTGAAGAAAGGAATCCCACTGCTGCCACCAGTAATCTGTGACAGGATGGACCTCCTATGCCACCCTGTTGCTTTGCTGGGTAGTGGCCAGGCCTGCCTTGCCACTATTCCCATCCCTTATCCCAAAAGCGCCCCCTCTAAATGCTATAGGGGGTGTTGGATGAAGACACCGCCTGGGACATTTTCCACCAGGTGCTGGAAGCTGAGCGGCACTTTTACAGCTGTGGGGTGGTTTACAGGGACATCAAAGACGAGAATCTCCTGGTGGATCTGAGGAGCGGTGAGCTTAAATTCATAGACTCTGGAGCCCTGCTCCAGGAAACCACGTACACGGAGTATGATAAATGAAGTAATGGTCCTTCTGAATATTGTCTTGCTAAAGAAAGTGGATTCCAAGGCGTGATCAAGCTTGTAGACTAGTACGAGTGAGCAGACAGCTTTCTGATAGTTATGGAGAGACTGAAGCCAGTGAACGATCTGTTTGATTACATCACGGAAAAGCGGGTCGTTACCTTTTTATCCTGTGTAACCTGTTCTGTTAAAAAAATAGGGAAACTATTTGAATAATGCAATAGCAAGTAATTTGGGAAATTAAAGATTGATGTAAATTTTGTTACGTTTAAATTGTGTTAAATCCAAGTTTAGAGAAATTATTGCATCCTGATACTAAATATTGAATGCAATATTTCAGCTTTATGGTGCCAGGTATGGTCAGGGGGCTGGATTATCCCCTGCCAACATTTGTGTCAGAAACTGTATAGAAAAGCTGTATTTTGTATTTCAACTGCTATATACCATCTGATTTTCTGGATGATCTCTATACCTCTCACAGGTGTGTAACGGTCCTTATATGGACCCTTTCTGAGCAATAAACATCACTACTTCAAGATCCTGCTTACGCATACTTACCCCTGCTGCAATTCCTGTGACCTACAGATTAGATCACTCTAATCTGTTATCCAGCTGTTCTGAGGTTTGGGACCCAGCATCTAGTAATAACGCTCTGCCCGCTACCCTGCAGCTCTGGCCACTGTGAGAGGACAGGGGGAAACATTCACAGCAGCCCTGATCTGAAAGAAGAGGTGAAGGGTACCAGCCCAGGTGCCCAGCAAGGGGGTGCACTCGCGGCAAGAATTACCATAAGGAGCGGGTCCAGGTGTCAGTGAAGGAACCTGGTGGTGGCAATAGAGCATCCCTTATAGCATTTAGAAGAGGCACATTTGGGATAAAGAGACGGTCCCCAGCAGAACAGCAGGGTGGCATAGGAGGTACATCCTATCACAGTAGTGAAAAATCAAATTAGACTTTTGGGCTGCTCACTTATATATACGATCTGTTAGTTGGCCCCCTAATGTAAATGTCCTGCCTAAATGGTGGTCACTCAGCATGCTTATATACTGTGCTGGAGACCTATGAATCCAACTTAGCAGATCTAATGGGACCCATTAAATATGCTAAGTCAAACAATCGCTCAAACACAGTTCTCAATCTGTAAATGTAAAAGAGGAAATAAACAAAAACATGAAACATGAAAAAAGGATTAAAATGACCAATAAAAATAATCCTTTCTTCCATTACACTACATTTTTTTACCCTTCAAACTACATAATTCTGACACGGCTGAGGCACTCAGGCAGGAATGAGTAAATATCATACAGAATGTGTTACCCCAAACCCACAAATCCCCCCTCTCTAAGTTTGTCTGTCCACCCCCTGTCCTTTCTAACCTTACTCTAGCCTAAAGATTTTCTCTCATGGGTAGGGTTGTTTAAAAATCAAATAATTACTTTTGTTCTTGGGCTATATAACTCACGGCTAAAGTTGTAGTGAAGGGTCCATGATGTAGGGGATGGAGTGCATGAGAAGAGTGCAAGAACCTCTGGTCCATGCCCAGGTATACTTGATTATCTCTGACTGTTGCTGTGTAACAACCTCACCCATAACACTGGGTATATGAACTGCCAGAAATGTCTTATTGCTGCTAAGTGTGTGCTGGAGGAGTTGGAGTTATCATCACCACAATCTATCTGCACCTATTAAGGTTATGTCCTGGAGGAGAAGGCATAGTTTAATAAAGTTTTGGTTGTTTTGAATTGAGATGGCCTGGCGCTCAAAGTTTGCACTGCCACTAGTGGCCACTCAACTTTAACCATGTTTTAATACCTGAGTATTCAAGGGACCACCTGGTTGTGGATGCCACATCTACGCCATAGCTAGAGCAAAAGAGGAGGTGACAGCGAGTGGGGCACCATGCAACAGAAAGTGACCGCACAACACGAGTACCAGAGGGGTTTCACAGAGCAGCATGCTGCTAGCCAAATGCTCATTAAACCTCACATCTATATGCTTAATAACAATGTAAAACAGCTTCTTTGCCAGTAAATGTCTCACTTAGACCTTCATAAAAAGCAAAGAAATTGATGGTGTATGGTACCCGCAATGTGGGCACTTAGTAAGTTAATTATAGATGAGAATCTCTCTTTGTATCTGTATAACCCACAGGCTGATAAGCTTCTATTGAAAACACTCTGAATAATTATTGATTTTTCCATGTTAAATCATGTAGCACAAAGGCTTCTCAGTGTATTCTTTAATCTGTATTAATCTTCTTCATGCTGGGTAGGTTAAATCTATTTTTATATTGCTTGCTGGATGTTTTCTAGTGACTTCTGGTGGCAACTTATAATGTAGGAACTGCGGCTCTCCTCTGAGCCTCTATATCAATATCTTCATTTGGTTGGAGAACCAGATCCAAAAGTTGCAATATAAAGAAAATGTATTACAATTTAAGAGTTTACTAAAGTCAATATACAGTACAAGTTGACCAAACACGAAAAGACATATTTGAACATAAAACAACATTATAGATAGATGACATTCCATGTACTCTTGTTAGTTAGCTGAGTAAAATATGTATTTCTTTATGATAACTACACTGAATTGCATTTTATGGCTAAAACATTCTGCTGCCCGAAAAAGTCACTTAAATGGCTCCAATTTAATTTCCTACACTAACAACCAGAAACGCATGTCATCATCATCATCATCAATTTATATAGTGCCACTGATTCCGCAGCGCTGTACAGAGAACTCATTCACATCAGTCCCTGCCCCATTGGAGCTTACAGTCTAAATTCCCTAACATACACACACAGACAGACAGACATAAAGAGAGAGAATAGGATCAATTTTGATAGCAGCCAATTAACCTACTAGTATGTTTTTGGAATGTGGGAGAAAACTGGAGCACCCGGAGGAAACCCACACAAACACAGGGAGAACATACAAGCTGCACACAGATAAGGCCATGGTCGGGAATTGAACTCATAACCTCAGCGCTGTTAGGCAGAAGTGCTAACCACTGAGCCACCATGCTGCCATCTGTCTAAATGTAGTATAAAATATAATATGTATTAGCAAACCCAGCAATATATAAAATACCAATTTAGGCTGTTGTGGACCCTCTCTGAAGAGGTGTCAGCTACCACAAGCACCCCGCCAGAATCGTGGGACTAGGCTGCATCATTTCTCATAGGGCATTTAGGGTTTATTTATCAAGCCTTAAACCATGCGGAAGCTGTTTCCGCAAGGTTTAGGCATATTGTAGTATCCTGTATGTAACAAAAACCTACAGCAAATTACCGCAGAATGCTATAGTCCCCATTATTTTCAATGGGAACTCCGATGTGGAACTATTTACCACCATCAGCTTGTGTCCGAATGATAACGTCATTTTTGTGGAGAGAATTACAGGATCTCACCCTGGCAGCCTGCGCACTTCTCCCCTCATTCCTCTAACTAAGCTGACTCTGCGCATGTGCTGATCTAAGGTTGAACATGCGCAATTCAAGACTCCAGGTCAAAACCCAGAGCTTTCATTATCAGATAGTCTTTGCCAGTATAGCCTCTAATCATCTAATCAGATGCTCTGTCCCAGCATGAGTTCTTAATAAATGGTCATAAAACTCCCCTTATTGCTGCAAAAAACGTCGATAAGGGATAATAATTTACATGGACATTGCACGGTGGGTCCTAAAAAGACCCCCTAGAGACTCCCCAGAAGATGTTAAGCGTGATGTATAATAACTTGGGTTAGTCACTTTTGGTCAGGTTTAATATATTGAGGTTAGAAAGGTGTGAAGCAATAGAGAGGGAGATTCTCCAGATTGTCCACAAAAGGGTTTCTATGCAGGGAGGTCCCCCTGGTAGTCAATAAATAAAAGTATCCACCACCTTTGGCATTTTTCACATTTTATTTTCGTACATTATAGAGTTTAAAAGTTTAAATGGTTTGTTCTGGAATTATTACCATTGATCAAATAAAATACAAATAAAATATGAAGAAAAAGAATTGAAGCTTTTCTATCCCTGAGTTATATACTGGTCAGCTAACCTGGCTGTTACTAGCAGCCTAAAAAGAAATCCCTTCCTGCCAGTTAAACTATGGAAAGCCACTACTGTGCAGAGACGCTTGCTGGTTGTAATTTACACTCAAAAAAACCCTTGCATAAAAATAGTGTATATGACAATATATGAGTCTTAGGCATCTAAAGATGTATCCAAATCTGCACCTGTAGTATAGTCGCCAGGTTTACGTCAAGCTTTCATACACCCACATATACATACACACAACCAGGTCATAAACACATGGTTAACACATTGTTTGCACCTGTTTTGATGCAGAAAACACATTCACTATTAGGCATGATATAATTAGAGATGCTTAGACTCGGTTCTCTGAGTTATAGCTCACACAGAAACAGGAGAGGTCCCAGTTTTGTTGCCAGTCTACAGTCTACGTGGCATTGTTCCATTGGTAATTGTCAATGCTGAAATAAAAATAATAGAAATAATAGGGCTGTCAATGTTATTCAAGATCAGGGGGTAAATGTATCAAGCTGAGAGTTTGCCGGCGGGTTTGAAAAGTGGAGATGTTGCCTATAGCAACCAATCAGATTCTAGCTGTCATTTTGTAGAATGCACTAAATAAATGACAGCTAGAATCTGATTGGTTTTTCAAACCCGCCGGAAAACTCTCAGCTTGATACATTTACCCCCTGCAGTCACATTGTACTGTGTTATTATAGCTCACACAGAAACAGGAGAGGTCCATTACACCATCTTGGTTGGACATATGTTAAATCTGGTTCCTTGCCTGTTGTCCCCTAAGTTTACAAGCCAACATTCTACCTGCTTTACTTCCTGTATATAAAACTTGTGGAGAAGGTGAGACAAAGCAGCATGAGTGCGGGTTAGCAGAAGGTTCTGTAGTTGTTATCTAATCTGTAGCAACTCATTTTTCACTTCCGGAGAGGAGCAGGATTTATTGCGGATTCTAAGGTCATAAATGTGGATTCAAGTTCCAGACATTGTCCTTCTTAAGCCTGGCACCGGTTTGTCCCTCTCAGAACGCTGGCAACCATTATCATGATCATCACTTTCTATTTGCACCTTCCCTCTAGCAGGTGCAAAATATACATCTCCTTTATTGCACCTCTGCGCTACTCTGCCTCAGCCGCATTTGTGTGAACATGACCTTACGCAGGGGAGGGCTGGCAAATTTCAGCCCGGGGGGGGGGGGGAAAGACTCGACTCAGCAGCCTATTAGGAACATTTTAAAGGAAAACAAATGCAGGTGGCCCAGTGACCCAGCCCAAGGTAACCCACTATGGAATCGGCCTGGGGGGCAGATGCCCCCCTGCCCTCCAGCCCAGCCTGCCCCTGACCTTACTATATTCGGCCTATATTAGACCGCCCTTCCCTGTATTATTTCCTTTGTTCTTTTAGTCCACAATTAAGCTAAAGTGACATGATGGCTGCATGCACTGTCCATCACCTTGGGGTACATAAGAACCACAAGATGATTTTTGGAGATCTCCTTTGCTCTGATTGGTTCAGCCAAGTCAGAGGGTCATGATGATGTCATCATGACTAAATTGCTTTCAAGTCCCCCCATCTTCCCATTCGCTTCCTAAACTTCCAGATCAGGGTCCAAAGAAACAGTCCTTTTCGAGATTTGCAATTTTTCTAGACTCTGGGAGCGAGCTCCTAGCATTCAATGCAAAGGACCCTGGACCCTGCCTGATGACATAATCAGGAAAAGCCTGCACCTATCAGCCATCTTGAGAAGGTCAGCAATCCATAGATTCTGCAGATTCTGGGACCCACAGAACAGTTGACAATATAATTTTGTAAAAGCTTTTGATTTCATGATGGCGCACTGTGGCACCTTACAAATCAATGGCAATAATAATAATGATATTTCGGTGACTGTAGTTTAACAAAGCAGTTACATATGTAACTATATTAGATATCACAACAGATGAGGATATCCATGTCTTATTCCTCACTAAAACAAGATAAAATATCTAATTTATTATTGTGAATCCATAAAGTTATACATCTTAAAGTTAAATATATCAATCAATATTACATCCTCTATGTGTTTTTTCTGTCATTATCATTGTTTTTCAGTTTATTACGATTTACATTGTTACACTACTTTAGAGTGGTGGTCCTATTCTGTCTGCTACCTGAGATGGTCACTGAACTGACACCCCTCTTCTCCCTAACACACATATATATATATATATATATATATATATATATATATATATATATATACATAAGTTAACCCGTGCATGATACTCATGCATTCTAGTCAACTCAAGATACTTAAGGTCTTAAAAAGGTTCTTGTCATGCATTTGGGCCTAGCCCAGGCCTCCTCAGGGGAAGATCGTTACTTCCCGACGCAAGCGCCCTTTTTAATGTGTGTTCATGAGGTAAAATTACCTCATGAAAATGAATTTGACCCCTCAACTCGTAAATTTAGCCTTTACTACCCCTCCCACGGGGGGAAGGGGGGATGATGGAAGTTAACTGACTTGACTATTCTAATTTTTTTGTCAAATAATGTCAGTATACCAAATTTCAGGTCAATTGGATGAGCCCTTTCTGAGAAAATAGTTTTTTACACACACACACACACACACACACACACACTAACGCACGCCTCTACACATGTGTGTTCATGAGGTAAAATTACCTCACGAAAATGAGTTTGAGCCCTACCAAATTTCAGCCCTTTTTGAATTTTTTTTCCCACACACACTAAGAATTTAGTAGGTCAGTGTATAACTCTGCCCAGCAGGTGGCGCTGCAACTTGGTTTTTTTTTCCACACACAGACGCCACTAAGCATTTATATATTAGATATATATATATATATATATATATATATATATATATATATATGTATTACTGTTAGTGCGGTATATGCTCTAAAATATATACTATAGATTGGTAATTTAATCTTTACTTGAAAGCTATGGCAACAAAAGCAAGTGTTAGGTGTTCAAAATAATTCTATACATTTTGCAGTCCCCTAAAGTCCAACTTTCACTCTTTTCTTCATTATAAGGCCGTGCTTATGTTTTGATTTTGACAAAAGCAGACATCCAATCGTCACCAATCACTTCCAGACACTTCACCTGTCTATATTCATTTATTAGATATACAGGTTTACAGCAGGTCTAGTAATCTGGTGAGGAATATAATTACCTGAAAACAGATGTACATCATGGCGAATATTTTGCAGCCTATTGAAGCTGAGTGCTTCTTCCCCACAGCACAATCGAAACACTTCAAAGTATAATGAATGTGCACTATGTCACAAGTAAAACGTCTGCACCTATCTAAGTGACATGATGAAGTTCCACAAAAGCTAGTTAAACCCATAGTTTGTGCAGCTGAATTATAACCTGCTTCATTTCATAAAGAGGTTTGTTTGACCCCACAATTTTCCTGCATCAATTTTAGCAGGAACCTCATGTCAGTGCCTTGGGATTTTGGGGACTCTGCTTCTTACACTATTCAACTCTCGGTCTGCTTTGCTTGCCCCTCCTTACATCATGACACTGCCCCTGTCACATGCAGCCCTGTCATCACTTTCAAAGTCAGACCAGTCACATGTCACACTGTCTTCCACATGATCTGACCACTCATCTCTTGAATACCCTGTTCCTCTGCAGTGAACATTCTGATAATCTTATTGGCTACAGATTGTTCTATCATCATCCATTTTAGATCTGGTGATACAGACGTGCTAGCAGAGGTGTAACACAAAATTGCTGGGCCACATAGCAACATTTCTTGGGTGGCCGGGTTATGTGTCCATCTCTCCGTTGGCCCATGCCCATGGAATCACAAACCCTGATCCTGCCAATTTAGCTGTTACTCACCAAAGGTGCGGAGTCTAACGCAACGGCTTGTCTTCTCCAGGGACCCCCGCAAGAGGGTATGGTTTTCAGGGGCAAACGCAGGATTTGCAGAGCGGGGTTTCCACACCACGCCGCCAGTGGGCGTGACCAGCAAGCATGAGGGCGTGGCTATAATATTAGACAGTGCTTGGCTGCTCTCCAACTCTCCCTATCCCATAATATACATGGGTATTGCTGCATGCACTACTGTTAGGTGCACGCAGCTCTCTCTTTTCGAGCAGAGCCGTGTGAAGCGGGGGCAGGGTCCAGCCACCTCAATTATACAGTGCCCTAGGCTTTGAGGGGGGTTTCCAGGCACTAAGAACCCCCCCCCCCCCCCCCCTCGGTTTGCCTATGGGTTTTAGCGGCTTCTGCTACACAGGTCGCGGCTCTCTGGAGAGTGTGGCGGGATCAGCGGAATTCAGCAACACAGGTATAGTGGAGTGATGATCTGCAGACAATGGAGAAAACACAAGGAGGGAGGTGTAATGGTCTGCGGAGTGCAAACAGTTACCACTGGAAAGGTGAAGAGATGGCCTGCGGATAGCAGGATTGAACACTAGGAGGTTGAAGTAATGGTGTGCAGACTGCAGGATATTACCACTGGAATGGTGGAGGAAGATCTGCGGACAGCAGAATAGGATGCCAGGAGGTTGCGGCGATGGTCTGCGGACTGCAGGATATTACCACTGGAATGGTAGAGGAAGATCTGCGGACAGCAAAACAGGATGCCAGGAGGTTTATCCACAGGTAGTTCCAAAGGGAATGAGGACCATGAACAGGCACTGAAGGTAGGAGGAAGGTGCCTTAAGTAGTGGAAGGCAGTCAGGGGACCAATAGGAGGTGTTAAAGAAGATGTTGGATCTGCACATGCGCAGACCCAGACCTAAGATGATGCCCGGCCACGGAGGAGCGAGGACGCCGGCGGGGAGGTAACTGAGCCGGGTCTCGGTTTAGCAGAACCGAAGACCCGGCAGGTGAATACGGGGCTCCACAACAATTTTACAGAGTGGGTGCCAGCATAATGGTTGGACCGGTATGGCTGGTCCCCATACCCATTGCTCAACCTGAAACAGTTAGGCTGGGTACACACTATATAAAATTTCTGTAGATTCATGTGTACACAATAAAAACATTTTACATGATTTTCCTTCAGATCTGTGCTCTTCATCCTTCATAACCATCGGCTGAAAAGATGGTGACTCTGCACACTCCTATGATCTATGGACACTGCCGGTCATAAGTGCATACGCACTGCAGAATTGGCACGGCATCGTTCCATCGCTGAACGCGATTGTTTGTTCAGTTTAAAAATCAAATCAAACTATACGATTTGGAACGATAATCGTTCATCGCTGCAGTGTACACACTAATGCATTATCAGGCTGAATGGTCATTTGCAGTGTGATTGGCCCGATAATCAGCTAAAAACCCTTTAGGGTGTACCCAGCCTTATATAGTTCTACCCCTGCATACTGTCATTCTATTCAGATGTACCTAAAAACCTATGTAAAAAGAGGAGACACATGGACATTATTGACCTGAAAATGAGTACAATAGATGCTGACACCCTAATCCAACACTCAAACCTAGGTATGCATTAGGCCTATGACAAGTAGTTTCTGCTAAAGATTTTTATGTGCAGTGCTTCTTTAAAAGTAGGCTATGTTTTCCCTCTAGAAAATTGTGTTCATTGTTCCAAATTTCCATTATGAGCGCTCATGCATTGATCTGCTGTCTTCTGCTGATGGCAAATTTTCAACAAGCGCCTCAAGTACAATGACTATGAATAGGACACAAGGCTCGTGACCCTGGCAGTATCTACAGCCAATATCTTTCTACTATGGAAAACTACTGCGGTAGTATTTGAAGTTAACTGGCTGCCTCTCCTTTCAGTGTGCCAGCGTTACATCTGGAAAGACCCACATTCTGTACCTCTTCCGCTATGCGCAATACACCCAGGTTGTTTGTTTGATTATTTCTTAAATAAAAGTTCTTTTTTTTTTCTGATGCTTATGACTTGTCTCATGTGGTCTGCCTCTGAATACATATGTGTATATAATTACCTAGCCTCCCTTTCTTGGCAAAATCCTTTCTTTTCCTTCTAGATATTTTATTTCTCGCTTAAGTGCAGACAAATACAGTGTATAATGCCTCTCTAATCTCTTACTTAACATTTACTTAGTAATTTAAATTAATCACGCCTCTAGTGTATACTCATGTATACTACCGGACCAGTGAATTAAAAAAACACTTTGGAAAGCTTAAAAGATTTACATTTACCAATAAAAAGAGAAAATAGTTTTCACTAGTTAAAACGATAGGTTTATCCAGAGACTCAATACTTCTGTGCACTCTGCTCTTCCTGAAAATACTCAGCGGCTAAAAATAAGTTATACGGTTACAAATATGTAATGTACTGCACACAGGGATGGTTATTTACTGGCTCTGTTCGAAAAGTAAATATTGCTGAGATTTCCACTTGTCAAAAAGAATGTTTACAAATAGGTAATTGTGCTACGGAATATGTTTACAAATAGACAAAGCGCTACGGGATATGTTGACGCTATATAAATCAATAAATGATGATGTTGATGATGATAAAAATGTTCAAAATTAATTGTTTAAAAAAACTTTTCAGAACCTTATACATTAAAGAAATGCTATGCTATATACGTACCGTCGCGGAACATGTTAAATAGGTTTATCCATGCAAAGGATCTTACTGCCGCGTGAGCTACCACCGACAATAGTGTTATCGTTGGTGGTAATGCTTTGCTGCAAAATTGAAATAGAGTGCTATTGATAAACAAGTGTTTTTGCACTTTCTTAAAACAACAGTCATGATTTTCGTAAAGTCCCAGTTTTCTATGGCCAAAAGGGATGGGTTGGAAAAGGGTGCAACCGTTCCGAAATTAATGTCCCCAGTGGACATGTAGGTCAATCTACAGAACTTGCTATTGTAGGTAAACACCACCTTTAATACATTTACTGGGGCATCACTGGAAAAAGCGTGGAACCCTGCAGATACAATGAGGGGAGTATAAAGGTTGAGGATGGGAGTGGATAGGAGTGGGTGTGAGGTAGGATTGAAGGGGTTATGCAGAGATGTGGATAAGTGGAAGATTGTGGAAGGAAAATAGAGTTTGAATAGAATAAATGTAATTAATAAATTGAAATAATGAAATATAAAGTTGACTAATCATCTAAGATGATAAAATATAATGGGATACACAATGGAAGAATACAAGTCAATACAAGTAAAAAAATGAATAAACAATATATCAAACTGTTTAGAGTGACTTCCTCCTTCCTCAATGGGTTCTTAGTCAACAATGGCCAGCCATGTTGGAGCACACAATATAGATACTCTACACAGCGTAACGTACCAAGAAATGGTGCATCAAAGCCAAACACTAATGTTACACACAACTAAGCAAGTATTTTTAATAAAAAATCATTGACATGTTGAATTGTAGTTACTTTATATTGGCTACATGTGGGGCAGGTTTAATTGAGTCAGGGCCAGTCTAACTCCCTTTCATTTTGCTTTTGTGATTTTTGCAGAGTGATTTTAAAGATACAGATGCCAGTGGCTGGCAGGAGAAGTAATGGCATCATCTCCAGTATCTTCCTTCAACTTGGATCTTGCATTGGAGAACACAACTCACTTAAATAATTGATGAGTTCTGACGATTGTGTGGCCAGCCCCAAATTTATGAAACAGACACATCATGAGATTTATATGGTTGTCAAATTATGACGTGGTAGCTACGAAATATTCCCAAGCACTGCTATTTTAAAATCCAAGTATAGGAAAGGACTGGTGGGAGCGAGAACCAAACATTAGATCAGTGTAGAGACTTGCACAAAATTCTAATTAGAGACATCGCAGAATTTTCAAAGGTGGCAGAAGTTGATTGACTGTGACTATCCAATCAGGAGACAAAATTGACACAAATTGCCTCCTTTTGAAAATCCCTTAAGTAGCGATGTCA
This sequence comes from Mixophyes fleayi, assembly GCF_038048845.1. NCBI lineage: Eukaryota > Metazoa > Chordata > Amphibia > Anura > Limnodynastidae > Mixophyes > Mixophyes fleayi. The sequence continues at coordinate 34,168,929 of NC_134408.1, read as the reverse complement.
GGAGAATATTAAGTCCGGCAGCGATATCTCAGTAAGTGCAGGGCTAACAGGAGAGGAACAGTGGATGTTCTATCATTCAGGAAGATGGGGGTTTGTGTACAAGTACCCCCTAGGGCAGGCATCCCCTGGTAGCTTTTAATCTAGGAAATCACCCACCCTGTACCTTTTTTGTATTTTTTTTGTTCAGGAATGCGAATGACATATTTAGGGCCAACCAATATAGTAAAAAGATTTGCAGATGAACCTAATTAGACGGATGTCTTTCTGTGATTGTGGTACATGATTGTACAGTATAATCAGGGTCTGATTAAGGGTTCAGGCCACCCTAGGCTAATATGCTCGTTGCGCACCCCAAAAACCTTGCACCCTAAGGCTGCAGCCAAGTCAGTATATTAGATAATCAGACGCTGAGTGTCATAAACACATATTGCTCCACGCGGTAATCTCTGGAGAATCTAATATTTAGAAAGCTGTAACATTTGTAACAACGGTCTTGCCAAGGGAAGGAAGAACCCTTGACGTGAGCACATTGGCAAGGTGGATATCCCCTTTTAATCCTAAATAACATTACACATGATAGAATTCTAACCTCTGTCATTTACTGTGTAGAATAGAGACTGGCAACAGGGATCTTAACGGCAGGAATTTAAAAACTGTTTCCATTCAGAACTGACACTAACACATAAAGGCAATGAAACTACATAGATATAGTAACACCACAGATAAAAGGTAATTAAGCAGACATTTCCAGATTCACACTGGGTTTCTAGTAAGCATGCAGAGGAAGATTCTAGTGTTTGCAAAACTCGAAATGTAAATAGTTATCATTATTAATTATGAAATTGTACAACATCTGCATAAGCTGCGTGATATCGTTGGGATACTGAGCAGCTGTTTCTATGCTGAAAATACTGTGCATGGGACTTCCCATACAATAACATTCTATGCATTTATTCACAAATACTGTATGTCTGAATGAAAATATCTCAGCATGTGAGTACCTATTAAATGTAGGTGGAAAAAACATTTTGTATGAGAAAAGGTTTAGCCGAGTTCTTTCCACATTCATTTTACATTTTATTTTATTTGCCGTTTATTTAATGTAGTCTCATTGAAATATTTTTAATATATTGTGTTGTAGGAAAAATATTCAGTACGGTGTCAAACTGTGTGTACTAAGTGATGAAGCACTAAAATATTCTAAACTAAAATTCTTCCAGTGTGCACCAAACAGACGAGGATGACCCAGTGAAGAATAATATTGTCTGATTGCGATGACCATGTCCTCATTCAATCAGGAACCAGCTGTTACTTTAGCCCCTTGCATTGGATCCCTCCTCTCCATAAGTGCTGCCATAGCATTATGCAGCTATCATGCAGAGGTCCTTAGGACAAATAAGCAAATAAAAAATTGTGGACAGCAAATTACGATAGATACGTAAAATAGATCTATTTTAGGCTTTATTGGATATACTAGTGTTAGTCAAAAAGAAGAGCGACATGAAATAGAGAATAGGAAATAGAAGTCGATTGCACAGGAGAATATAGAGTTTCTTACCAGTTGCAACTAACCATGAAAAAAATACTCTGGGGCTGAAGCACTGTGGGACATATTCCAGTTTGCACAGGGTATCTTGCGTGATTTTGATCTGCACATGCCCAGATGTATACATTGCACCTATTTCGCCTGTATCGGGACAAACTGAATGGGGGAGGGAAGGGGCATTCTTACATAGGCCGAGTCAGAGGCGGAACTAGAGATCTGTGTGCCCCGCGTATAAGCAAACCGAGGGGGTTTCCTAGTGCCTGGAAACCCCCCTCCAAGTCTGGGGCACTGCATAATTGAAGTGGCTGTACTCTGCCCCCGCTTCACACAGCTCTGCTTGAAAAGAGAGAGCTGCGTGCACCTAACAGTAGTGCACGCAGCATTGCCCATGTATATTATAGGGATAGGAAGAGTTGGAGAGCAGCCAAGCACTGTCTAATATTATAGCCACGCCCCCATGCATGCTGGTCACGCCCACTGGTGGCATGGTGTGGAACCCCCCCTCTACAAATCCTGCGTTTGCCCCTGCCGCTGTAGTGAAGCAGAGAGGAGGGAACCGGGGCCTACAACTCACTAGTTCCCCGTGCAGCGGGCTCCATTATCTTCATGCACCGCACCTGCTGCACCAATGGTAGTTCCACCACTGGGCCGAGTACAATAAAAGTGTGTATGCAAATGCAGAACCAGCAGACCTGCAGAAACACGCATATATGCCAATTAGGAGGCATATGCTACAAGACAGGTGCAAATACATGTTATGATGATGACTTGAAATACATGATCTCCTTCTGCATCATTGCAACGGTCTTACAGTATTGCATAATGGAGTTAGAAAGCAAAATATGCAGATAACTAACAGATAACTAACTGTAATTGCTAATAATAACAGTAACAACTGCAGCAGGGGTAGTATGAAGGGACGCTGACATGTTGGTCAAATTAGCTTGAATTGTTACTTCACCATTGAGTTAAGAATATGGCTGTTCCAACTCAAGCACTGGCAAAGACTAGACTTATGCCTAATATTGTAGCTGGCAGTGAGTACAGGTAAGAGGGACCATTTAGAGTTGGATTTGTACCCTCAACGTATGTAGGAATTGACGCATGCAAGAAAAAGCATATTTGAGTGTATATGTTAAGTCGGAAGCATCTCAAAATGCATCCAGCTCAAATAATAAAGCGTTTGCGCCAGGCAGACATCTGGTGTACAAAAGCGTACAGATGTTGCATTACCATATTTGTACACAATATAATAAAGCATCATATACACAAAAGAGAATTATGTCTTGGCAGTTATTAACGAATGTGAAAGTTGCATTTTCCATAAAAAAATTAACATCTGTTGTTTGTCCCTTTAAAGATCACATAGAAAGCTTTACTGCAATAGTCCAAATGTAAAGGTCCATTAAGTGATGCAAAAAGATAATATAGCTGCAACGCTAAGTATGCAATCAGCCAATTATAAGTGGCCGACTAGGGCTGCTGATAGTCGTTATATCATTATGTAAATCTTACTACCTCATTTTTGTGCATATCCTACTGACTGTATTACCCTGAGCACAAATGTATTTTTATTTATCCTGTATATTTCAGGTCTACCAGTACTACTATACTCTTACATCTGCTGTCTGTTTCACTCTATATAAATGTATTGTTACTTAACTTGATGCAAGTCCACCTTGTAAATGAGCTTGCTTAATTGTGTTTCTATGGATAAATAATGTATTTGATTGATTAGTGTGGTCATTGATGAAGGATATACACCAGCTAGTAGAGGCATTCTACGAAAGCAACCATTGGAGTGCTTATAATGATGTGCTTATAATGGTGTGCTTATAATTGGTGTTCTTATAATTGGTGTGCTTATAATGTCGCAGTCATTAGCGACCTTTGCAGGAAAGCAAAATGAAGAGAGTGAATTACTAAAATGCCAATTCTCTTGAGACAAAGATTTAAATCAGTGATAAGTTTATTGTTGGTAGATCTAATTGTGTTTAGAAATTTCAATATTTGTATTTATATTACACACACCTTTTATAAAAATGTTTATAATAATTTTCGTAAAGGATGAGGATTGCTCCATTTCAGCTGCTCAGGCACACCCCTGATTGCACCTATCCATACATAGAGCAGGGATTTATATATTTAGGAGTACTATTATTATAGATTATATACACTCTCTCTGTTACATGTACTGTAGTGTTTCTACCTGCCCAAAGAGATGCTAACACAAGTGAATCCCTGCACGGCACAGTGCACACAAGTAACTGATGAGAATTGAACTGGGTAACTGCAATGCATTTCTACAAAAGTCCAGAATTGGCAGGACTGCCCTGATTCTGAGACATCAAAATGTGCACTGCCTAGCATTTATTTGTTTTTGGGGGAATGAGGCTGTGTGGATCTGGGCTTGGTTTTTGCGGATTGGGGACACAATTTTTGTACAGTGCTTGTCTGAAGTGTCCTCCATTCTAGCTTTTCTAAATGCAATTTTCTCAGTTCTTCTATAGACAGTCTGCCTTACCTGAAACTTACCCTCGGCTTTGGGTTCAAGCCCATATCTTATGTCTACTGCTAATAATAAGTAAATATTAACCCTGGCTTTGATCATGATCATCATCTATTTATATAGCACCACTAATTTCACAGCACTGTACAGAGAACTCACTCACATCAGTCCCTGCCCCATTGAAGTTTACAGTCTAAATTCCCTAACACACACATTGACTAGCGTCAATTTTGATAGCAGCCAATTAACCTACTAGCATGTGTTGGGATTGTGGGAAGAAACCGGAGCATCCAGAGGAAACCAACGAAAACACGGAAGAACATACAAACTACACACAGCTAAGGCCATGGTCGGGAATCAAACTCATGACCCCAGTGTTGTGTGGCAGAACTGCTAACCACTAAGCCATCGTGCTGCCCACATGATGCAATAGATTCCTTGGACACCTTTGCAATTATGAAACGTCATTGGTCTTGACCTCATTCGTGTACTTCTGTGATGATGATACGTGCATATAGGCTGATTTTATCATACCATTGTCCACACATGCAAAACATCATAAAAAAATCTTTACAAGCACAAACATAGATCTAAAACAAATGTAAATCTCTAGAGACTAATGTAATTTACATTATTAGCATTACTTCTTAATTGTGTGATAGTTTGACCTTTATGCTGTTGTATGTTTTTTTATATTTAATTACCAAGATGAGTTTTTATTGTCTGGGATATGGACTACGCATTTTATGTTCTAGACTTAAGGTAGGCAAGCTGTGGTTATTTAGCTGCTGCAGGCCATACTGAGACCTGGGGGTAAATGTATCAAGCTGCAAGTTTACAGCGGGTTTGAAAATTGGAGATGTCGCCTATAGCAACCAATCAGATTCTAACTGTCATTCTGTAGAATGTACTAAATAAATGATAGCTAGAATCTGATTGGTTGCTTTAGGCAACATTTCCACTTTCGAACCCTCCGGAAACTCGCAGCTTGATACATTTACCCCTTGATGTTTCACAGTAGAAAGAGAGACGTGGGCTGTCAACCTCTGGTCTAGACCATGGCAAACAATTGTAGCTTGATCTATCATGCTTAGCTGGGCATGTAATTCAAGGGGCAATTATTGCTTCTAAATATTTTAAGCATTGTATTTTTGAACAAAATCACCTCAAAGTCAACTAAATTGAAAATGGTCCAATTTTTTACTGGGGAAAGAAAAAAAATGCATCTATTTATTATCATGCAAGTCATGGTTGTTGTTTTTTTTTGAACACATGTAGTGAGACTCCCTGAAAATCTGGATGGTGCGCAAGCACAGTTCTGGAATGTGTGGACCATTAAAATATTATTAGATCCACAAATCACAGTGTTTGTTTTGCTGTCATCTTTCGGATCTTCTTTCTTCCTAGTTTTTTCAGCAAGTCCTCACTAGTGACAGGTTTACGGATGTTTGCACTAAGTAGCTTTTAGTGGCATTCTGTTGAAATTAGGCATCTTGTTTTCTTTTCTACAGGCCCTTGGCTTGTAATGCCATTACAAAGAGTGTATGCGCGCCTTCTCTAATCCAGCCTAAGAGTAGCCTGGTGCTTGCCAAAGGATGTCCAGCAATCAAAACACATCACCGTAAGAAATGAGGCAAAATTTGCTTGAACCTTATCTTTACTTAAAGGCTCCTGCTCTGAGTGGTTGATCTATTTAGTACAATTAATTAGGCCGCTCCTGGGTTGGGTTTCATGGTAGAAAGAGCTTAGCTTTTCAAAAGCAAAGTAATTCTGTGTGTTCTTTGATGGTATGAATGAGGTCAAAACCTGCTACCTAAGCCTGCATTACTTCAAAGCACAATACGAAAAATGTCACCCATATAACAATAACCTAAAATGCAGGAACTTCAACAGCCCATCTTATATTGTTCTGTATAAATGTTTAGTTTTGTAATTTTACATTGACATTCCTAAAATATTATATATATATATATATATATATATACATACATATATATATATATATATATATATATATATATATATATTAGTGTGAATGGATGTGCATATGTAAAATAAAATGTTATGCTCAGATAAAATATTTAAATCACAATTGCATAAAGTTCATGGCAGTTACTATCCTAATTATTTAAAAGCAAGCTATTATTAAACTGAAAAGCTATTAATACATTTATTACATATTTTACATTTTAATAGGGTCCTTACTTAAAGTCACAAATGGAAAAATTAAGAGTGCTCTAAACTCCAATAAATCATTGCAGGCAATATACCTTATTCTCTCTAAAGAGCTGTTGATATCAGATATTATAAAGTTTGTCATAAGCAGCTACCTACTTAGAATTCTAAGAGGTAGATTTATAAAGCTGCGGTTTTGAAAAAGTGGAGCTGTTGCCTATAGCAACCAATCAGATTCTAGTTATCATTTATTTAGTACATTCTATAATCTGTCTATAGGTTTATAGTGTTAAAACTGTTATGTAAATGCAAAGAATCAAGAGGGCAACAGCAACCTACACATTAGTATAGCACTTAAATATTGTGATTGTCACTCCAGGGTCCTGGTTTATATTTTGCCTTGCTTTTTTGTACACTGTTTTTGTCTGTTTCAGAACATATATGCTTAATTTATGCTTATTTTGTTTAATTAGGTGCCACAATCAGCTAAGGCAAATTAGGGGAGATGCAGTGACTCCTGCTGTCAGGGAGAGCCCTGAATAATTTAAGATAACAGTATGTCACTGGTTGGAGTACTGATTGCATAATACTTCTGTCCAGGTGGACAGAGGACGACAGGAGCAGACTGAGGTCCTTTACACTTTTCTAGACAATCAACTGCAGTCTTGTCTGCAAACACAAAGTAGATTACAGTGGATGTAAAAGTTCAGGGTGTCCCTGTGCAACTGAATCCCATAGCAGCTGCATGGGCAGCTACATATACAGTGGCGCACGCAGGGGGGGTTTCTGGGTCTCCAGAAACCCCTCCCCTCCACTAACAAAGTGCTCCTACATACGGCACTGTACTATACAGCAGCCGCTTCTTTGACAGCACCGCGGCTGCTGTATAGTACAGTGCTGCCGAAACGCTGTTTTTTGTTTGGTTTTTTTTGGTGGGGGGAAACCCCCACCTAACAATCCTGCATGTGCCCCTGATATATAATAGTACCATAGTTGCCCATTCTCCTGTAATGCCAGGCTCCTGGGTTATAGACAGGTCTCCTGGGAGAGCAAGCTAAGTACCTATAAGGATTCTCACTGGCCTGCAAGGGATGACTGGGACATGTCGTTGTGATGCAAATCGCGTCATTATACGCCTCCCCAGTGGATGATATGAATGATGTCACCTGCTCTTTTATGACATATACCACTGAAAACAATTAGCTCAATTAACCCCTGTCAATTTCACAAAGGGTGAGAGAGGGCATTTAAACTTTGACAAATTGTAAACTTTTACCATGTAAACATTAAAATGAAAAGCACTGTTGGCATGGCAACCAATATCCTGCGAGATTGAGATTCTAAAAATGTCTCTATAATTTAAAATAATTGCGACAACAGGGTAAGGAAAAAGATAGAGCACAAAGGACATACATCTGTACATGTTGAAAACAGGCTTGTCCTACAGCCTACAACAAAGGACATTTCAACCCTCAATGGTATAAGCACGTTTGCCTTTGATCTTTACCAGCAAAATATTCTGTTTAATTACAAAAAAACTTGTAAATAACCTGTCGTCTCAATATAAGATGAAATTGGTTCCTTTAACCTATCAAACACTGGTATTATAAAGAGACGGGGTCTTTTGTGTAATTGCAATGTACAATGTGCAGTGTCAGGGGTCATCTTTCTATGTACACAAATTACACATCACAAATTGTTACCTCCCTCTAATTTGCATATAGGTGTCAGTGACGATAGTCAGGAAATGTCGTTAAAATTACAGAGCAGACAGGCTAAACAAATATAAATATTCTTAAAAATAAATCTTTTCTGGAACTGTTAAAAAATAAAATAGTGGCAGGTACACTCAAAAGTTACCATATCCCTCCCCTCACGTCAACTAAACAATGGGACACCATAAGACATCACCCCCTAAATTACGCTGCAGCTTAAGCTGCTGGAAGACTCAATCCATCCATTCTTTGATAGAGATCTCTTGAAGAGGACTGGACAAGTAACAAGCTTCACATGGGTGTAGGTCTGGTTATGTTAAAGGGAAGGGGAGTATTTATCCAGTTTGCTATGCATCGGATAACAATTGGGGAAGATGTTCTGAAAGCAAATTCATATAACCTCCTGATAAATCCAGGATTGGCATTTTAAAAGTAAAAGGCAAAAGCTGATATTGTATTATTGTTTGCTGAAATTGCCTCTGACATAACTTAATGGGTTCATTCAGATGCAATTTGATACAAAATTACCTTTCTGAAATACTGTTAATATCAAGTCATTCTTCTTCAAAACAATGTAAGTATTTCCTCAGGCAAATTCAGTATTTAAGAGTTATGTTATTAACATGAATATCAGTAATCTGACGTGGCTATAGAAGTATCTCCAGATAATTTACTGTGCCTTTAGATTTTGGAGGTTAAAAAACTCTCCTGGAGAATTATTATGTAGGGTGATATAAGCAAAGCTGACAACCCTCTTTAAAGAAGAAGACCAATCAGAATGGCTTGTGCCTCAATAACAGCTTATATAATGGTTTATCTCTCCAGCCCTTGTGGGGTTCAGATATGGTTATGTTTAGTTTAGCTCCAGCAGCAATTGTAAATGAAAGAACAGGGAACAAGGAGAGGGACCCACAGCAGTCCTGTACCCTCCTTAGCAGTCCTGTAGCATCCGGAGCAGTCATGTACCCTCCAGAACAATCCTGTTGCCTCCAGAGCAGTCCTGTACTCCTCCAGAGCAGTCCTGTACCCTCCAGAGCAGTCCTGTACACTCCAGAGCAATCCTGTAGCCTCCGGAGCAGACATATACCCTCCGGAGTAGTCCTGTAGGCTCCAGAGCAGTCCTGTACTCCTCCAGAGCAGTCCTGTACCCTCCAGAGCAGTCCTGTACCCTCTGGAGTAGTCCTGTACCCTCTGGAGCAGTCCTGTACTCCTCCAGAGCAGTCCTGTACCCTCCAGAGCAGTCCTGTACTCCTCCAGAGCAGTCCTGTACCCTCCAGAGCATTCCTGTACCCTCCGGAGCAGACATGTACCCTCCGGAGTAGTCCTGTAGCCTCCAGAGCAGTTCTGTACCCTCCGGAGAAATCCTGTAGCCTGCGGAGCAATCCTGTAGCCTGAGGAGAAGTCCTGTAGCCTGCGGAGAAGTCTTGTAGCCTCGGGAGCAATCCTGTACCCTCCGGAGTAGTCCTGTACCCTCCAGAGCAATCCTGTAGCCTCTGGTGCAGTCCTGTACCCTTCGGTGCAGTCCTGTATCCTTCGGAGCAGTCCTGTACCCTCCGGAGCAGTCCTGTAGCCTCTGCAGCAGTCCTGTACCCTCTGGAGCAGTCCTTTAGCCTGCTGAGCAATCCTGTAGCCTCTGGAGCAGTCCTGTAGCCTCCTGAGCAATCCTGTAGCCTCCGGAGCAGTCCTGTAGCGTCCAAAGCAATCCTATGCTGGCACAAATGTATGGCTGCCAGAATAAACAATCAATGATCTCTGTAGCAGTGGATGGAAAGGGGGAGAGAGAACAAGCCTGACAGTCCAACTTTATCTGCCCAGCAGCCCCATGTCTCCTGTCTGTCTTCTCTCCGTCTACCTCGTATGTCCTTGCCGTGTCTTATGCTGAGTTTTGCGTGAGTGCTGTGCTGTTTGTTTACTTATACACAATGAATTCATACCAGTATCTGTGCTAGTTTTAATAGTTCACTCACTACTTTTACTTGTATTTGTACCACATTTTGCTATCTAGCATAATAGCATTGCTGTATTTGTTATTATATTCAGTTGTATCCATGTATCTGCTACTGCTACTGAGAAAGTATGCAATTCACAGTATCTAATCCCATTTTGTATATTGTATAAGTGAATATTTATTTACAGAGAATATTTAAAACAAACCTTGGGAAGTTTATAAGACCTGGGGGTATATTTACTAAACTGCGTGATGTTTCCTATAGCAGCCAATCAGATTCTAGTTATCATTTATTTAGTGCATTCTACAAAATGACAGCTAGAATCTGATTGGCTGCTACAGGCAACATCTACACTTTTTCAAACCCGCAATTTAGTAAATATACCCCCTGGTGCACATGTACTTGTACAAAAAAGGGACTGTGCCCCATAGTCACATCTGGGTGGAGTTCTCAATAACGAAATGTAACCCTTTAACTTCCAGAGAGCACAAATTACAGGGACACTCCTAGCTGGATCTACATGGAAAAAGGTAGATAAGATGCTTCCTGTACTTTGCCTAGTGTTAACTTTTGAGCAAAAAACAGCACTGAAAACACAGGATACTCTTATTTTATTCATCAAAAGTCCTCCAAAATACATATATGGTATTAATTGTAAAGTCCCTTTAAAGACCCAGAAACTTAAATTGATATCTATATATAGTTTACAAAGTGATCTTTCATACATGGACCACCTACATTTAAGTTATACTTTTCCTTTAGAGGGATCTCCCTTCCTGCAGCACAATTAGATCTTTCTGTTAAGGGCATAAATCATTCAAACACTTCAACTAACAAAGCGTCAGCCTGTCTTATCTCGGCATGCTGCTGACATCATTTCATTTGGTAACAAAGAGGAAAGTCTATCTGTCTACATGGATAGGTAGTTACAGTCTATTGAGGAGCTTAGGGCTGTGCATGGTACATTATAATGGGATGATGGGATTTTATAAGTGGCGCCCAGCAAACTAACAATAATTTGAACTCTGTTTTATGGATTATTATTTTTTTTTTCCTATCAAGATCTGTTTTAAAACAGACGCCGTGTACCGCTCACCTCTGTAACTTGAAAAGCTATTATCACAAATATGATTGCAGACGGGTTCCTTTCCTCAGCTAATCCTCCCTAAACAAGCTTTTGAACAAGTCCATACACCTCTGAGGGCTGTGTTTACAGAGGAAGATGCTTAGTGTATTATACCTCTGCATTTTCTCTGACTTGCATTTCAGCGCTAATCCTTCTGTTAACCCACTTCTCAGCTTGCAGATGTCCCTTTGGAGGAGTTTAGAATGTAGGTGAGGAAAAGGGGTTTATCTGGATTTAATTAGAGGTCTGATCTGCTATGTTGTAAGGCAGAACTGTCCAAGTTTTCCACGTACACGATCAGATTTATTTATTTTGTTTAGTGCTGGAAAGTCATGTGTTGTGCTGTGCCCCCCTCTACCCAACCAACCCAGTTACACAGAATGGACAGTAGTGCATGCGCCTACACAAGTCCCCCAATACAGAATGGGCAGGTCAACAGACACCTTCATCACCCTGCCACCAAAGGCAATGGCAGTTGTGGGTTTGAGACAAATCTGGTCCTAAAAGCACAAATACTTGCCGACAATCCCATTAATAAATTAAATTTAACTAGTTAAGGTGTGCAGCCTTATAAGGCCCACCCAAAACAGCGTCCAACAACAGCTACTCATCGTTCACAAAATCCTATATTACAATAATCGTTAGTTGTCTCAGCTAGAACAATCATTTTATGTAATACCACTCCTCTTGGTTTTGCGCTAAATACAGTGTGTGTGTGTGTGTGTCTGACTCCACTTACTTCTTCTCAATGACAGCTGCCGCAAGATGTAGTTGCTCCTGTCCACCGGGGGCGCCATCAGCCATCTTGCTGAATCCCAGCTGCTGCTGCCCCGGGGATCCCGTCTGTAGCAGAGGTTACATTTATTTGCTAACTTACTTCTTTCACGTGTATCTGTACTTGACTAGCTAAGACACTCATATGGCAACATAAAAATATCCATGGTCAGTTTTAATTAATTAAAATAAATATATTTCTTTTACATGCATGGAATGCAATAGGATGGGGGACTACACAGAACATGAGGTTTAGGGTTAAGGGAGTAAAATATTTATATCTGGGCCTGGCCTAGAGGCAAAAAGCTTTGAGGAAATGATGGAGTTATAAGAGAAGTGTACTAAAATGATTAGTACTCAAACAAGGTGTGTGGATCAAGGGATACATAAAGCTATAAGGAAACTACAACCTTTTGGGTCATAGGAGGAGTCACAATTTTGGGACTAGTTTAACTTCCAGCAAAATGATTCACAAATCTTTTCTTAATGGCTCAAACAAAAAATTGTTGTTGTGAAAAAGAGATATAAATTCATTTTTAAACATACTTATTGATGTTTTATTTTTATTTTTTTTGTAGAATTATTTGCCTAAAAAATTTGGGGTCAAGCATGACTTTGTAAAGAACAATATCTGTAAACTTTTTAGGGTGACTGAAACTTGAAATCTACTAAAATGTCTCACTTACCTCTCATAATAGCTGCATGTAAAACTCTACAAAGACATAAAGAAGGAATGGGCAGAAAACACTAATTGAAAAACACAAATTAAAACAAATAACTCTTCCATTGTAGAATAATCATATCTCAGATGTCAAGGGGGCACATCGCCCATGCAGAAGAAAAAATTGTACCCAGGCGGGGACACATACTGAACTTACCGTGTCCTGCTGGCTGGCCTTGCTTTGCATTGTGAGAGGTTTTTGTGTTTTTGTATTATTTGGGGTGAGAAAGGTTTTCTTCTTGATGACCACAAGGAATGCAACAATAATTGATCTTTTAATGAAATAATTAAGTTGAAACAGCGCATTCCTGGGAACTGAAAGAATCATAAATATTAAAACGTTTTCCATAGAGAACAACATCAGCGATGCCCTCACTCCACGCAGGAATAAAAAGCACATTAGTGTTTTTTACCAGATTAATCTATATGAGAACTGCCGCCGAAATTAATTAGGGAAATAATTACTGCAACTTTAGAGCAGAGTTATAACACAGGATAATGAGATATCCTAGGTCAGAGCTGCCCAAACATAGTCCTCAAGAGATACCAACAGTACATGTTTTCAGGATTTCTTTAATCATGCACAGGTGGGTTAATCTATTTGGCTTGGTCAGTAGTTATCCCACCTTTTTCTACAGATGGAAATTCTGAAAACATGACCTGTTGGTAGCTCTTGATGACTGGGTTTGAGCACCTCTGTCCTATTTTATACTGCATAGTATCCTGTAACTGTGGCCTCAGTTATATATTTATCTTATTATAATCTGCTGTGAAGGGAACAAAAAGGATTTGCCCTCAAACTTTCCCATCTTCCCATATCCACTGTCTCTCCCAGAGTTTAGAACTGTTCTTCAGTAAAGTCGTCATGTTAAGCTGATGTCATGCTATAATACTCCTCTGATCTTATGTAATGGTAGAATGCTCCGTTGGTCTCTATTTAATGGAACATTGTTCTGCTCTTTACTGGTAATGATGCAATACTCTAAAAGCGTGTTTTTCATTATATGAAATCATGTTTTCCTACCTTTGGACTTTTCTTATTTTGTCTAGAACAAGGCTTTATTGTTAGCTTAAAGTTAGAATATGCCCAAGCATGTGATATATGTATTAGATACCTGGTTGACTTATTATTATGCTTACCATACAGAACAACCATATCTCAGTACAGCAATAGAACCAGAAAGTCTCAACTTAGCTTTCTTCGCTAGGTTACGGTGACTTCACATGAACCAAGGACAATCAGCAGGGTTGGGTTAAAAGCTAGGGCTTACCCTAAAACCTCAGCTTCCACCGACCCCTGGACCAAAATTTGCTCTTATTACATTATAAATGGCAGTGAATTCTGGTTTAACATTATTAAATTGTATTTTATTTTTATTATGATTTAGTAATTTACTTGAATTAATTGAAAAACTATATTTTCAATAAATGTTCATACTAACTTTGAAAGAAATGTCTTTTCGATCCTTAATCCTAGAGAAAAACATCCTCCTCGAATATTCACCCCACCAGTGCCTCAATAACGGTAATGTCTCCTGCTGGAAATTACAGGAGGATCTTGAATATCCAACACTTCAGTTCTGTCTTGAGTTGATGTTATGGTAACCATCCAATCAGCTGTCTCGAAACAAGAAGTGTCGGAGCACATAAATTAAAAATATCTCCATCATCCTACTGTAAAAAACTGACTTTTACACTAATGTTTTTTCTAGTTGTGTATGGCTTATGTTCTTCTAAGCAATTAATTAATACCCACCTCTTCAGAGTAGCTTATTAAATTCCTCAATCAACCTTATCCTCCCTAGGGTACCCTATCACTACCCTCTACACAGTACACCTAAGACTCCATGGGCTAGATTTACTAAGCTGCAGGTTTGAAAAAGTGGGGATGTTGCCTATGGCAACCAATCAGATTCTAGCTTTCATTTATTTAGTACCTTCTACAAAATGAAAGCTAGAATCTGATTGGTTGCCATAGGCAACATCCCCACTTTTTCAAACCCGCAGCTTAGTAAATCTAGCCCCATATGTTTCTTTCTACACTCAATCAAACCTCTGTGCACAATCCACTTGCCAAAATTGCAGTGTAACTGTGTCATATAGCCCACTAAGCACATTTCACCTTTGCAATCTGCCTGGACCAATATGTAATATGTAGCACTTAACCTCATGTATCAAACTCCTATTTTCCTATAGATTCTAAGCTTGTGACCAGGGCCCTAAAATATATTAATAAATGTGAATATAATAAAAATAAAAATAATACGTTTTTTTTATTTGGGAGGATTTTTGTCCTTGAAGGGGGAACTGCTAATGAAGAGATTGGGCCTCACATCCTACTAATTACTTTGTTGGTATGACCAGATTGAAGGATTTTGCAATTAAATGGGTTCATTAGACACTGATTCATCAAGGAACGCATTCTGGGCCTGAGTCCTTAAAGAGAGCAAAGCAAATAAAATTAGTAAATTTGCTCCTGGGCAAAACCATGTTGCATTGAAACGGGAGGTAAATTTTAAAATGTAGGGACAGATTTATAGTTGCATAGGCAAACCGAGGAGGGGTTTCCTAGTGCCTGTAAACCCCCTCCAAGCCTGGGGCACTGTATAATTGAGGTGGCTGGACCCTGCCCCCACTTCACATGGCTCTGCTTGAAAAGGGAGAGCTGTGTGCACCTAACAGTAGTTCACGCAGTATTGCCCATGTATATTATGGGGATAGGAAGAGTTGGAGAGCAGCCAAGCACTGTCTAAAATTATAGCTACGACCCCATGCATTCTGATCATGCCCACTGGCGGCGTGGTGTGGAAACCCCCCTCTACAAATCCTGCGTTTGCCCCTGAGTTGGGGTAGGGTATTTCCTCTATTAACTTTAAATTTCAGTGTAACACTATCAAATATTTGTGTGCTAGATGAAAAAGTAGCCAGTGTTTTCCTTGCGTGCAAAATAACAAACTAATTTGCACCCCATTGCGACGTGATTTGTCCAGGATCAAATTTATTCCATTTTTTTTCGCTTTGCTCCACTTAATGATTCTGACCGCCACCAGCGTTTAATATCATATGCACATATTTCGGCTTTGCGTACTGCTGAATTCATCAAGGCACGGATCTCAAGATACGTGTGCTGTTGTAATTGGGGACAGGTCTGCTGTGCTCTAGTACACAAGATGCTGCAGGATACGTCCAAAGCCTATCTAGATTATAAATTCGCAAAAGGGGGAGGAAATAATTGAATTAATGCCACCTGTTAATAATAAAGGCATTAATGATAAGGATTAGGATGTTGTTAATGTCTACTGAGCATAAAATACATTTTTATAGATGGACCTGTTTGTAAACATTGATAGCATGCATACAAGTCTGTCATCACTATTGATCAGGAAAAACAAGTGATTTTGAGATGGCCAGAGCTATCTTTGGACGCGGCTGCGTGCACTTGAGTTTGGCACGTGCCTACTGTATATTGACTATGGCAAATTGCCCCTTCCCAGCCCCGTTCACGCCCAGAAATCTTAGGCTGCAATTAGTGTCCTTTGCATTCGACGATGCAGCGGACAGGGCTGCATTCACAGACGTATCTCCCGGTTCTGGGTATGCGCAAAGTTATTCTGTGGATGATACACTCAAAATCGGCAGATACGTACCATGCTGAATCAGGCCCCACATGTACAATTAGGTGAAGCTGTCTACAGAGATGCATTCCATCCAACAACAATACCTGGAGAATTCAGATCTTGTTGGTCCGGGTCTCGAAAATGTTCCCACCACTCTGATATTTGAATGAAAGCAATGGTTACAAATAATACACAAATAATACTCTGTTATTTAGCTAAATACATTTTCAATTATAGCAGTCAGCAGCTGGTGTAGTGGAAATAATATACATAGGTTCAATACAGTGTTACAATTCTAAAGAAACCTGTGTCAATCCCAACTGGCACTAGCAGACCAGGGGCGCGGAGTCTAACGAATTCCCCGGTTTTCACCAAGAACCACCGCAAGGCAGAATGGGCTTTGCTGCCGAAAACTCGTGGGACACGGACCCCTGGACTGTCTTAGGTCATAACAACAGGGTAAAAATAAGAGAGAAGTACCTTGGAGATGCTGCGCAAACAAGAACACAGTAGTGGTAGCGAAAAGGTGAACAGGCTCTGGTACACGGAGGATCGGGGGGGGGGGTCATCAGACAGACAAGGTTCGGTACACAAGAGATTTGCAGCACTTGGGCAGACAGGCAATGTTCGGTACAAAGGAGATCAACAAATAGGTACACTCAGGGAGCAGCTCAGGAGTCAGTAGCAGGGCAAACAAGTGTCACTGACACTGTGCAAGTGTCAGTGCGAGCCATAAGTAGAGAGGCAAGTTTGAAAAACCTGCCCCTATAAACAAGTCATGTGACCCGCCACGCGCGACACAGAGAAGTCAGCGCTGGAGCGGGGAGAGGTCAAGTTTCCTGCATAGGGTGTTAATTCTGCAGTTTTTAAAGAAGAGTTTGAAAAACAGCCACTGTTCACTTCACAAACAGATCACAAGTGGACCTGAAGCCTAAAGCCAAACGAAAAAGTAAAAAATCAAGTAATTCCATTTTTGGACAACGCTGGCATAATTATTATTATTATTATTATTATTATTAACACATATGTATGGCCCAAATATATGGGACTCTCATTGTTTAGAGTAGGACCACCCTATTAGCAAAAGCACCGTGGAGTGGTGGGTGGCTTCAACATACATTTGCAAATGTGTGCAACCAAGACTTTTGCATTTTTATCTACAGTAGAAATAGCAGATCTGTTGCTGGCTATAGCAGTGTGTTGGGGGAATTTGTCTGTGTTTTTTCCTTTTAGGATAACCCCACCCTTTCATGCACCTGTTATAGCCTATAAATTGATTTGAGCAACTTCCAGTTCTTTATTTGTCTGTGAGGCATGTTGGTGTCAGTAGCTGAAGGGGAGTACTGATATTGGATTGCTATTTGGAGGTTCCTGGGATACCTCTTTGGTAAGTTAGCTCTCAATTTAAAAACGCATATGTATGGCCCAAATATATGGGACTCTCATTGTTTAGAGTAGGACCACCCTATTAGCAAAAGCGCCGTGGACTGGTGGGTGGCTTCAACATACATTTGCAAATGTGTGCAACTGAGACTTTTGCATTTTTATCTACAGTAGCAGATCTGTTGCTGGCTATAGCAGTGTGCTGGGGGAATTTGTCTGTGTTTTTTCCTTTTATTATTATTATTACTATTATTAGTTGCTTAATATATAGATAACAGGGATTTTGGTATGTGTAGAAAGTGACAATACAAAAGAATAATAGCTGAAATTTTGCAGCTGTGTACACATCACAGAATATGCGTGAAAAATATTTGTGGAGAGTGAAAGGTAGACATGTTCATTGTTCCGTACCATGCATTGTATTAAAGTAAAGCCATAGCTGACACCACACACAATATTCCTGACCGTAAGATGTCACGGTGTAGATGATATACAACACAATTTAGAGGACATCTGCCAGTCCTCTTACTATTAACATCAGCATTACAAGTCAAACAAGGAAAAATAAAAATCAATGGAAAAAGCATTGTGATGCTACTACATATCATCATCATCATCATCATCATCATTTATTTATATAGCGTCAACATATTCCGTAGCACTTTACAATTGGGGACAAACACAGGAAAATAATAAGCAAACTGGGTAAAACAGACAAAGAGGTGAGAAGGCCCTGCTCGCAAGCTTACAATCTGCTAAACTAAAAGACAATGTCACGATATGCTGCGTAACTAGAAATTTGGGGTACTCATAGAAAAAGGTTTATAGGGCCCCTCCTATGCTCTTCACCTCACCTACCTTACTGATCTAGCCTGGTGCCTCCTCTTCGTCCGCCTCTGCACCTGCTCTACACGTCAGAGTTCCTTTCCCCTCTGAGCAGAATTAATACTTTTCAGTGTTAACAGTCATTAAGCTCTCTGTTGACTGCAGACAGCATATCGGTAAGTATCATGGGTGACAGCTACATGGAGCCCGGCAGCTGAAGTGTCCCACTGGGCACCCTCCGCTGCTGGGCCCCCCCATAACCAATGTAGATGTTATATTTTGAGGCTGTCTATTGTAGTGTAAACAAGTACCCTAAATATTATTATATTTCTAAACATTGATACATAGAATTTGATCACAAAAATGAATCTATTTGTCAGTCTAAGCCGCACATTTCTGTGTCAGTTAC
Source organism: Mixophyes fleayi (assembly GCF_038048845.1). NCBI lineage: Eukaryota > Metazoa > Chordata > Amphibia > Anura > Limnodynastidae > Mixophyes > Mixophyes fleayi. The sequence continues at coordinate 34,150,180 of NC_134408.1, read as the reverse complement.
TTGTTCTTTTCATTCAGTTATCTGTGTGGTTAGAATTATTATTATATTTGGGTGACTTTATTTTTATTGTGGGGAAGTGGCTAAATCCTCCTTCTTATGTTTGTCTGTAGTTATTATTTTACTATATGAGAAATGCCATCAGTAATAATTAACATACGCATGCATGACTTGTGCGTACATTGTAATGGATGCAGGCGGCGATAGAACTAACGCCATTGTACGTAGTGCAGCGTCTATGGCCCCTGCTTGTCTCTGCAACAGATTTAGGGAGAATTTAATCATATTTTTCTTTTTCTAAAGAGAAGCAAATAAAAGTTAAAACATAATAGAAGCAAAAATAATGTTAAAAACCAACATAAGAGGATGGGACACTTTCATTCCCTAATCTTCATATGACTGTTCCAAAAAATCTTCCAGTAGTTGGTCTCTCTCTTTCTTTGAGGAGACACAGTTGAACACTTAAAAGATCCTGGAGACTCTCCAGGCTTTCCCTTAGGTCAGAAAACATCATTGGATTAGAGCAATAAGCGCACTCTGGAAGGAAATGAATTGGACTTGAAGTGTCACAGTGTCAACGAGAACATTTAACCCCCAATTCCTCTCTCCCACCCAAATGTCCAACAGCCATTTGTTCAATGCAGAACATATTGTTCCATAAAACCTCTAGTCATTAATAAAGAGCCGACGTATCTTTCTGCAGCGTCTAAGAAAAGAGGAAATATTAATTAATTTTATTTTTAGAGTACTGCGACTTTCTATGTTTATGTACTTTAGTGAGATTACGGCTTTAATCACTGCTGCTTCTTCAACCTGATTCATGCACCTTATTATGGGCCGCTTACTTACATATGCTAAACAAATACATTATCAAGCACTTTAGTGAACACTACCCTGTGGTTCCTCATAGTCCCTGGCTTGAAGGAACCTTTCATCTCCGCCGTTCCATTCTGTCTCCCAGCACTGTGGGCTTTGATGCAAACAAACCTTTATAAATAACTCAGGCTTTTAATGTCAATCACTGCAAATACTGACAAACTTTAAACAAACTAACCTTTTTTTTTGAGAGAGATTTTTCACCAAACTCCTTTCAAACCAGTTTAATGATTTCAGTATTTTCCGAGGAGAAAATGTCTACATGTGTCCCTTAAATGTTTATATACCATGACTAAACTTTATATTAGAGATGAAAAATGTTGGTTTTGTGTTTAATCTGGCTGGGATCATTGGTAGAAAGATTAAAAAGCAACAGCCTTGGTAATTATTTTGATGAAACCCTTTATTCCGAAAACTATTTCCGATAGCTATGAGGGGCACATTAGTTGGAGACACATCGCAAACTAATATTTAATAAAACAACAGAGACATTGGTCAGCCGTCTCAGACCTCTGAGGTTTTTATGTTATTGAATTCCTTAGAGAACGATGTGAGGTTATCCCAACCTTTCTGCTGTTGGAGAAACAGGCAGTGAAAAGTAAATAGATTGGTGAGCTAAAGTTAAACATAACGCTCAGAATAGACTGTCGGTTTTTCAAAAGCCAGCAGATCACCACACTGAGTGTTCAGGTCGGCATAGGTCGGATGAGGTTGCAACTTTAAAAATGCTCTTGGTAATTCTGGACGAGATTTAGGAGACTGGATAGAATAAAGTACTCTTAGAATTGAGCCACGGAACATGACTCTGGCGGTCTGGTGACCAGCATCCTGACTAGTTCATTGGATGGGTTTTAAAATAAAGCTTATGTCATATTTTGTAACCTGTATAGACTTTCAAGTTGAAAAATCATTTTTAGTACTTAACAGTAGAATCGGTAATGTTTCTAGGTCTTTTGATGCCAAATTTGACCTGTGGAAGATGTCAATCCTTTAGCTCCCAGGAAAAAGAGACCATGCTTAAAATATGGTGTATAGTGAAGATGGCTGTCTAGATTTGGGACAGAGGCTGAGATAGGAACAGTGATAAACTCAGGTGTTTCACTGCATCTCAGGCTGTGTAAGCTGCTTACATTGGTTGGCTTGACATTTCTCTGACTGTGCAAGACATTACTGATCAAGACTATGAGGGCTGGACTGATCCTGTGTTGGGATTGGTCTACTGGTGGGTTTATCAGGCTGTCAGCATCATTCACTCATTGCTTGTAATAACATTAGCTTGCCTAGGTGTTTTAAAGTAATTATTGACCCTGTTTGTTTTGATTATTCTTGCTTGCTGCCAGTCTCGACCTGTTATCGTTTATGCTTGTCTGCAGCCAGCCCTGACCTCAGTTTGTGATCCCTACCATTCTGTTGTGCGCCTGCCCCGATTTTAGACTGTATCTGACTATTCTTGTTATTTTTTGATTGTTCTATATCTAGTTTTGTAATCACCTTTTACTGCTCAGGGCTTAAGCTGGGTACACACTACAGGGTTTTTGTCCAATAATGGGCTCAACCAGCCGACATACGACCGCTCATTCAAAGTCGGGTCAGTGTGTGTAGTGACACGATGGTCGAAAGTCTGCCCAAGTGGACGATTGTCGCCTCATTTGGTTAGTCGTACCGTTTAATATTTTCGTTCCAATCTCGTTTCCGTTGTGTAGTGTGTATAAACTTCCGACCGATCCACGATGAAATTACAGTCATTGTTCACGACAACATGGCTGTAAAAAGTTGCTTAAGGGAAATCCGCTCTTCCCTTTATCGTCCTAAACAAGGCTAGTGTGTATGCAGTCCATGGGCCGAGCGATCGGACCATCGATCGCATGTAAGATCGATCGGCATAAAAAGTTGGTGGAAAATTCTGTAGTGTGTACCCAGCTTAAGTCTCTAATATATCTTTGTATGCACTAGTCTTCATATAAACCTATACTATCACACACAAGATCTATGGGCATTTGACTACTGGTGAGCACATATAGAGAAATAGAGTTTGCTATAGGTGAAGACTGGATGCAGTTATATAGGTGTATGAGGAAACTGGTGGAAAACATTACAGTGGCATTAAATAGAGTGTGACACATAACAGCATTATTGCATCTTAATGCGCTTTCATATGGAGAATATGGTTGTGAGTAATGTGATGTTATAATGGGTAGTAGTGTAAAAAGTATCATTGTATTTTTCATTTCAGAATACATATTGAGATATTTGTTTCTGTTAAAGGGAGAAGCAGTAAATAGAATGAGCCCCTGGAGCAGGGGCTGGCTGGGTTGGAGGGCAGGGGGGGCATGTGCCCCCCGGGCCAGTCCCATAATGGGCTATCTTGGGCTGGGTAATTGGGCCAACTGGATTTTTTCATTTTAAAATGTTCCTAACAGGCTGCTGAGTCGAGTTTTGCCCCCCGGGCTAAAATTTGCCAGCCCTGTCCTGCCCTGGAGGAAGCTGCCCAGCTGCCACAGGTCTCCTTGGAGGGTGAGTGTGGTGCAACAAGCCGCTGTATGCTTGTTAGCCCATATGGAGCTCCCATCCCCCATAGTGTGGGAAGGGCGCTGCAGAGACAGAGTTGGTATTATAAGGAGCTGAAGGAAGAGAGGAGGTCCAACTATACAAGAGCTCCCTTGTAAAATGCTCATGTACCAACAGGGGGAGTCGCTGCATCCAGGCATTGTGACTACTATAGTCTCCATGGTGAACAGGAGAGAGAGCTCGTCACTAGAGGGCCAGAGTCCCTGATTATTGTTGGATCCAGAAAGGAGACTGTGTCAACTTGCTAATATAACCGTCATGCTTATTGTGTTGAAGGAAGAGGAGGAGTAATTAAGTTTTGTGTATTTGAAATGAGATGGCCTGGGGCCCATCATTTTTTGCACTGTACCACACTACAATAGCAGTGTCTGCTCCACATGTTAAACCTGTGTTAAACACCCATGTGTTCTGGAGGGCCCTGTGGCCTCACTTGCCCTACTCACAAGCTTGCTACCCACTGGGGCATACTACTGTACCTGGTCATCTGACCAGACCACCAAAGGGGTCTTCACAAATACATTGTGAATAAGAATCATAATTGCTTACTTTTCTACCTATGGCTGGAGAGTCTATAGCATGAACCACCCATCTCACCTTCTCATTCAGAAGAAGATTTATGTGGACAGACGAGTCTCTTTGGGGCATATTCAATTCTCGGGGGTTTCCGCCATGGAAAAACTATTACCGGTATTACGGTAATAGTAAGCCGGATTTCAGCTCCCAGCTCCCTGAGCTGGGAGCTGAAATCCAGTGAGAAAAGTACCGTAATACCCGTATTTACGCGCACTATTACCGTAATGACGGCAATAGTGTGCGCGGCGCGTTAATTTTGGCTATAACGCTAACAATTGAATATGCCCCTTTGAATAAAGCTAAGACATATTTTAGTTTTTTCAGGTATCTCAGAACACTGGAGCATTTATGAGGCAATTCCTTAATATTCCACAATAAAGTTAAAACATATTTTGGGCAGGACTTTTGTAGTATCCAGTTCATACAAATAAGTGAAATACCCAGCATGCCCTCTAATGACCAAAATTGAGTATAGTATATTTGATTGATCACAAATTTTAAAAAATGAATCATTTAATAAAATGCTCATGATTGAAGCAAAAAAATTATTTAACCCTAAGCATATTATTTTAGCAATGGCATGAGATGGAAAATAGCTCTGACCCATTGAGGCATGGACTCCACAAGACCTGTGAAGGTATCCTGTGGTATCTGGCATCAAGACATTAGCAGCAGATCCTCTAAGTCCTGTAAGTTGAGATGTGGGGCCTCCATGGCTCAGACATCTTTTTCCAGCTCATGCCACAGATGCTCGATCAGATTGAGATCTGGGAAATTTAGAAGCCAAGTCAATATTATTAAATGTAAGTGCCATTTACTTAATGTCAGGGCATGTTGAGACGCAGGGAAATCTATTAATTCTATAAATTCTGAATGCTATTAATTTAATACTGGGGCTAATTGGGGGAAATAGGTCTATTTATTAAATGTGAATGCTATTCATGTATGGCCTGAGTCATTAATGAGAGCAAAGCGTAAAAAAGGAGTAACTTTGCTCCTTGGCAAATCCATGTTGCATTGGAGGGGGCGGTAAATTTAAAATGTGGAGACAGATTTATAGTTAAGGTAGGGAATGTCCTAGATCAACTTTAAATTTCAGTGTAAGACTAAATTTATCAAGTATTTGTGTGCTACATGAAAAAGCAGCCAGTATTTTCCTTAGATTCAAAATAATAAACTAATTTGCACCCCTTGCATTGTAACATGATTTTCCCCAGAGAATATTTACTCCTTGATTTTGCTTTGCTCTCTTTAACGATTCAGGTCCATAGTGTGAGCACTGGTTTCAGGTAGGGAGGCCTAATTATTAAACGTTAGTGCTATTGATTTAACATTGGGGCTGGTTGGGGGTATGGAGGATTTGTCACAATCAGCACTAACCTGAACCTGCGTGATATGTGTGTGACAAAGGGTTAATCAAAAACAACCACCTGGTCTGTCTAAAATGATTAAAGCCTTCCCTATCTATGCCACACACAAGCTTTACCTTACCAATTATGCCACCACCAAGGTATTTTGTGAAGAGCTGACACTCTTGTTCAGGAAGCCCTAGGTTCTCCCTTAAAACTAATCTATCACAGTTTACTTTAATCAGAGTTAAGATAAACCACAATGTTCTCCCCTGTTTCAACTATGTAGCGTTTTGACCAAACTAGCATGTGAATTCGTAAGAACACAGAGACCTGAACTTATTAAGTGTAATTTAATATGGAAAATACATCCATAAATGTTTAAGGTAAAACAATTAACAAATGACATACAAATATATAATGCAATGGTTTCTTTTGAAAAAAAAAAAAAAAAGGATAAACACAGAATTGATAAAGCATGAATGATAAAGTTTCTGTTGCTGGGAGAAGCAGAAAATAGGACATTCTTCAATATCAGATTGACTCCCAAGCAAGGCTCTCTTACCTCTCTGTATGTATTGCGCAGTATTGTTTTATTAATGTTTGTTTCAAGCGCTGCGGAATCTGCTGGCACTATATAAATAAATGATGATGATGATGATGAATGGTTCAGTCACTGCTAGACTTTCCATGTTTTATGTACCTATCCCTATTTTTTCCAAATAGGGACCCGGAATTCTAGGATCCAGACATGCAGCAATGGAGTTTAAGACGCGGCCAGCAACAAGTAGTGGAATCCTCATGAACAGGTGAAGACAGCAGGACAATCTGTCAACTGTCCTGATTCTGGAGGGGTAATTCCAATTTTGTTTGACTGTCCCGTTCAGTCCGGACTTTGTTGCAACTGCAAAGATAGTTGGGATGTCCCACGTCACACTGTACTGCTCATTAAGGGCCAGCTGTGTGCACTGCTGTTAGATATAAGCAGCTAACCCTTCATAAGCAGTACAGTGTGAAGCGGGGACAGTTGGATCAAAGCCCTGACTGAGCGGGACAGTCAAGATTAGGACTCCCCGACCAGGATAAGGACAGTTGGTTACCATTGCCCATGTATTGGAAGGGGGTGGGAAGAGTGGGAGAGCAGCCTAGCACTGTCTCAAATGATAGCCACGCCCCTTGCATCCACTCTATTGGTGGAAACAACCCCCCTCTATAAATCCTGCGTTTGCCCCGAGACTGAGCTCAGTGAGTGAGAGAGTACTGTTACTGGAACTTATACTCCTCGGCTCGGCTGATTACTTTGAACAGCCCTGTTTATCGTACAATGAATCCTAAATCTACATCGGATACATAAGAAATAATTGACTAATAGTCTATTAAATCAGCCTGTCACTCGATAATAAGCAATAAGAGTAGCATCAATGACACATCAATCAACCAGAGAACAAAGCATAATCTTATGGTACTAGCCGATGTGTATCTGCTTTCATGACTGAAATAAAATCATTCAGTAGCAAACAGGTGTTTCTCTTTGTAAATAATTTCCCAGTGCCTTAGATCTGCAGAAAGCACATCAGAAAAAACACAATGTGCTACCAAGATCCACTCTGCTGACATATTTAAAAGCTTGGTGTACCACATTTAAAAGCAGGAATATAATACAGGAAGGAACTGTGGAGATTTGTCATCACTTACTAATAATGCCATATTTTTATCTCAATTTTTGTGCTACAGAATAGTTGCTCCCAGTCATTCACAAATGCTAAATATTATAGTTATTAGGACACTCTAGACTGCTATTTGGGTACATTAAGTGAATAATGTATCCCTTTGATCTGTGTGCTGTTCACTGACTTCAAGATTTTCTGCTGCTGGTTTTGAGCCAGATGCCCTCAAACAGGTTCTAGGCCTTTTCCTGAGGATGAGAAAGACAGCAGCTCCCTTCCTTCTATCCTGCTCCAAAATGTATCATGTCACTCTCTAATCATGTAGGTTGTCAATACTTCTCTTCATCCGTCGTCTACTTTTCAGTACAATATTACTTCTATTCATTTCAATAAACTTAGCCCTTAACCGTTTGTATGCTCTTTCACAAGGAGTATGTGGACACTCCAATGTATGGACTCCGGACTCTTGCACACAAAGCCAAACAAATAACACAGCTTGGATGGCACCAGAAAAAAGTAAAATGCTAAAAGACCACTATAGACCTTAAATACATCTTGCGTTACACAGTGGTCAGTATGGAAATTTAGAAGTGTAAGATTTATGAAAAATGTAATGGGATGTAAGCGAATGTGAACGGTGTCTTATAGTAGTGCAATAAGGACAGTAGGAGAAGTGGCAGTATGGCATACCAGCGTATACACCTCCACTTCCACCACTGTATGTATATATATATATATATATATATATATATATAAATATATATGTTTATATATCATACTTGCCAACTCTCCCGGAATGTCTGGGAGACTCCCGCATTTTGCGAGAGTCTCCCGGACTCCCGGGTGAGTGTGGCAATCTCCCGAATTCTGCCCACTTCACTAGGAATCGGAATGTGGAATCGCGGCTTTTGTCCCCGCCCCCCTCTGTCAAATGACGCGGTTTGCGTCATGACATCACGGGTCCAAAATGGCGTGCATTTTGGAGCCCCGCCCCCGTCGCGCCCACCTCCCATTACAGGCTCCCGGAAAACAAATCTTCAAAGTTGGTAAGTATGTTATATATATATATATATATATATATATATATATATATATATGTAATGTATAAGTGTGTGTATATATATATATATATATATATATATACATATATATATATATATATATATATATATGTGTGTGTGTGTTTCATTTGTATTATATGCAGCAAATATTTTCAAATACTGACAAAAGAATAAGTGGGATAACTGATCACTGATGGCTCTGACCCTTTTCTATTAAATCTATTACCTCTTAGTACCTGCTAGATCCCTAACTATTAATTATAGTTGCCTCCATTTTCTCCAGACTCTGGATGCAACTGACATAAACTTGACATTTTAAACTAGATTTTCTTCTGTTAGAGACATTTATCTAAAATTCCTATCTTTTTATTTCCCAATATGCTACAATTTTATTGCTGGTGTCTCGTGCAATAGTACTTAATGCACTGGGTGTCATTTATGAGTACTGTTACATACCAAAACATGCACAGACAAATTCTGCTGAATAAACCGCTCATGTTCCAGGGAAGATTAGAATATAAAATTTATAAAATGTGTTATCCGAAATAATCCTCCCGCACTAACACCTGGGAGTGACTGACAGTATGTGTTCACCTTTTTTGCGCTGTGAAAAAGCGCAGTTGTGGGACGGAAGGGAAGAGTCCCACAGCGGAAAATTTTTGAGCTCTATGTAATAGGGTGTATAGGGGGGAATTCAATTGGCCGCAGTAACGTGGCCGGCGTACTATTACCATTACCACGGTAACAGTGCACATTATTACCGTTAGTACGGTAATTTCAACCCTGATTTTTGCTTGAAGCTTTGAGAGCCGTAAGGAGAAATCCGCATTAAAATTACCGTATTATCGGTAATAGTGCACGTGCAACGTTAATTTCACGAGTGATGCAGCCAATTGAATTCCCCCCACAGAGTCCCCTGTATATATATTAGAGCAGAGTGGTGCCATATGTAATATTGAGTTATTATATGTAACACAGCTCTGCTCAATAATGGAGCAGAGGTAACCGCCTCCTTTTATGTATGTGAACAGAAAGCACAGAACCTTTAGCAATCGCTGCCCCAAATTACTGGTGTAGCAGCCATTGATATTTAAATGGAACTCCTTATTACATAAACTATGAATAAATTATGCTGAGGCGGGCATTCCCACACTACCCTTATAACAAATGCCACCTCCATGAAGAACGTCTGCAGAGACCAAAGTCATGAGGTCCACTTTATACTTTCTATCCACCCTTGTGTCTTAAAGCTGTTCACCTGCACCAACCTGAGCAATAATTATCACTATGCACCCGCTACCCAATCAGCATGATGTCTTTATGGTGACAGAACAGCTGTCCACTTGCTCTGTAGCACATACCTGGAGGGTTAGCAGGACCTCAATAGCTACAATTCAGCAGTATCTCCCCATCCGTGTGATGACATACATTATCTCTACAACTGCTTCATGGAATGAAGTTATGTCGGCATGCGGTGAAACCAGATTTATTTTACAGCACGGTTGGAGATTTAATATGTGTTTTCCTTAGGACTACTGCTGCATGATTAAATTGACTTTTTTTGCCTATATTAGTCATTAGAAAACTGAATGATGTTACAAGTTCAACACTGTAATTTCCATCGACTGTTGATCTCAAAGAATGTTAAAGGGACAAAGGGCAAATGTCTCGCAGAGGGAGGAAAAGAGCAGAGGAGCTGAATGGGCTGTTGCAAGTAACTTAATGATGAATGTGGAGGAGGACAGATCAGAAATGAAAAGCAAGCAAGCTCAAAAGATTACTTAGTAACAGCACATTGAGAGAATTCTGTATGCTGGATATTAACAGTTTCCTTATAGTGGAGAACAATATGTGCAGCTTTTGGTCCCCTAAGTCCGATTGAGGGGGTTTTCTATAGACTACCAGTAGGAATTTTGTGGAACAAAATAAAATAAAAAATAAATAGCTAGAGTGACACCCCAAGTCAAGGCCAAATTTTCACATCCTGCAATATAGAAAGGAGCAAGGGCACAAAAATGTGACTTTTAACAAATAGCTAACAAATTAACCCCTTCAGTGCTAAGGCATTTTCACACCATTGCGCTATGCACTTTTGGGGCTCGTTACATTCCACTTTCAGTATTGGTAATTGTATTTGCACAGTACTCATGCAAAGCAGGCCTTGTTTTTTTACATTCCCAGAAAATACCATTCTTTATAATCCGAGAACAGAATACTAAGTAGTTTTTGGAAAGTGGAACAATAGCTGTCTCCTGATAAGAATGGTACAGGACTTGTATGGCTTGACTTAGGATATTTGTACCCCTGGCATTCACAATGCAATTACCAATTTTTGTGTGATTTATTATTTTTTGCTTTTATTTATGGGATGAGTGCATTGTAAAGGTCGCGGAGGCATAAGACCAACCAAAACTAGATATTTTAGTGTCCTGGGCAGGAGAGAATACTAAGCCCACTCCCCACCCATCCCATTAGCATTTTGGTGGAAGTAGATGCTGCCAGGGAGGTGTAGACATCCTAGAGTGGGGGCGTTTCCTAACCCTCAACAAGCCCAAGACCATTCTCCAATCCTGTGCTGTGCTCTCCTACCTGTTCTAGTAGCTTTCACTACCTGGTGCTGCTGTTGGTGTCTTAAACTCACTTGCTGCTTGGCCCAATCCTAGAATGTTGGAGTTCTGTTTGGAATATAGTATAAATAAATAGATAGTTATTATTCACCTCCTGGAAAGCTGAGCAGTGAGTGAACAATCTAGGCCTCTCTCCCCCTAAACCAGCAGTCTTCCACCCAATCAGCCCCAGAATCTAATTGATAGCATTAACATTTAATAAACATGACTATTTCCCCCCACACAGCCCTCTACCCCCCTAACCAGCCTGACATGAAATTAATAGTTTTTACGTTTATTAAAAAAAGACATCTTCCTCCAATACAGCCCCAGCATTAAATTAATAGCATTCCCATTTAATGAACAGACATATCCCCTCCACAAGCCCAGACATTAAATTAATAACATTCCCCTTTTAATAAAAATACCCATTCCCATTTAATAAAAAAACCTATTTCTCCAACCAGTTCCCAAATCAAATTAATAGCTTAGAAATTTTCCCCATATTTAATAGAGACTATGGGCCAGATTTATTAACAAATACAAAATGAATGTAATGTGCGTTTTTTAAAATAATTCACATACATCGGACATATGCAAGTCCCTATTCAACAAGGAGTGGATCTGAAGGAACGTCTGTTGATGAATACAGATCTAGGTCCATTCTGGTGAGCAACATATATGTGGAATATAAAGTTCCAAATGAATGCACAGAAAGCAAAATAAAATATTAAATTCATGCCACCTATTAATAATAAAATAATTAATAACAAAACATTTTAAAAAATATATAATTTTTTTCCATAAAATACATTTAGCCTGATGTTATTAATGTCTACTGCAAACACATGTTATAGCATGCATACACAGCCATCATCACTAGTAATCAGACCTTTCTCCCAACCTGTAGCTGGTGCAGGTGATACAACTGAAAAACATGTATCTTAGAGATGCCCAAAGCTTGAATCGGATGCTGCTGCGTGCACTCGAGCTTGGCACTTCCTTACTGTACAATGACCATGTGCATACGCCTATTCCCCTCCCCATTCCACCTCTGAAATCGTAGGTGGTAGTAATGGTCCTTTGCATTCGAAGATTATTTGGATGTTGCTCCATTCTACAGCATATGGTTCATTTCTGGACATGAAGAGTGGGCAGCACGGTGGCTCAGTGGTTAGCACTTCTGTCTCACAGCACTGGGGTCATGAGTTTGATTCACAACCATGGCCTTATCGAAGTGGAGTTTGTATGTTCTCCCCGTGTTTGTGTGGGTTTCCTTTGGGTTTCTTCCCACAATCCAAAAACATACTAGTAGGTCAATTGGCTGCTTTTAAATTGCCCTTAGTCTCTCTCTGTGTGTGTATGTAGGGGATATAGACTGTAAGCTCTAATGGGGCAGGGACTGATGTGAGTGAGTTCTCTGTACAGCGCTCTGGATTTAGTGGCGCTATATAAATAAATAAATAGACGATGATGATTTTACGCAAAATACATTGGCTTTTTCGTACCTTAATGAATAAGGCCGTATGTGTGTGTCTGTGTGTGTGTGTGTGTGTGTGTGTGTGTGTTAGGGAATTTAGACTGTAAGCTCCAATGGGGACTGATGTGAGTGTGTTCACTGTTCAGTGCTGAAGAATTGGTGGCGCTATATAAATAAATGGTGGTGATACTATATTTATGTACCACAAAAAAATCCCTCCTTCTCTCCAACTCCCAGCCCCCTTAATTCACCCTCCTTGTTCTCTCTAGCACCTTCTCCCATCCACTGTCCTCTCCGGCCCATCTCCCCCCTGTTCTCACTTCACTTCAACTTTTCCTCTGTTCTCTCCAGCCACTTCCCACCCCACTGTTCTCTCCAGCCACCGCACCCATTTTTTCCAGCCACCTCTCCCTCTTTTCTCTCCAGCCCCCTTCCAGTCCCACTATTGTCTCCAACCACTTCTCCTCTCACTGTTCTCTCCAGTCCCATCTCCCCCGTTCTCTGCATTCACTTCTCTTGCCAGCCCCACCTCCCATTCTCTGCATCCACTTGTCCCCACCTGTACTCACCAATCTATGCCCCCGTTCTCACCAGCCCCCTCCCTACGTTTACTCTGAAATATTCTAATTACCTTCTCTTACTGATGCTCCTGCTTCTTATTTCTTCTTTGCTTCCTTGCTCCGTTTGGCTCTTCTGCACTGATAGCGTAGTGACATCACAATGCTGCCGGGAACCGGGCAGATGCTGAAATGCATATACCTGGGGCAAATAGCGGGCGGCAGTTGCACCCCTGGAGCTTGTGTTCTGGCGATCGCACTGACAGCACCACCCTCTTTATGGCCTTGCATTAGGCAACTCATCACATTAAATGAGTGGTAAATGACCCCTCTATATAATAAGTTTAAATTGCACAATAGTTTCCAGGAGGTGGCGCACTAGAAGGAACATTTTTCACATTTTTCATTTATTGACTAAATTTGTTGGACAGACCTTTGAAAAATAGTTATTGTCAAACCTTTCTAAATAGCTGCTGGTCTCCTGTCAAGAATAGTATCCAATTTCTATCAGTTGACTTAGCGTAAAGGTATGCCTGGAGTAAAAATATGTACCTAGTACTTTTATGTACATAAATATGTGTTTCTTTGTCTGTGGATCACAATTGATCATCAGACAATAAATAAAAAGAAGGAACTCTTTATATTTTACAAATGGGGGGGTGAAAATTTTATTTCTAAAAGAGCATAAATATTGTGGGTTCTTTGTTTGATGATACACTAGTTTAAGAAAAGAGACTCCCCTGTTTAAAACAAGGGTGCCCTTTTTCTTAGATAACGTGGGGTGCTTGATTATGGCTCTAAAACGAACCTCCTCCTATACCTGTTATTTTTACTGTTCATTGCCAAGGAGACACATGTGATCTGACCCCTTAACTGCATGGTAATTTATCCTTCACAGTTTTGGACTCCATGTAGAGGTCACCCTTCTCCTTCACAGCCAAGGGATTAAACAATAACTCCACCCAAGACTAGAAAATTAGTTTTGGATGGAGTTCAATAAGTTAATTTTAAAATCAAAATTGTACTTACATGGATGTGCCGCTCCTAGTGTAGTCCCCAATGGCTGTAATGGCCCTAGCCTTTTCTCCTCTAATCACTAAGCCTGTTTAAAGGCTGAGAGGGGGCCAATGTCTCTGTTAGGAAATTACAGGAATAACAAGGTTATTTTGTAGTAATAAACGTTACAGAGTTTATTTCAGGATCAAGAGCAGACAGGAAAAGCACAAGCTCCGAGGTAATGCAGGGATGAGTAAATAGCAACAATGTAATACAGGAATCATGCAGTAGTATAATAGTCTTTTGTTGCAACGCAGATATAAACAATATCTTTGATGAAATACTGGTGCAGGCTTAAACATTGCGATGTAATGCAAGGATATAAAAACAATGTCTCTGAAGAAATGCTGGTGCAGGTTAATACAGTCTAATTCAATGGAAGATAATAAACAATGTATCTGAAGCAATGCGGGTGCAGATTTACACAGTCCTGTAACACAAGCGAGCAAGAGATCGCTACCAAAGTACATGGCTTTGAGAAGCTCCCAGAACCATTATTTAACTTCATACAAACATTCTTATGTAGACTGGAACATGCCGTCACCTTTTCCCATTGCCATGAAACTCTCAACTAAGTGGACAACAGATTGAGAGGGCCCAAGGGCTGTCAGAAATCAAAACAACTTTGGGCCTGTATCATCTTAGGAAGTAAGTAACATTGCATGCCGCCTCTTGCATGATATTGGTCTGCACATGCTCAGAAATGGACTTTAAGCCAGTGAACGTGATTACATGCAATTCATGTCCAAAAGAAAATTGCACTTCCTAGTGCCAACTACTTGTAGGACATAATGGGGGTGGGCAGAGGCGGACCCATGTAGGCAATGTACAGTAAAGGTGTGCTGTGGTCGAGTACGAGCACATTCATCCAATTCAAGCTCTGGGCATCTCTTAGGTATGTGTTTTTTAGCCACATAATTTTCAACAGCTACAGGGCAGGTGTAAGTGCCGACTGATAGTGATGACTGACACGTAGGTATGCCAGAACATGTGTTTGCAAGTAAAAACTATATAAATGCATTTTATGTATGTATTTCATGTTAAAAAAAATTACAAAAAAAAATCTGTAACTTAAATTTTTATTATTATATTATTAAAAAGAAATGGTGATTGTGTTCTAATTGGACTTCATATTGCACGTCCGAATCCTGCAGTGTGTTTTGTCTGTCTGCATACGGCAAGTCATGTATAGCCAAAGTGTACTCATACCCAAATTCAAATGCAAATGTTTCTTGAGATCCGCTTGTACCTGAATACGGTTGTACATGGGTGTAAGTTAAGTCTGATTTTTAAAAATGCAAGTTACGCTCACATTGTGTTCAATCAGGCCCTTCAGTTGTAGTGCATTGCCAAATGGTTTCTGGGTGAGAGAGATGATCAAACATAGCTGCTTCAATCTTTTGATAGTCCCTAGCGTAGTTGGCCACATAGGCGACTTTGCTTCCATTATTAGCAGAGGTGTAAGGTGGATTACTTAGGAATTCTGCCCAAGGCCGCTCTCTCAGATGTGGTCAGGAAGGCCTCAGGGTTATAATACCTGTCATTGTAGGGATCAGTGCCATCACCGGTATCTGGAAAGACAGAGTTGCCAGAAAGTCCTCAACTCTGATATTTCATACCACCTCCCAATAAACAGCCCTCTCCTGTTAGAAAAGTGTAATGAGATCTCAGGTTTGTTTGGTCATAAACTCCATCTGTGCCCTCTACTTCCTGCTGTTGTCTCCAGCTCTGGTCTTGTAACTCTTTCTGAAGCACAATGAGCTGTTTATTAAGGGTCTCTATAATGGTCCTCTTAAGTCCTAGGGAAGGACTGAACTCAAATCTCAATTCTAACACCTGGGGTGGACAGGTTCAAGTCAGGACTCCAGAGACAGGAGTTCAGTTCAACAGCAACTTTAGCTGACTCTAGTGCAGGAACCCAAATACAGTAACACAGTAAAATGGAGTAAGCATGATGAAGGAAGAACGTTTAGGGACTATATATAATGTGAATAGTTTTACATCTGCAGGGGGTTGCACAGAGGGAGCCAACATACTATACTACTTCTTCCTCTTAGCAACTCCCAGCATAATAATGAAGGGCATAGGCCTGTCCAGTGTGAGGAAGGGACAGAGGTATCTCATGCTTTGGTAGAAGTTAACCCGTTCCAATTCAGTACTTGTCAGCAGTAATTCAATTGTCTTGTGGCATCAAGATACTTTCCTGTAGTCTCACTGGAAGGTTTTTATCAAAAGCAAGAAACACCTGTCAAGTGTCAACCTACTTCTATCTACCTGTACAGAATGTATATTATTTAATACTTGTATTTTGCTATTTGTAGATATTGCAATATAATTACTTCCTAATACAATATTAATATTTTTATTAGCAATTACATTTTTTTTTTTAAATATACTTTACAACACATATGTAAACAGGTACTTCACAAAACTTGGTAGTTACTGTGGCTAAAAAGACCTAGCAGTAGATACTGTGTGCAGCCAGTAACAAAATTAAAGTAAGCAGGAGATATTAAAGTAAGAAATTTTTGCGGCTGTTTTAATTAGCTATGAGATTCCATATCTGTCTCCATGGGATGTTTATGGTTAAAGTATTTGTTAAATTTAGTAAAAATTAGCTAAAATTAAAGTTTATTTACAATAACTGGCAGTATTTTGCACAGAAACTCCTTGTACAATATTCAGAATTGGTCTCCAGGTAACATGAGGCCACTCAAAAAGGTAGCATACCATATATGCTAATAGAGGGGACCTTTACATATGGGTTTGAATAATAGTCTATTCGGGAACAGTCATACATTCTTATATAGTCCATAAATTTACTCTGAAACATCACATAATCATAATAATACATGCAATCAATAGAATATAAATTGACCTAATTGTAGACATGAAACATCACTATAAAATATTGATTATTTGGGACAATACTGCATCCTATTGTTTCCAGGCCAGGTAGACCTTTTAGTTTGACATGTTATATGTAGTTAATTTCCCCGACTATGAACACGCGCTGGGACTTGCTCAAATAGGAATGATAAATGAAATTGCTTTTATGTGTTTCTTAATTATAGATCTAAGCATGTACTCTGAAATCAGTATGGATGGTCATAAATTTCTATCTGACATGTGATCTGATAGCTATGTTGAGGATACGCTCAGTCAACTAGCTATAGCCCTTGCTATATAACAGGACATAATCAACAGTAGGATACCTGGTTCTGGCAAATGGTCAATTGATATGTTATCAAAGTTAAATTAACTCCTCCATTGCCTCCTGACAGTGAGTTACAACAATTCATCTTTTATATTTTAACATTGACTGTGTCACAACCACAACACTAGAGCAGCACAACTAGCTCAGTTGATTTTGACTAATACCACTGACCAGGCTCCATTTTGTGTAAGCCTGGAAACACCCTGCTAAGCCCTCACAAAAAGAGAAGACTAATGTGTGGGGTTTATTGACAATACATTACCGTTGATTCATGACTTGTTAATAGTTCGGAGGTCCACAAAAATATAAATTTAATGCTAATCTTTTCTCTCAGCTGGCAATTAGGAAATCACAGAGATCTGCTTTTGCTCCTTGGTGAGGTTTTTGACTGGTGATACAGACATGGGCAACTCCACCATTTTTTTGGCCAGCTCATGACTCCTGCACACATTGATTTGTTTAGAAACAAATTATATTTTTAGATTTTCTGCACTCCATTGTAATACAAAATTTTAATATAGGTTAATTGTCCTTTAAAATCATATATGAAAGGTTACTAAATCCAAGCACCGTTATCTCTGTTCTATACTCAACATTCAACTAATCTCTTCTAGATTGCAAACTCCAATTGATAAGTAAATGGGAGCAAGACCTCTGTTTTATTCACTTACTACCTAGGTGGAGAGATTGTTGCTCCACAGTAACACAGCTAGATACCAAGTGGGTCTATTTGAAATGCCTATCAAAGATAAAACTCACCTTGTCCTGCTGAAAATTCATAAAATATTCTTGTCTAGTTCTCCTCTATGGTTCAAAATGTAATCGATTGATAGATCCACAGAGCATCCTTGGTGTTTGTTGCTAGCAAGCATCTGGAATAGCATCTCTGATAGGAAGGGTCCTGGGCCAGTCAATTTCCCCCAAAAAAAACTAAAATCGCTGCACAGTTTATTTGTCTGGAAGCAAATACATAGACGTATAATGGAAGAGCTACCCTATTTAAGAAAATATTAATATTATTATGAACTGTTAATTTAATAGGGTACTCCTGGGTTAGTTACCATATCTTACTTATATCTTAGTAACTTAATTATATCTTAAGTGGGTACCTGCATCAACTCTGAGGAAAAGTAGCAACCCCTCTCTTCCCAAAACTCCTCCCAACTTTCCCTAACTTTTCCCGGAATCCTGGTTTGTTCTGTTTTTGTTTACTATGCTCCTATGATGGGATATTTTGTTGCTATTATTTGTTCTTTGCTACATTGCACTTGACAGCCTCAGAAAGTGTAAATGGATTTTACCTGATCATCCGACTAATTGCAAAATCACTGTGGGACAGGAATACTAAATTATATTAATGACTTTGCTGTATCATCTGCTAAGTTGTGTCAAACTAGTTCTGAAGCCCAGTAAATGTCAGGGATTGCAGGATTTGCAAACTTTTCCCAGGAGCAATCTTCAAATCTAACATAATAAATGCATTCCGAAATAGTTTGCTTTTCTGCATTACTAATTCAACACAACAAACGTATTTCCCCTTTTTTTTAATGATGGTCAATTATATTAAAGAAATATGTATTTTGCTGTAGATAAAGCTCATTATGCAGGACATTCCCTTATTTCTTTCAATCCTAAGGACCAGTCAGAACCAGTTGGCTCTATCCCCATTGTCTCACAATCTCATAATTCATGCCCCTTCTCTGTGATCCACTCTCTTTTTATTCTCACAGCCTACTCCTCTTAAAGCTATATGCTATTGTTTTTCATTTGTATTTGTAGAATGAATGTAGAAAAATATTATTGTTATAGGACTTTAGTTTCTATGATTATGCTAGACTGCTTGTAGATCTCACTACACATAAGAGTGTTGCCATTAATTGTCTTCTCTTTCCTATAATCCCTTTATCCTCTTTCTGGTTTCATTCTTATTGAGGTGCTTTCTGCTTTCATTCTTAATATACCCCAATCACAGTACAATGATGTGGTTGGGGTACAATGCCGGTGCCATGCGACATGCTCAACAGCACTGGCGCAGATGGGGTCGGTGAAACACGATAAGCCCAGCATGAAAGGAAGGCACAACACTTACCGTAGGGCCGAAAACCATTTTTTTTTCGAGAAAGGCACCTTCTTCCTTTTGCCTCCGAGACCGCGCTATGAACAGAGCAGGAATCGGAACATATACTGCTATCTACCCCTCATATCTGAACACTGCTAAGCAAACATAATTCCAATCTCTTATCTATGCTTCTAATCCCAAACGTCTTTTTAACACATTTAAATCTCTTCTCAGTCCTCCCATCCCAAATCCTCAGACTACTATCAGTGCCCAAGATCTTGCTTCCTACTTTAAGGGCAAGATTTATAAGATCCAACAGGAAACGGTATCATCTTCTTTGACAAACAACCAGCTCAATTCCTACTCAGCACCCTCTGACACCCTCTCTTCATTTGATCCCACAAATCAAGATAAATGGGTATATTTACTAAACTACGGGTTTGAAAAAGTGGAGATGTTGCCTATAGCAACAAATCAGATTCTAGCTTTCATTTTGAAGAATGTTCTAAATAAATGATAACGAGAGTTTGATTGGTTGTTATGGGTAACATCTCCACTTTTTCAAACCCACAGTTTAGTAAATATACCCCAAAGTATCTATTCTCTACATATCTTCCTACTCTACCTCCTGTCCTCTTGGTCCTATACCCTCACAAATTGGTAGATCCCTGTCTCCCGTGCTCATTCCATCTCTAACTAAAATCTGTAATCTCTCTCTACTGGTATATTTCCATCATTAATCAAGTACACAGTGATTACTCCATTCTGAAAAAACAAAATTCTGACCCAAGCTCTATCTCAAATGTCAGACCCATCTCTCACCTCCCTTGACCCTTCAAGTTTCTCGAGGGAATTGCCTACACTCGCCTCACACGCTTTCTTTCCTCACACAACTTATTAGATCCTCTTCAGTCAGACTTTCATTCTCCACACTCTACAGAGACTGTGTTGATTAAGGTTGTCAATGATTTCATCACTGCTAAAACTAAAGGCCATTACTATCTTCTAATACTCCTGGATTTCTCTACTGCATTTGATACTGTTGACCACTCTCTTCTCATAAAAATGCTACAATCCCTAGGTCTTCAAGACACTGTCCTATCCTGGTTCAAATCCTACATATCTAATGGTTCTTTCTGATATTTTCTCAGAATCCATATGCTCTCCACTTCCTTTATGTCATAAAACGTACCCATCCTCGCTCCAGTGCTGTCCGCTCTCTACGATCGGAAGTGTCACTTCCGGGTAGCGGCGGTCACATGATCGCTAAGCTCGGGGCGGGGAATTTGAACTGCTGGCTATTTAAACCTCACTCTGACAGTTGGTGAGTGCCAGAGCAACTTGTATGCTTTTTGGCTCTTGATTCCTCATGGATCTCTGTGACTTCTCTGTTCCTGATCTGATTCCCGTACACTAGTTCTGCCTGTTTGACCATTCTGATTCCTCTTCGTTTGTGTACCGACTCGGCTTGCTAACTATCCAACACAGTTATCTAGTGTTCCTGACCCGGCTTGTTTGACATTGCTTCTGCCTCCTGATTTTGCCACTGCCGAACCTAGGAATTCCCTCACGCTGAGACTGCCTGCTGATTCTGTACCGTTGTGCCCGATTGTGTACCAGTTCCGCTTGTCTGACTGCGTATTCCTACCTGCTCATCTCTCCGCTAGTGCTACATCTAGAGGCTGACCAGAGGACCGCGACCTGTGGGCTCCCGGAAGCTAACCCATCCCGCCTTGCGGCGGTTCTTTGTGAAACATGTGGGGTTTGTTAGACTCCGCACCTCTGGTAAGCCAGTGCCAATTGTGATTAGCACTAAGATCCAGTTTATCTGTTACACTTTATCAGTTGGAGTTCCACAAGGCTCAGTCCTTGGTACTCTGCTCTTCTCTATCTATACCACTTCGCTTGGAAAACAAGTAAGCTCCATTGGATTTCAGTATCATATCTATGTGGATGATACCCAAATTTATCTATCCTCTCATGATCTCTCGCCAACTCTGCATTTTGTCTTGGATGTCCTCTGGCCAACTCATACTCAATCTTTCAAACGCAGTGTTAATAATATTCCCACCCACCAACAGAAGTTACCTACCTGACATTTCTATTTCTGTTGACAACATGACAATAAATCCCACCCCACAAGCTAGGGGTGAACCTTGAGTCAGAGCTATCCTTTGTTCCCCACATCGACTCTATATGTAAATCATGTTAAATACATCCACCAAACATTTCCAGAATACGCATAAGACATTGCATAAACTTTAGTACATGCACTCATCATCTCCCACATTCACTAATGCAAGTCACGCCTTACTGGTCATCCCGAATCAGACTCTCTCCACTACAATCTATTTTGCATGCAGCAGTTAGATTGATTTTTTTTTGCAAATCGTTCTTCCATTGCTGTCTCTACATTAGTTGCCTGTTTTTCACTGAATTCAATATAAAATAGCTCTACTAACATACAAGGCCGTCAACAAAACTGCACCAACATACATCTGCTCACTTGTCTCAAAATATCTCCTAACTCGACAATTCCGTTCTGCACAAGATCTGTGTCTCTCAACCACACTCATTACCTGCTCCCATTCCCAGTTACAGGAATTGTTCCGGGCTGCACCCACCGTATGGAATTCCCTACCTTGCACAATAAGACTTTCCTCTAGTCTTCAAACCTTCAAGTTTTCTCTGAAAACCCAGCTCTTCAGACATGATAGGCACACTGAGGTGCCTTACTGTAGAGGAATGGTGCTTTACTGTGCTGGCGCAAATTGCACTGGAAATGCCAGCACCAGCCCTGGGGGCAGGTATGATCTTATAGGGGCACAGTCAGACCTGGAAAAGATTGAAAATATGAGAGCAGATAGGTGTCAGGTACAAGCTCATAGTTGTACATAAAACTAAGTCTAGTATATGCAATCCACATTGTGTCAGTCACAATTAGGGAATACATATATTAAGGTTATAGTCCCTTTAAAGCAGATTGCGTAGATAAGTAAGTTATAACACAGGAGAGCAATAGACAGAGTTACAATTATGAGAATCAGACTAAAAGAGACATTCACCTCCCTATTATGTATTTATTTCTAAAACAAAACGAAAATTGATTAGAGCAATGTGCCATGAAATATAAGCTATTGCAAAGACAAAAAAATGAATACTACATTAATTTCGGTCACTAATATTGTAATTAAAATGTAATATTACCAATGAAAAAAAATAAAAATCAAACTTAAAAAATTTCGATGCACACAGCCTATTCAACTTCAGAATTCTGACTAGGTAGTTGCTGACATCAAATTGTAACAATTCCAGCAACTGCTCAGTCAGAATTCTAAAGCAGTAAATGCTGTTTGTGTGTGGCAGATATAGCAATATCTGATATATATTTTACCCTACATGTAATTTTAAATAAATTGACTGTAATATTTTACTGTAATAAATCTACTGTTAGCAATTTCTTTGTGTGACATTTTCCTTTTAAATATAAAATGAATAAGATCGCTGGTGATACAAAGCTGTAAAAAAAGAGACATTGTTTATATATATCTGACAGCAAGTCATCTTTCTGCAGCTACAGTAATAGTCCTAATGAATGTTCTTTCTCTTTCCACATAAAGTGTTTCTGTGTTTTTAAACAAATAGTTCTCTTTCAGACTTTGTCATTCTGTTTGATGGAGTAAACTCTTACAAGTCATAAAGTAAAAGGGAATAAAATGCCAAAAGGTTAGATAAAATATGAACTCCAAACTGCTTTTCAACAGTGGCTTCCCCCCTGATTAATGACCGAAAGAATGACTCCCATTGTTTCTGATACAATATAAACCAAATCTCAAAACCCTAATGGCCTCCTCATATCACACGCTGAAGATAAATCCCATGTAAAGCACACAGACTTCTCAAATGTAATCAAACACGAGACTGTATATAAACGGAGACCTGTTTTACAAGGTCTAATGAAAGGAAATAGAAATTTGGCCTGGACCACACACAGCTGATAATGCTAATAGATGGAACACACTGCTTGTGTATCAAATACCTTATTAAATATTATAGGTGATGTTTACATAGGTTAATAAGCAGGTCAGCTAATGCACCTTCCTAACACAGACGTGTAATACGTGCATCACGTTTGCAAAAACAAAGTTCTAAGGAGTTCTAGCGAGAAGCTTAATCAGTGCAAACTGCTGTAGAGCTTTAATGGTCTCTTTAATCTTCCTCTTATGCCTTCACATGCTTTAGTCTCACAGATAGTTTATTAAACTAACCTTCAAGACGCTAACAGGTGTATACAATATACACCATAGCCAAAGTTGCTATCATTTTAGGAGGATTATTTTCTTTAAAGGAGGATCATTTATTTTCTTTAAAAAAAAAAAAAGAGATCGCCAACATAAGTTTGTTTTGATTTTATACAAAATGAATTGAACAGTACAATTTAATTAAGTAGAAAATGTTGCATATTTGTTTGTATTCAAGAATGAAGGTTATACCTTTAACAGCTAAATGTAAAGGAAAGCACTGCAATGGTTTCCTATACATTTAGGTATCATCATCATCATCATCATTAATTTATATAGCGCCACTGATTCCGCAGCGCTGTACAGAGATCTCATTCACATCAGTCCCTGCTCCATTGGAGCTTACAGTCTAAATTCCCTAATGTACACACACATACATACATACATACATACATACATACATATAGACAGAGAGAGACAGACTAGGGTCAATTTTGACAGCAGCCAATTAACCTCTTAGTATGTTTTTGGAGTGTGGGAGGAAACCGGAGCACCTGGAGGAAACCCACGTAGACACAGGGAGAACATACAAACTCCACACAGATAAGGTCATGGATGGGAATTGAACTCATGACCTCAGCGCTGTGAGGCAGGAGTGCTAACCACTAAGCCACTGTGCTGCCCTCGAGGTATTACAAGATATCACTTTTTATTTACTTTTTGATTTTTAAAGTTATTTTTCCTGACATCTGTTGTTTGCAGCAAAGTAACTATGAAAAATCTGTCTGGTTTTGCAGTATATTTCCTTAGAACCCAACCACTTTATTGTAGTTAATCGTAATGACCTGCTTGTCGGTGTGTACACATTTTATTAGCCACTTAGATCATCATAATGCTCACAGCACCAGGAGATGAGTGGGCTGATCTTGTGGACGATTGTGGTGTCACATGCACCACTTTAGGAAATTAAGTCCATACATAAAGCTTGATAAGTTCTGTCTTTGATTAAATTAATGAACTTATCCTAAAACCCCACTGTAAATTTTAATGATGTACAATAAGCCCCTGATAGTACAACAGTTTGAGAGGGATTATGGTTTCATGACCCGGTCACAAGCCTTAAAATATAATATAGAGGACAATAGCAGGAGGTAATTATAAACCTCTATATTTTCACATAGCCTGTACCACAGCATAGTATAAAAATATAAAAATATATTTAACATATGCTGCAGTAAATGCCACCCAGAAGTAAAAGAGGGAGGACTGTTCAGTGACTTAGAGGGTGGCACATGAGTGGCTGTGAACTGGATATGAAAAGCTGAAAAAATCTGAAACTTCAATTTTTTAAGTACGGCAATGGGGGCTAATGTTGGCCCTTAAACAATGAATTGCATTAAATTGTGTCACTTTCTATCTTTCAATCACATGTCATTGTGTATTCAGTAGTTTCACATCTGACAAACATGTCTAAACCAAGTCAAAACAAATATTTGAATGAAATAAAAAAAAATTAAAAAATAGTACACCGAATGTACAGAGATTTTAATTGCACAACTAGTAAATAGGATCTATAGACACATGTCAAGCCCCTTTAACCCTGTAAAGTATTCCACAGATTTGTACTTACCAGACTCATTGCTACATTTCTATTTACATTTGTCTTGGAGCAGTTTTATTTTAACAGTTTTTGGCCTCTTTAATCTTAGTGTTATTTCCACATACTTTTCAACACAAAAAAAATATTACCATTATTCGTCTATGAACGTGTTGTTGCAAATTTTACAAACTGGACGAAGTGTATCACTGTTTATAATTTTTGCTTAAATAATGCATCAAAGTCAATATTCAGCTTGGTGTTGCCCATGATTTGCCTATTTAAGAAGCATCAATTTGTCATTAACATTTTTTGACCACTTTTCTCCCAGCTCAGAAGAGACATAAGACATTTACTTTTTATAGACAAGCTGCCATCATTGCCGTCAATGTCAGTGTAGTGAATGCAGAAAACGGACACAATTTCATCCACATTGTTGTTTTACAGTTAATTTACAGTTATTTTTTCCTTAGTTTATTCCTAAAACTGACTTTATACCACCAGGGAGATTGAAACATCTGTCTTCACTGAACTCCACAAAATCAATTATGCTGGAATATATGAAAAATCTGGTGGGAGTCACTTCTTATAGACGGCCGGTATAAATTACGAGTGGAGGAAAGGCAGCGACTGGTAATCTCGTCATTTACAATGGCCAGAGTGACATTGCTGGTTTTAAGGTGACAATGCCACAACCCACCGCCTGTATAATGTACACAGGTGGCGGGTCTGCCCATTGCCACCTTAAAAGCGGAAATCTCACTCTGACCACTGTTAATGATGAGATTACCAATCGCTGCCTTTCCTCCACTCGCAATTTATACCTGCCGTCTATAAGAAGTGTCGGACATACCGTGTATGTAAATTATGGTATATCTATATTTACTCAATGTCGCACTTATACTAATTTTCTTTGAAGGAGGATCATTTAGTTTCTTTAAAAAAAAAAAAAAAGATATCGCCAACATAAGTTTGTTTTGATTTTGTACAAAATGAAATAGAATTGAACAGTACAATCTAATTAAGTAGAAAAGGTTGCATAATTGTTTATATTCCAGAATGAAGTGACAAAAATGACTGATATATGGGCATGAAGCAATTTTTGAAATGAAAAGCGTTATACTTTTGAAGTGAAGTTGAAGTGAAAAGGGTTATACCGTTTAACAGCTAAATGTATTTCCTTTTAAAGGCGCTGTAACTATTGCCAGGATTACTGTCTCCGGAAAAACGTACCCCAGCCGAAAAAATCAGAGAATTTCAAACTGTTCAAATTTGATCATTTATAAAGAGGCTCCTTAGCATCAGCTATAACTAAGGTGGCTGTGTACTTATAGAATTGAAATAGATGGGGGACAGACCGCGCTTCCCATACAATGTAAATGCAGCCTAAATGGTGATAAGGTGGCAAGGGGAGGGATCCTACCCCTAGTAAGAGTAAAGGAAAAAGAATTACCTGGCGCATAAGCATGTTAATCAGTACAAAAAACATTTATTTATACATAGAAGATCCATCCCTGGTCTGGACCAGCAGAGAGCGATCTAAAAACAGTTCACAGCCCCAATATGGAGAAGGGAACTAGAGATGATACAATAGGAGGGTATGTATGAATGAAAAACAACAATAAATATAAAAAAAAGAGAAAAAAAATATATAAAAAAAAAATATAGGACAGTCCAAAATAAGGGAAAAAACAATAAAACAAGAAAAAGGGGGAAAGAGGTCCAAAAAGTCCAGAGAGAGTATCCAGAACCGCAGAAAAATACAATCCAATGGTTAAAAATGTATGAAAAAATATGAATAGGAAAAGATCACTTACTGTACCGTAGATTATGTTGATTACGAACTGCTGCTGCAGAGTCTAAGTCCAATAGCATAGAGGAGAGGAAGGAGTACGTCTACTCCGTCCTCTATTGTCCAGCCAGAAGTTCCATATAGTACAGGTACTCGTGTCTACGTCCTGGATTTGTTAGCGCATGTGGCAGCGGGATGAAAACAATCCAAACAGAGAGATGTAGAGAAGTGGTGACTGGAATGGTAAGAAGTATCCAACGTGTTTCTCCCAAAGATGGGCTTCCTCAGGGATGTCAATAAAGCCAACCCTTTGCTATAGAGAGCTTTATAGCAAGAGAGGTCAGTCATGGCTGTGTACTTAGATAGGTCCCAGGCAAATTATTGCTGAGCCGCCATCTTCCTTTTCCTATATTGACATAATTTATGCTTCCTTCCTAAACTTCAGTGTAACATCCAGGGATGCACCTGGTCTGTCTGATGCCTCAGGTGGCAACTGAAGTATTACCCTACTCATACCTTATCATCATCATCATCATTTATTTATATAGCGCCACTAATTCCGCAGCGCTGTACAGAGAACTCATTCACATCAGTCCCTGCCCCATTGGAGCTTACAGTCTAAATTCCCTAATATATACACACACTCACACAAAGACAGACAGAGAGGGAGACAGACAGAGACTAGGGTCAATTTTTGATTGCAGCCAATTAACCTACCAGTATGTTTTTGGAGTGTGGGAGGAAACCGGAGCACCTGGAGGAAACCCACGCAAACACAGGGAGAACATACAAACTCCACACAGATAAGGCCATGGTCGGGAATCGAACTCATGACCCCAGTGCTGTGAGGCAGACGTGCTAACCACTAGGCCACTGTGCTACCTTATTATTATTATTATTATTATTATTATTCATTTTTATTTATAGGGCGCCACAAAGTATCCGTAGCGCCGTACAAGGACAAACAATGGCACAGTACAAGGTGAAACAGCACAGTACAAGTAACAGTAAGCACTATAACTCTGGGGGCTCAGGCACAGCATGAAAGAGAGAGAGGGAGGGGAAAAGTGAGTACAGGCAGGTAACTATGGCCCAAGAGGGTGGGCACGGATGACAGGTTGAGAGTCACTGAGGGGAGCGGAGAGAAGCGAGAGGAGACAGAGGGCAGAGGGACTGAGAGGAGGTGAGCTGAGTAGCTGGAGAGCGCAGTTAAAAGTGATGGAAACAGAAGGTAGCAGAGCCCTGCTCAAAGGAGCGAACAATCTAAAGGGAGGGGAAGACAGACAGACACATGGATGAGACGGAAACCTTATACAAACTACCATGAACAGTTTTATATGAGTTGTTTGAACTTTAAATACCACAACTATAGGATTTGGGAAAGCAATGGCACAATTTTAATTATTTCCATTAATTTTGCTACTCCAAAAACTTGCTGGCTGAGACAACGTCCTCAGGTTGCCTTGGCATAAACAAAGCCTTGGCATCGGCTGACAAGTCATCACTCAGAAGTATAAAATCTACTGAAATCCAAATGATTAATTCATAGAGAAAGCAACAAAAATACTAAGCTGCATTTATTTTATCACTAAGAATATACTGTGTCACCACGACCTATAGGGTCAGAAAACAAATATGACAGATTAATATGCCTTGCACTTGTTTATTTTTACTGTTTACTGATTGTACCATTGTTCTTGGCAAATCCTTAGTACAAAATATACCTGTTGACCATTGTTCTCTGAAAAAACTTAATAGACATATTCTAAACAGAGAACAGCTTTAAAAAAAAATGATACAGCCTCAGTAATGTTTTCCAATCGTAGTTATATTATATTTGGATGCTCCAAGTTATCCCAGACAGATAGGAGTAAATGCCCTCTAGATTATTCTGTAAATTAATTAAATCCACTGTGCCAATAGTGCAGTCATTTGGCCAAATATTGCATGTGGGCAGCACGGTGGCTCAGCGGTTAGCACTTCTGCCTCACAGCACTAGGGTCATGAGTTTGATTCCCGACCTTGGCCTTATCTATGTGGAGTTTGTATGTTCTCCCCGAGTTTATGTGGGTTTCCTCCGGGTGCTCCAGTTTCCTCCCACACTCCAAAAACATACTGGTAGGATAATTGGCTGTTATTAAATATCCCTTAGTCTCTTTCGGTCTGTTCTCTGTACAGTGCTGCGGAATTAGTGGCGCTATATAAATAGATGATGATGATGATTTGGGTTCCAACCATTAAACCAATGAGATACAAGCTGTGAACTTTGAATATTGGACCAACCTGTCTTCATGACCCTAGATAGAGTGATAGGTAGAGTGATGTAGTGATAGGCAACATGATAGGCTTCACAACTGTCCTTTGGCCGGTAAGGAGGCTGCACCTTAGCCCTGCAGAGAAGAACCAGATCCTACTATGAGATTAAAGCATCAGGATGATGTACTCACGCAGTCCTAACAGTTGTATAACGTATGGCTTTATAATCAAGCTGGTGACAAGATGTCACAAACTGACCTGCTATATGGACTACGTGAATGCAATGTGCTCTCTCTGTTACCAAACCATACCTGGTAGCTTCTGTCTTATACTACTCAGACTTTCTCCATGATTAACACAAATAAAGAATATTTGAGAAAAAATAATAATCATGGCTGCAAACACTTCAAAATATTTTTACTAATATAACAAACCAAGTTGTAGCAGAATAAGTTAGAAAGTAGGCGCAGGAGTTTGCTCAAGTATTTTGGCTGCAACTAAAAACAAGATGTGATCTTGCTAAACAAAGACATAAAACAGGTTTGTATTGAAATGTATCCTTCTTGAAATGTATCCTTCAGACATCAGAGTAGACTTTATCTAACAGTTGTCCTATCAATTTCAGAGCTGGAATGTTAGGTGATTCTCCAAGACTCTTCATCTAGAATTACAGTCAGCCAGTGCCATTTCGTTATTGAATTATAACCCAACCAATGTCTAATTACATACCTGGCTCATGCCCCATATTGAAATCTGAAATGTACAAGCCATTATTCTTGATTTATGGCTTGCTTCACAGATTGGTGGAACTGTGTGCAGTTGGTCATTTTGCTTTTAATGGCCTGACAGATTTTCTGATCAGGGAAATACGTCCTCTGAGCCGACACAACAGATTGTGGGCATGTCCTCTACCGAAAAAAAAATAATCTGGATTTTAAACCTACTCAGTTCATTGACTAGGATACAAACAACCGCATTAAAAATGCGATTTTAAAAAAAAAAAATGGTGCTTGTGTCGTAGTTTAGGAAAGAAAAAGAAAGTTTTGTTCTGGGTTCTTGTACCTATCAAAATAACAAGAAGACGAAGATTTGACTGCAGCTGAGTGCTGTTTCTATGTTTGTTGGCAGAGCCTGAATGGATTTATTAGTATAGTGTTGAGTAGTCAAAGAAAAATGACCTTTCCTGGTAAACCGACTGGAACAATTCTCCAAGATGTGTTAGGTCGCTGTAACAAAAGGCAGCAGAGAGAGAGGGAGAGGAAAGGTTTTAGAAGTTTAAATGCCGAACTTTGTGTGCGGTAAAAAGAGATAGAGAAAGTGTTAGCAAATGAGGCAGGGGAAAAAAAACTTGGTGTCTACACTAAAAGGATATTCACAATAAAGCTGAGTTTTCAAATACTCTAAACAATGTCTTGGTTGGTTGAGTAAAGCTTAGACCGGTTAAATCTAATGGATTTTCTGAGCCTCGAGAACTTTAACTTTGCAGATTTGCAATACTGATGTTTCCAGGATATCAATAAAGTACATTTATGTTGCAGTTACATTAGTACACACATAGCTTTATCCTTGCAGTGTGATTGTATGTTTGCAATGCATATAAAGACTCATAAATAGAACATAAATATATAAAACAAAGGCATCATCTTGGCAGTGAGTTTCCTTTCAGACTTAAATCCTGAGCTGAATTTACTTTTTTAAACAGAGAAATAATCGTATGTACAAAAAAATGCTAATCTCTAAATAATGTGTGAAGACCTTTAATCCCAGCCTATGCTGGATAAACGAGGGAGGCTTCAGCTGTTGCGGGCACTTCTATAGATTTTGTGGGTGCCAGCAGTTTTAAATGCTAAGAGTGGGCAGCACGGTGGCTCAGTGGTTAGCACTTCTGCCTTACAGCACTGGGGTGATGAGTTCAATTCCCGACCATGGCCTTATCTGTGTGGAGTTCTCCCCATGTTTGCGTGGGTTTCCTCCGGGTGCTCCGATTTCCTCCCAAACTCCAAAAACATACTGGTAGGTTAATTGGCTGCTAACAAATTCACCCTAGTCTGTCTGTGCGTGTATTAGAGAATTTAGACTGTAAGCCCCAATGGGGCTGGGACTGATGTGAGTTCTCTGTACAGCGCTGCAGAATTAGTGGCGCTATATAAATAAATGATGATGATGATGATAGGCAATAATTCTATAGGTTTGTGGGTAAAGGCATCCAACTTCCCTCCAGACAACAGTACATGTTCATCACCATAGTTCATATTTAGTCCCCTTGATCCCTATTGCAGACTTGGATCATAGAGTAAAATCAGTGTTGCCAGAAATATTGGCATCCTTGCACTTTTTTCAAATAATTTATAATTTCCTCTAAACAATATATTGAAATGAACAAGATTTGGTCTCCACAATTCTTTCTCGTTCTTGTTTCATGAGTGATTTTATATTGTATAGTTTAGCTCCAAAGTCACGGAGAATTACCCGATTAAAATCCAAAGTTATTTCTAACTACTTCTAAAAAGGTGGCAGTAATTTTCTCTAGCCTATTTAAGGATTTTAAGGATTTCTAGGGGGAATAATCTTTGACAGTACATTTTTTATTTTGTTGTTTGTGTTTTATTCCACTGTAAAGCACAGAAATACATATGTGGATACCAAAATATTTTTTTAATGTCAAGCCCTTTCTCTAAGAAATTATTAGGGAAACCTGCAAGGGTGGCAATATTTCTGGCCAAGACTGTACAAGATCCTAATGGATTTAAATAACAATTTGTTAGTAGTGGGCAACATGTGACTTTGGGGGTATTCAATTGTTAGCGAGATCCCCGGAAAACGAGCGCTCTAAAAATATTAGCGTTAATACGGTAATTACCCGCTGAATTTCATCTCGCAGCTCAAATTCAGTGAGTAAACTACCGTATTAACGGTATTTACGCGCATATTACCGTATTAACGCTTATATATTTTGAGCGCTCGTTTTTCCGGGGATCTCGCTAACAATTGAATACCCCCCTAAAGGGCTCACGTGTCACCTTCTGACCCAGAATGCCTGCTGCTGTTTGGTCTGTAGTGCATTTACATGGTTTATGTAGCAGTTTAGTCAATGACTGTTTGGTGATGTCTTCTCACAAGCTGGACTAGCCAGATATAATAACCAATAGTCATTGGTAAGCTTAGACCTTGAGCCATAGGATAACAATACCATGTACTCCTTGCATTGAATCATTTCTCTAAGTCCAGCCATACTTGATTCTATGAAGCAGGGGTATTGGCAAAGTCATTGGGCCATTGGAGAACAAATTAAGCTGTAGACAAATATTGCACAGTCTGTTCATAGGGGAGACAGGTGTAAATTTTCAATAATGTGTTTGGTTGAAAATGGGACACCACTTTATAAAAATGTTCCATTGAAAGTATCTCAGTTCAATTTCTTACCAATAATTCACTCATGGGCAATAGAACAGCCATTGCATAGATGGTATGTCAGTAAACCTAGACATAGCATCTATAGACTGTATTTCGTTACTTGCAAAGCTATTCTCTACTCCACAAATGGTTAACGATTAAATTAATTATTGCATCAAAGTTTTATGTGGTACTGAAACGGCATTATATAAATGTGCTGTTTTGTAAATGTGCAGATGGTAAAATAATACTTATTATTTCTATTTCTATCATATATGGGAATCCATGACGAGACCAAATAATAGATGATAAAAAGAGGACAGCGGCAATGAGGCGAGGTGCAGATTTTAGAACTATTATGTGTCTGCCAGACAAGCGCCAAATGAGCTGCTGCCTTTTCTTTATTGCTGACGTGGGAACTTAATGTAGTGCACTTCCTGCATTGTTTGTTTGTCTTTATAAGCAGTTATGCTACAATTTTATGGGCAAATGTTGTAAGAATGTGAAAAACTTGCGGTAGCATTTCCCATTATAAATGGTCCTGTTTTATTTCATTTAGATAGATTGATAGCTAGTGACAGACTTGGGGTGGGGGATAGGAAAACTCTCTATTTTTCTAATGTCAAATAGGAATAACGCAGGACGTGGTACAGACAAAATCCTACAGACATTAATGTTTAAAATGCTTTATTAACCCAGTTATTGGAGCAAATTTTATGCTTAGAATAACTGTGTTAGTCAAATGAAAACAGAGAGAGTCCCAGGAGTAGTCAGGACAAAGATGTCATTTCCTTGAGAAACTCTAACTAGTCTGTTTGTACTTCGCCATTAACTTTGTAATTTTCTAATACTTTGACCCCAAGTCTCCAAAAATATCCCATTTATAAAAACAAACATGAGTTTCCTGGCACAACTGGATTAAAAGGAATATAAGATCTATGTTAGGAAAGAGGATGAAAGACTTCTTTCTTCTCATTGGTATTTAAGCCACATTCAGGTCAGTCAGCAGTGAGTTAAAGAGGATCTGTCTTTTTTGTGATCCATTTCACTCAGTAGAAGACACTCTCCTGTTGAGCTTCCCATTTATTCTGGGATTGCAGTAACATAAACGGTAAAGTGAATTCATTTAAACACCCTTCTCAGTGAACTCAGCCCAGGTAACTGGAACAGGATGATAAGTGGGAAATTCAGGAGTAGAACCATTGGTACCAGGTGGAATGGACAACAATGGAATGTCTTTGTGGCTCATACATGCAGTGGATTGAACCAACATTCAGAAGAATGCAGTAGTCAATTCACTAAAGCGGTTTCAAAACCAATCAGATGTCACCATTTATATCCATGACTTCACCTCTCATTAATATCTAGCCTTGTCAATCACTGTCAAAAACAGCAACTATTTCTTTAATATTGTTTGTATAGCGCCAATCATATTACACAGTGCTGTACAGAGAATATGTAGTCATTGACATCAGTCCCTGTTCTTTTGGACCTGACATTCTAAATTACCGAGCACACATGTATACACACTACGGTACCTTAAATCAGACCCATTTAACCTACTAATATGTCTTTGGCCTGTGGGAGGAAACCGGAGCACCCGGAGGAAAACCTTACGCAAACATGGGGAGAACATACAAACTCCATACATATAGGACCTTGGTCATGACAACAATGATAACCACTTTGCCACCGTGCTGCCCAACTGCCATTTCCCACAAGGGGTGTGTGCAACACTTTAAAACACATTCTAGCTAATCTTAGAAAACACTGGAATTTTTTATTTGCAGTATAGCATATTCCCCAATCCAATAGTCCAGATTTGGTTGGATAGTTAAAATTTCCATGGCTGGAGAAGGGGCGGGATTCATTATGTAGGGGTGGGGCTTCAACATTTTTAGGTGTAGAGTGGATGGGTCAGGCTGTGATTTAGGCAGACATGTAGAGATTGCTAAAATGTCTCAATTGCCACATCAGGAATGTTGGAAAAAATGGTAAATAAGTTTGAAATGACAGAAAACTAAACTGAGCTTTCTCAGCCTCCAGAACTAGTAGGTCTGGATGTGAAGACACTCTTTACATTTTTTATTAATTCAGCTGTCTCTTCTGAAAGCAATGCAGAGAATTTAATAAAAGTACATACTAAGAATGTAGCATCTGGGGGAATAACATAAGTCACTGTTGCCTCCACAGTTGAGAGCACTGAGCTGCAGCAAGATCACAGTAGCCGAACTGTGTAATTGCAGGCATTTTATCATGTGCTTCCCCTGAAGAATACATATATGCTGATGCCAGTGCAAACTAAAAAAAGTAGTCAAAGTGGGGATAAACTGCTCTTCCTATATGTAAATATGTAGAATGCTGCCTCATATGGAAATATTTTGTTATAGGGGGGTCTCTTCCCCTAGAGAGACCAATAATGGTGAAAACGTAGTATTACCTGGCGCAATAGATGATATAAGGAACAATAGCACCTGATATAAAGAGTGCACAGTTTTCAATAAAAGTAACTATTTAATCATCAGACAAAAATAAATAAATAAACATATATACCATATATGGTCCAGACCAGTGATTACCAGGTAAACATATCCATGTTTAAACACAAATTGTAATGGATGATATATCCCATATGTCCAGAAAAATTCATCCACCATACAGATTTTTTAGAGAAATATCCTCTAGAAATGGAGAGGACTAAGTGGAAGTCCAACACTGTAAGTTGAATAAAGAATACAGCCACATTCCAAATAGATCCAATAGAAAGGAGAGCACAACAACGGTAATGTACTTCAATAAGGTGCATAAAAGTGACTCACTGTATTGCATCCTGTTGTAATGGTCGTGGGAAGCTGCGCCTGATGCCAGTACATACTAGGCAGGAGTTTTTGGCATAAACAACAGCAATGGTGATCAGCTTACCACATAATGTACATAACGTAATCAATATGCACACAGAAGCCCTAAATCCTAAGTCCTGATTTTTGGGGAATACTTCAAATGTTTGAGACTTATCCAACTGGGGGTGTGGCATAGGAAAATATAAGTGTGATTTGGGCTGATCTGAACATAGCTTGGGCAGAACGGGGCATGGACAATTTTGTCCTGATTTTTGACCTTGGAATGCTAAAGCCCCTACTTTCTCAAACAACTAAGCACTTGTATAAAACAGAATGTGTTACAGAATTTAAAAACAAAAATAAATGTGTTATTGCTTCCATTTCAGAACAATAGAAAGAAAGGATCAGATGCCTGAAAAGTTATCTATACCGTCATACCTCCCTATCAGTTGTGTAAACTGAAATGAAACTTGTCATCTAGAAAAAGGAGGAGTTATTGAAATCTCAGACTAAGTGATACATTTTAGCATTCTGTTTTTTCTGCTAAATCAGCTCAGAGATTGTGATTTTTTTTCAGGCTCCTGATCCAGACATTTATCAAATCTCAAAATTTTGTTTTGTTCTTTATTAGTAAACTGCAGTAATGTTACCGATTCTCTCACCCAGTGAGAGGAGGAACACATCAAAATTGGATATGGAAGGGACAGATCAGGGCTTTGGATGACTGGGACGTGGGCTCGGTGGACCATGGGTATGGTTTTCCTCCTGGTTCAGGCCATTGGATGTTGAATTGTGCTCAGTTGGAAAGGGAGGATGTGTCAGGGGGGAAAACACTTGTGCTGAGCAAAAAGATCCTTCCCATTCTGCTGTACACGGCCCAGGCCTGGCCACCTTTTCCTGCAAGACCATCACAATGACAGTCTTCCACTTCATCTGGGGCTCCAAAATGGACAGAGTAAAGAGACGCCGTTATGTACAAGTAGAACCTAAAAAGCAGGAAAGGGATACCTGATATGGCCACCATGCTGTGAGCCTTCTTAGTTTGTAAATGCATCCAGCAGGTCTCTGCTTTGTATCTGTATGCAAAATAAAATTATATTTTTCCAATTAAAAATGAGTGGGGTTTATGTTGTTTTAACTTTAACGCTGCGGACGCCTTGTGGCGCCTTATAAATAAAAATTAATAATAATAATAATAATGACTTTTATTTATCAAATGTTGGTGGAGGAGGTATGTTATCTTAGAGAACTAAAACTATATCTCTGCTGTTTATTATATAACTTTTAGTTGAGTAGAAGGTATATGGAAGTGTATCTACACTTAGTAACATAGACTTAGAAACATAGAATTTGACGGCAGTTAAGAACCGCTTGGCCCAGCTAGTCTTCCCATTTTGTAACCTATGGTAACCTCAAACCCTATTTGAGCCTTCGTTCTTAGTAAGGATATCCTTATGTCTATCCCAAGCATGTTTAAACTATCTACTGTATTAGTCTTTACCACCTCTGATGGGAGGTTATTCCACTTATCCACTACTCTTTCTGTGAAGCAGTTTTTCCCCAACTTTCCTCTGAGCCTAATCCCCTCCAGTTTCAGTGCATGTCCTCATGTTGTAATACTTTTCTTCCTTTGAAGAATGTTTCACTCTTGTACCTTGTTTAAACCCTTGATATATTTGAATGCTTCTATCATGCCCCTTTTCCTTCTCTGCTACAAACTATACATATTAAGATCTTTTATTCTTTCCAGGTAGGTTTTGTGCTGTAGACCATGCACCATTTTAGTTGCCTTTCTTTGTACAGGCTCCAGAACTGTACACAGTATTCTAGATGAGGCCGTACCAATGACCTATACAGTGGTATTATAACTTCTTTCTTTCTCCTACTGATTCCTCTCCCTATCATCATCATCATCACCATTTATTTATATAGCGCCACTAATTCGCTGTACAGAGAACTCATTCACATCAGTCCCTGCTCCATTGGAGCTTACAGACTAAATTCCCTAATATAGACAAACACTCACACAAAGACAGACAGAGTGGGAGACAGACAGACAGCGAGGGAGAGACTAGGGTCAATTTTGATAGCAGCCAATTAACCTACAAGTATGTTTTTGGAGTGTGAGAGGAAACCGGAGCACCCGGACCAAGCTTCTGACTTGCCATCCTCATTTCTTTGTTACATTGATTTCCTGCCTTTAAGTCACATGAAATAGTGACTCCTAGATCCCTTTCCTCCACAATACTTTCCATTATAATGCCATTAATACTATATTTAGCCTTTGGGTTTTTGAGAAACTGTAGTTGCCACTCTCTTGACCATTCCTCTAGTCTACCTAAATCATGAATCATTTGTTTTACCTCTCCCGGTGTGTCTACCTTGTTGCATATCTTTGTGTCAAAAAAGGCATACTTTCCCTTCAATACCATTTACAATGTCACCAATAAAGATATTAAAAAGCACTGGTCCAAGTGCAGATCCTTGGGGTACCCCACTGGTAACCTTTCCCTCCTGTGAATGCACTGCATTTACTATAACTCTCTGTTTTTTTCGATCCTGCAACCAAGATCTTATCCATTCAATCAGCTTATAATCCAATCCCAAACTTTTGAGTTTATTTAACAGTCTGCGATGTGGGACAGTGTCAAAAGCCTTACTATAGTCTAGATAAGCAACATCTACGTCCCCCCCCTTGATTTATTACTTTAGTCAACCGCTCAAAAAAGTCAGTAAGATTTGTTTGACACATTCTACCCCCCCCCCCCCCAGTAAATCCATGTTGTTTGTGATCCTTTGAGTTACTGGATTTTAGATATCCTGCGACTCTTTCTTGGCTCACTGGTCGGTAGTTGCCTCTTCCTTGCTTCTACTTATGTGCAGTGGGACTACATTCACTCTTTTCCAGTCCCATGGAATTCCTCCTGTAGCTAGTGACTGGTTGGTTAATTCTGTTTATGGTGTTACCAGCACCCCTCTAAGCTCTTTTAGTATCCTTGGATGTATCCCGCCTGGTCCCATTGACTTATCCACTTTCAGTTTTGAGAGCTGCTATTTCCTTGTCTCCTTCAACAAGACTCTAGCTCTCTGCTTTAGTCTTATTATTCCATCTTTTGTTTTTCTCATTTCACTTATATACCTAAAAATGTTTTGCCCCTTTTACCTACTGACTGGGTCATTTGCTCTTCAGATTGTGCCTTTGCACATCTGGGGCCTGATTCATTAAGGATCTTAACTTAAGAAACATCTTATTTCAGTCTCCTGGATAAAACCATGTTACAATGCAAGGGGTGCAAATTAGTCAGTATTTAACTTATGTGCAAAACAGAATACTAATTTGCACCCCTTGCATTGTAACATAGTTTTATCCAGGAGACTGAAATAAGATGTTTCTTAAGTTAAGATCCTTAATGAATCAGGCCCCTGATTACCTTCTTAGTCTCACCTTGTCTTACAAGATACACCTCTATGTCTTCATTATTCTGAGTCTGCTTATTTTTCCTAAGGGCCATCTTTTTTGCTTTCATTACACTTGCTACTTCTTTTGCAAACCACTGACAAGAAATCACTAGTTAATTTTTTTTACATGCAATATATTAAATTTTACTGTATGAAAACCTATCTGACACATAACCATGTTTCCTCTCCTTTACATTAACTGTAACGTATCAGTCAACATACAGTACCATAAAGAAGTCTGAAAACAAAGCCACACGATAGAAACTAAAGCACCATGTTAAACAAGATGACAAATGTGGCATTCTGAACAGGTAATAGACGTATCAGATAAATTGCTCTGAGTCATTGAAATCAAACTCGTACAAGACAGATGTTTTACATATCCTTTAGCTGAAATTCAGAATTGAAAGTAATAGTTATCACAGCATTGAAATACTCACAGATGGCACTATTACAGAATCACATTTATAGACATGCATATGTGATACTACAAAAAAAGTCATAATTAAAGCAAGCTGGAGTATTCAGTGACTAAGTATAAAAACACAGAAGTGCTAAGCTCAGAATACAGCACAGACACAATGCTATTTCAGCTTTAAGCAAGAGTGACAGGGTTCCGAGCCTCTTGCTTTCAGACAGGTGTTCGTCATATGGTGAGACAGTTTATATGCACTGTAGGAAAAACTAAGCCAGTGTAGCACTGTTTTACCTAAATAAAACAGAGATATCTCATTATGAAGAACACTTTTATTGAAAAAGTAATAATAGTATGGGCAGCACAGTGGCCTAGTGGTTAACACTTCTGCCTCACAGCACTGGGGTCATGAGTTCGATTCCCGACCATGTCCTCATCTGTGTGGAGTTTGTATGTTCTCCCCGTGTTTGCGTGGGTTTCCTCCAGGTGCTCCGGTTTCCTCCCACACTCCAAAAACATACTGGTAGGTTAATTGGCTGCAATCAAAATTGACCCTAGTCTGTCTCTGTGTGTGTGTGTGTGTGTGTGTGTCTATAGTAGGGAATTTAGACTGTAAGCTCCAATGGGGCAGGGACTGATGTGATGCGGAATTAGTAGCGCTATATAAATAAATAAATGATGATGATGATAGTCATGTACAGCTTTTGTAAAGGGCCTTTTAAAGGGTGAGAATCCCTGAACAGGTTGTTGTTTGCCAGCAATAGGGCTTTGCCCTATCTATCAAGGGGGTTACCGCCAGCGATAAGTTTTTGCCAGGTTTCACCAGATTCCCCATGCAAAAAAATAAAATAAATAAATATGTCTAAATTTAAGAATACCTTGTTTCATGTAATCATAGATGTTTTACTGAATTTTGTTTGCTTTCAGCATATATCTTATTCACCGAGGTCAATATGTCAGTTGCCAATCAGAAATAATGTAATTCAATATAAAACGCCCATTTATCGTTTTCACAAGTATGAATGGCATGTCTTCCAACCTGACTCAATGTCACAGTGGGATAATACTATTTATGTAAAGGTAATGTGATAAATCACTTCTCTTGTTTCTGTTTTTTTTATTCCAATTACAATAACCTAGACTGAATTATTCAATTGTTTACAAACGTATTTAACCCTAGTTAATTTATTTAGCGCCGTATCTTTCCCAACCAAGTAGATCCATGTTCTCCTCTCTTCTATCGAAATAGGAGTAGAAATCATAAAGGGAGCTCACCTGTATTTCTCTGATACCTGAATAGACAGGATGGAGGAGAACTCAGACCCACTGAGTTCCAGGCATCAGTACATCAACGCCACAGGTTTAGTACACTATGCACAGGAGTTAGTGGACAAGTATGGATTGGATGACTATCAGGGACAACTTAAGACATGAGGGTCCAAGGCAAAGATGCCAGTAGTGGGCCCCAATGCCCTTTCGGTAAAGTAAAATCACTATTATATTGAGCCTAAGTATAAATTTAGAGCTTGAACAAGGTTTATAGCTAGGACTTATGCTTGAACTACAACCTGTGTTCAGATTTAGGACTTGTATCATGTTAAGGCTGTGTAAAGATTAGAATTCAGTTACGGTTGGGGACCAATTAAGCTATTCACCTTCTAGAACACCAAGAAGCTGACATAGTAGCTCTGGTATGGTTTCTCTGATCTATTATTATTATAATAATAATAATAATAATAATTATTATTATTTATTATTATTATTATTATTATTATTAATTACTGTCTTTTATTATTAGAAACGGTAGCCCCTCTGTCTTGGTAGGCCTATGGCAAATGCCTCTTTTGCCCTTTTATTAAAACAGCTCTGCTGTCACTTAAACAGAGCTTTAAAACAAACGTTAAATTGTACAAATTTAAGTTAGTTGAATACAAATGATGTTTTTACAAAAATTAAAATGACTGCGTATCTGACAGTCTAAACCACAGCACAGCACATGTTTGGGCGACTCCCTGGAAGTCTTCTTCTAGACAGTCTTTTGGCTCTCTGCGCGGTCTCTCATCAGTGGCGGATCCAGGGGGGGGGGCGATCGGGGCGATCCGTCCAGCCGTGACAGGCAGGTACAGTGTGCTGCCCGGCTGCTCTGACTGTGTTTAAAACACAATCAGAGCAGCCGGGCAGCACACTGTCCCTGCCTGTCACGGCTGGATGGACCTGCACATAGTGTGCAGCCGTCAGCAGCCTAAGATGTTAGAAAGGGGCGAGGCCTAAATCGCCCCCCCCCCCTATCTCGCCCCGGGTACAGCATTTTTCTAGATCCGCCCCTGTCTCTCATCTGCCCATCCATGTTGATTTACAGAGTGAGCAAAATGACTTACAAGTCAGTAAATGTTTTAGTGCTAGACTTTTACATTCATTCCAGCAAGATGATAGCTACATATCGAAGTGTGAAAATACCAATGACAAATCATCGTTGACTTTTTCAGTTAAAAAAAAATATTTGCTACCCATATAGTTACAGCCAAAAATAAAATGCAAGAACAAGTTTAAATAGGAGGAAGCAAGTGCAAAATTCCACAACCACAGATTCCCATTCCTGAACCTAATAATGATGCACATTACTTGAAATTATGTATTTCCAGGAAACCTGTCTATTGGGATTTTCTCAAAGTGAGCTAAGACCAATGTGCAGTCTGTATTGTGCAGATAAACTCTAACTCTATAATATTAGGGAAAGTAAAACACTCCCAGGACCTTTTTTTAATTCTTATGTAAATCCACAACTCAACAAAGAAATCTATTATTATATTTAGTGTCCCAAAGTACATGTGCAAACATTTAGGTGGCAGCATTTAATACTGCAGAAATTACATTTGTCTTTGCACGCCCACCTACATAATTGCATATCTTTGAAAAGTGAGAACTTAGCATTTATAAGGGCAGGAAGAGTCTGTACATCTGGGAATCTAATCAGCTGTACACCAGGTGGCTGTGCGGAAGGTTTGCCAGCTAGATCTGCAGAATTATTAAAACAATGTAATTTGTTGTACATGTGCTTGGCTTACTTTGACAACTGTATGTAAAACTACTTACAGATCAATCAATAAATAAAGAATGCAATAAAACAAGTAAAGGAATTTTATTTGTTTGTTTTCCAACTTTTAAAGGGAGGGGGGGGGGTGGATAGGGGACTAATTAAAAAATAAAAAAAGCTTTAAAAACAAAAACAAACACTAAACACAAACTTGCTTTCAACATATATATTATCCCCCTTTTTGGCATTTCCACAGATTTATTTTCGTACCCCATGAATAAATGTATTTATGCTGAAATTCTTACCATTAATAGACACAAACATAATGTCAAGTACAATAAAAAACAACATTGAAGTTTTTTCCTAAGTGAATACAAATAAGTAGCCAAAAATGCAGACAATATTTATTTTACTTAAGAATTCACCTCCTCCCCTTGTTTTAATAAATACTGCAGTTTTGCGCAGATCCCGTCAGGTTGTCCATTGGTGAACAACAATTTTCAAATCATTCCACAGATACTGCACGGGATTAAGGTCTGGGCCACTTAAGGACATTGAGTTTTTTGGATTTCAGCCACTTCAATGTAGCTTTTGCTTTATTCTTCAGGAGGATGGGGTTTATATGGGGGAAGTTTTAATAGTAATATATCTGTCCCATGCATTCTTAAATTTGCCACAACTACTGAAAGCAGAGGAGGGCTGGCAAATTTTAGCCAGGGGGGAGGGACAGGACTCGACTCAACAGCCTATTTTAAAGGGAAAAATGCAGGTGGCCCGGTGACCCAACCCAAGGTAGTCCACTATGGGACTGGCCCGGAGTGGCATATGTCATCCGACCCACCCAACCCAGTTAGCACTTGGCTGAAAGGATCTTGGAATAAAGATGCTCAAATTATTTAAACCGGTTCAAAATTCAATTGAATTTGTCCAGCTTTAGGTCTTCAAAACTTTTCACAGTAGGGATAGTGCTCTTAGGATGATGTGCAGTATTAAGTGTATGCCGAACAGATTTTCTTAGTGTAGAGTCCAACCTTGAACTCATCAAACCATGGATTCTTCCTCTATTTATTTTGAGGGTGGGCAGCATGCTCTTTTGGCAATGTCTAGCTGAGAGTTCATGTCAACAATGGTGTTCATATTGCCATCCTTCTATAAATTACAGATTTGATAAGTGCACAGACTATTGTCCAATGTAAGGTTTCTCCCATCTCTGCTTTGGAAGTCTGTAACTCTTAAGTTACTCAGAGTTACCATAGGCTTCTTGGAGGCCTCCATAACAATGACCTTCTTGCACAGGTGATCAATATCGGAGGACATCTTTAAATAAATTCACTATACTGCTATATTACTTTTATGACGGACTTGACAGTGCTCCGTTGGTAGGAGATTTCGTGATGGATGAAGTTGATTTTTTCCTTGAAGTAAGAATCACAGCCATGGGAGGTTAGAGAGGGCAATGGGGAAAGGTGGAGGACAGAGAAGCAAGTAGATGGTGAAAAAGAGTCAATGGGATTTGTTGTGCTGGGAGGAGATAAGGGTTTTTGAAGTAAGTCTGTGTGGCAAGGGATAGGGCAGCGTAAATGGAAGATAGGACAAACTTGAAGTGGATTATGTTGACGTTAGATTGGGGTCACTTCTAGATGCGCTCAACAAAGGTGAAGCACATTTGCAGGTAGTGAGTAAGCTTGGAGTGCCGGGGTTGGTTCTTAAAATGTCAGAGGCAACGTTTGGTGGGTGGGGTG
Source organism: Mixophyes fleayi (assembly GCF_038048845.1). Classification (NCBI taxonomy): domain Eukaryota; kingdom Metazoa; phylum Chordata; class Amphibia; order Anura; family Limnodynastidae; genus Mixophyes; species Mixophyes fleayi. Next base: position 34,106,345 of record NC_134408.1, on the reverse strand, counting down.
GCTTCATCCAGATAATGTAGGTCTTCACAGTGAAGGGGTAAGAGCCACCCTAATTGACAAATGTGAAGGGTAGGTAAGATGAGCAGAACTTTTCAAAAGTGAACTTGTCTTTTAAAATTTAAATAAGGATTGATTAAACATTACATTGGGAAGAAAAAGAAAAAGCTGAAAAAACTATGGGGGAAAACTCCAAACGTGGTAGCAGGTCATGTCTTGAGCTGATTTTTCCTGTCTTATAAATTGTGAGCATTAACCTCAACGAAAGCAATCTTCAATGATCACTGAAGTGTCCTTACAGATGGATCATGAGATTGTTCTTGGGGTATGAATACAGTATATTTTATGAGTGCAATTGTGCAAGAAATTCTTTGTACCATGCTCTTTTTACTGTTTTATTTAGCAAGAACCATGCAAACTATATATTGTTTTCAAAATACGTAAATATAAATAAGTTCAATTATCAATGTACCATGATTAATCATTTCATTTTCTAATGAAAAAGCAATTTAACATAATTATAGTGAAGGAGGAATTCCACCCAAATATTTAAACACAAACTCCCTTACTGAAAATAAAATTAAATCGTAAATCTGCTATTGGCGTTTTATGAAGGAAAAAACAGTTACAGCACTAAGGTTTACTGCTGCTAAAATGTATCCAACTACTTTTTTTCAAAGTATGAAAGATTGCAGAGTTCTGCTAGCTGACTTCTAGCTACATTCTAATCCAGAACCTATAATAAGACCCATTCCACCAAGAACAAAATACTCTGCTCCAGAACTTTCAGTGTATCTTTCTTCAGCAGTTGCTTGTGATTAATTAAATAATTTATGTTTTATTAGTGTGTTGCAATCATGGTATCTTTAAAGACTGCCCCCATCTGTTCAGTAACCATTACCTTGACAATGTATGTAGGCCGTTATCTGATAAAATGGAAGCATTATGTGGTCAACTGTCTCGAAAGCAGCAGAGAACTCAGAGTGCAAGATAGGGAGAGGAGGCCCTGTGTCTTAGCCAAGAGTAGATCATTTGACACCTTGGAAATCCACAGCATGATATCTAAAAAAAAGGAAGCATTAAGTTGTTTGGGGTTCTATGTGATCAATACAAACATTTTATTTCTATTCTTGGGGGGGGTTGGGTCCAAATGTAAAAAATATACTAAACAGTGGACATTCATATAGGCAAACATAGGAATTTCATAGACAACATTCCACACTCACATTTGTTACATGTCGTATTGTGTGAAGTAGGGATGACATGTATATAGTATACATACAAGTATAATGTGCATGCATTATATACTAATGTAATCTACAAACTATATTGTGCAATAAATAAACTATTAAAAATGAAAGGCTCAACACCTGGCTGTCTTATGTGGTTCAGAAGGTTTTCTTTTTAGTTTCTTTAAGAAAATGTTTCTTGGCTTTGAGGGTAGAAGTCCAGGCTTCTGAAATTCTCCAACTCCACCCAACCACATCAGTACTCTGCAGTGTATAGATGAAAAATTATGTCGGGATAAATGGCCTGATCTGGCAGAAAGGTTGCAGGCCTCCATGGACATAGGCAAACAGAGGGGGGGGGGGTTTCCTAGTGTCTGGAAACCCCCTCCCAGCATGGGGCACTGTATGCTTGAGGTGGATTGCCCCATGTATATGATGGGAATAGGAAGAGTTGGAGAGCAGCCAAGCACTGTCTAAAAATATAGCCACGCCCTCATGCATGCTGGTCACGCCCACCGGCGGCATAGCGTGGAAACCCCTCTCTACAAATCCTGCGTTTGCCCCTGATGGATACTCCTGTGAGATATGTATGAAATGAACAAGTTTTATCATCATCATCATCATCATCTATTATAAAACATTAGCAAAGTATATGATGATAGCTACCCATAATAGTACAACAATGCAGGCTGCATTTGCAGTTATCTATACTCTGGGGTGAAATCAGAAAGTGTTTGTGTCAGTCTTTTTTCATTCAGTGTATACTGTGATAACATATACTTTCAGTGATCTTTTAATGTGCACCCATAACCCACACACATTCACACACAAAAGCGCACTGCGAGATACAGGAGTGACAAAATGGTACCCCTAAAGCACACCGAGGTGCACCATGGAACAGCGTCCAGAAACTAAACATTGCAATGCATAAGAATGAAAGGTTCCAAAACATTTAGTTAACAAGGTTTTGAAAAACTGCAGGCGCATTACAGAGCCCAAAAGCCATTACAAGGTACTCATATTTTCCATCCTGTGTACTGAAGGCTGTTTCTAGTCATCAAACTCTATTATCCAGATTAAGTTATAGGCTCAACATAAAGTTCTGTAAACATAGAAGCTTGGCAGACATAATCAAATATGTTTTATATCAAAGGAAGTGGATATTGGCTTTTAATGGTGATGCTATGGAGGTCTTTGCAAACAATATAAGGTCTCAGTATCAGTATGTGGTAGATTTTCCATAATGAAAAACGCACACCATTAGGAGAGGTGGATTTATCAATAAAATCTCTGGCCCGGTTCTCCATTATATAGTCATACGTGATCTTAGTTTAAGGAACAGATAGTGGATAGAATCAGCCTCAAAAAGATGAGTATCCAGGCCAAAAGGCAATGGAACTATCTCATAAGGACTATGAGGAGGTAGAATCTAATCTTTGCAGTTCCAGAAAAATGTAAAGAATTTTCATTAACAGGAGAGGATTGATCTTCTCCTATTATACTCTCTCCGACTCAATCTCGACATTCAAGTTTCCTGGCTTAAGAAGGCATTGACCTGTTGTCTCACAATAGAGATATGAGCCCAGGGTTCTTCTATGAGTGTGTTCTTCCGTGCATGGGTGAAACCATCCTATTTACATGGGCTCCTTAGAAGAGGGAGTCAAATTCTGTTAAAAAATTAGGAGCTAGATAGACAAGAACAGTTTTTCTAACTCACTCCTTTTACATTGACAGAAAGACAGATCTGCTTTACTGTATAAGTGATCTGATCACAGAGGGTTGTCAAAAAGTCACAAGATGGTAACTCATCTTTGGAATGGGGCTTTGCCAGAATCCAGCAACCACAGTCTCATTGAATTCTGAATTTATGGCATATTAACCCCCAGTCATGGTGCTCTGCCTAAGATGTATAACAACGGTAGATGCAGGAAAAACTCATCCAAGTTCATTAAAGAAATTAAGAAATGCCCGAATAAAAAAGTGAACTGTCTTAGAATAAGTTAATTCTCTTCCCACAAAGTAGAAGACCAGGTTAAGGCCTGATTGAATAATAATGTAACAATGAAGGCTATGAAGGCTACTATTCAGAGACATAATTTCCTTCCTGAAGTTCAAAGCTCAAGTAGGCATAAGTATTTCCATTATAGCAAAGTGGTGATGAAATATGCAGGTTAGATGTAGACTGTACATCTAAACAGAATAGCAATCACAGGTGCAGAAGCTGGAGAGGCACTGGAATATGCAATACCAGGTATAGGAGCCAGAGGCTTGCAGTGCATCAATGCTGCTAGAAAGAGAAAAACAAATGAATACTTTGGTCCTGTTTATTATTCTGCTTTACTACTCCTCAAAGAGGGCCTGTAATGTTGAGATCGGTAATGGAACATCAGCAAATATCAGTCACAATAAGTCCAGATGTGGGTCACTATTCCACTAGCAACTGGCGCTGGCTAAATCCCATGCATTTGACCAAGGAACCCTGCAAGAGAGTGATGAACTTTGCTATGAAAAACCCATAAAGACATGATCACCAGGCTAGTCTTGCTTGGTGAATGCTGACAGACAGAAGAATGAATATTGCAGGCCAAGGTCAGCAAAAGCAGCTCAAGTGCAAAATCTGAATACAAGCCAAGGTTAGGGCAGGCAGCACAGGTACAAAATAGTATAAATTGTCATAGAACAAATGTTACAACAAACAAACATAGTAGAATAGACCAGGACAATTTACAGAAATTCAGTATAACGTAGAGGAGTTCAGCTAACTAGTGTACACAACGTGTTACTCAGACACTGACTAAGGGCCCGAATGTCCTATAGAGGAGGTCTAATGATGATGTGGGCATGAGATTGAATGCATGTTCTTGCCATAAAGCTCATGCAGTGCTCTATAGGCAGTGGAGGGTATGCAGAAGCCATGCAAGTGGGAGTTAAGTATCTCAGGGCAGGTAAGTGATAAAATTTAAAATACCACAGAGGCATGAAACAAACACTGCAGTCTCAAAAATATTGGTTCTACTAAATAAAATGCTGCCCCCAGTGTTTATGTGAAGGGTACACTATTTACAACACAAGTGGAGCCTTCCTTAGTAGCACTATAGAGACCATGGAGCCTTCCTTGGTAGGACTACAAGGAACATAGAGCCTTGCTTAGTAGCACTGTAAAGAAAATGGAGCCTTCCTTAGTAGCACTATAAAGAACATGGAGTCTTCCTTAATAGTACTACACAGAACATGGAGCCCTCCTTAATAGCACTACACAGAACATGGAGCCTTCATTAGTAGCACTACAAAGAACATGGAGCCTTCATTAGTAGCACTACAAGGAACATGGAGCCTTCATTAATAGCACTACAAGGAAGATAGAGCCTTCCTTAGTACTACAAAGAGCATGGACCCTACCTTAGTAGCGCTACAAAGAACATGGAGCCTTCCTTAGTAGCACTACAATGAACATGGAGCCTTTCTTAGTAGCACTACAAAGAACATGGAGCCTCCCTTAGTAGCACTACAATGAACATAAAGCCTTCCTTAGTAGCACTACAAAGAACATGGAGCCTTCCTTAGTAGCACTACAAAGAACATGGAGCCTTCCTTAGTAGCACTATAAAGAACATGAAGCATTCCTTAGTAGCACTATAAAGAACATGGAGCCTTCCTTAGTAGCACTATAAAGAACATGGAGCATTCCTTAGTAGCACTATAAAGAACATGGAACCTTCCTTGGTAGCACTATAAAGAACATGGAGCATTCCTTAGTAGCACTATAAAGAACATGGAGCCTTCCTTAGTAGCACTATAAAGAACATGGAGCATTCCTTAGTAGCACTATAAAGAACATGGAGCCTTCCTTAGTAGCCCTATGTATGGTCCCGCAAGAAAACACATTTTTGAAAATTGACTTAGCTGTATTGTTTCTCTTAAGTCACTACAGCTTTACCTCTGGATTCTGCAGTGCTTTATGAATTAATTGATAAGCTTTTAAAGGCTCAACATCAGATTAAATGTTTAAATCTAGTTTTTTCCTAGAAAGGATTGAAACTAAGCCCTGCAGAGTGTTGTCAGACCTCAGGGCTTCTTAGCTTGGGTTATACAAGCTTCAAATGACATCTTCTGATATGACTGCTCACTGAGGAAAAAAAACTAATGGAAAAAGTATTTTATCTTTTCTTAAAGTAGTTAAAAAAAGAAAATGCTGTCAATTTATGCAATATGAGGCTGTTTGTTCTCTTAAAATACTGGGAATATGACATAATAATGTCTCAATTATTTTTACCTCTATGCAGAATTAATAGTTTAAATTCGGTTCTATTTAAACTGAAAAATGTACAATAAAATGAGAACATTTAGCTTAGGACAAGAATGTTCACTTGCGAAAGAGCAAAAGTGCGTCCCATGTACCCATAATGCCCTGTGCTGGTATTTCTGAGTGAATACACATTATATTTTGCAGGTCAAACAATATTAATATTATAGTATTTACATTGTTAAGTGGATAATGTGTAAAGTATAATGTGTAAAAATAAACATGGAATGAAATAGGGCCCAATTCTATCCATTTATATACTTTATACAGGATGAACTGGTAGGGAGAGTATGGTGATGCGGAGATGGAGATATGGCATGGTACAGAAAAAGGGGTGCAGATGGGGAGACACTTGGATAAAGCCTTGACCTTCAGCGCTCACCCATATCATATTGTTTAAAATATTTGGGGCTAGATTTACTAAAGGGTGCTTTGGTCAAACTGCCGGTTACTGGCTTTTTTCCGCTGGTTTTGAAACCGCCGGATTTACTGAAGCCCAAACCGCCGTTAAACGGCCAGAATTGACATTTTTCAAAACCACCACTTTACAAACCGCCATCCTGACGTTAACAATGATGAACATACAAACCACCCAGATTTACTAAGCTGGGGTTTTCAAAACCGCCGCAAAACAGCCATCCAAACGGCCAACATGGAAGAGGTGGTTGTGAGAGGCAAGATTGCTCAAACTGCTGCTATTTGATCTATTTTACCATTCAGAAGATAAGAGGCAGCATGAGTCCTATATAATTTATTAAGGCAATTATTATTTATTGATTAAGGTGCAAAATAAATTTTTAGTTTACTTATGAGGAAATTTTTTTAAACAAAATTTTCAGGGGACAAAATTATTGAATTATTGTATTAATCAGGCACTATGTATTGCCAAATTGTGCAACAAATGTAATATTATTAATAATATTAAGTGAATGCTAATGGGGAATATCATTGCTTTGTTTGCACAATTTGGCATTACATAGTGCCAGATTAATATAATAATTCAATAATTTTGCCCTCTTAAAAAAATTTTTTAACTAATTTCCTCATAAGTAAATTATAAATTAATTTTGCACCTTAATCAATAAATAATGATTGCCTCAATAATTTATATATGATTGATGCTTCCTCTTATGTTCTCAATGGCAAAATAGCTCAAACAACATGCAGTTTGCCAATCAGAGGCAGGTATTTAAAAACCTGTCTTTTGGATGTGGGTTTTGATGGCGGTTTTAACCAAACCTCCAGCTGTTTTACTGTTTCCAAACCACCACACATCGCCAGCCATTTCAAATCGCCCTATAGAAAATGCGGCGGTTCAGACGACAAAACCGCCGGTGATGTGTGGCGGTTCCAAACCGCCACCAAACTCGATTCTTAATAAATCCATCCCTTAGACTCTCCCCACTTGAAAAATGCCTACATCTGAATGTAGAGCAAGCAGAGATTCTTAGCTCCACTTACTTCAATACATGTTAAGTTACGCAGTCGTTTAAGCTGAAAAAAGACATATGTCCATCAAGTTCAACCTTTCATCCACAAAAACTCTAGAATGATCCAGAGGAAGGCAAAAATCCCAATAAAGCTTAGTCCAATTTGCCTTAAGAGAGGAACAATTTCTTCCTGACCCTATGCTGGCAACTGGACAATTTCCTGGATCAACAGAGTATTTTGCACTATTAATGGCTGTATATTCTGTTTAGTTAGGAAAATGTCCAATTCTTTCTTAAATGTTTCTACAGCTCATAATACCAAAAGAGTAAAACAATATGTACACATTATTCAAAAAAAGTTAATTAAATATAAGTACTCCTAAACACCTTGAAAAAAAACTTCAAGGATTTAGTCCATGAAGTTTTAGCAAAATCAGAAGAAATTAAAACTATAACAAAAAGCTATAATACAAATTGACACAATAGGAACAAATTATCTAGCGGCCATTCATGTTAATGCATGAGTTGAGGTACCTTCCCATTGGTGGAAGAATGGTAGGGGCAGCAATGCCCCTACCAAAATATAACTGAACAATATATAAAAAGGGTCAAGTGGATTTGCCTGCAGTTTACATTCACTGTGCTGCTCTCTTTCCTTCCACATTGAGCAGCCATCATTCCATTGTGTGTAGGCAGCTCAAAACTTAAAGGTTCTCTGAACATGTTATAAATATTCCCCATTGTCTTAAACCTTTTTAGAGCAGAACAGTACTTTGTCACATAAAGAACCCCAACTAAATGATAATAACACACAAGAACTAATTTAGGGTCAGTACTTATTGGCGTTGAAATATATGCTTCTACTAGCTTTTTAACGCTAATAATAACAGATTAACCGTTATGGGAATGGGACCCATTGTTTTGAATCAGCCTATACCCACTGGCACTTGCCGTTTTAAAACCACTTCCTGCTCCATTTACTTCCGTTCACTGCGAGTAAACTGTTTGCGGTTAATGGTGTTCTCCATCAATGAAAAGTGCAAGAGCTCACTAAACACCACAGGCCTGATTCATCAAGGAATGCCAAATGAATGCAATTTGCATTTTTTAAACGAATGGAAATTGCAAGCACATTCACCCGTATTCAAGTACAGAAGAAATGTTTCCATTTGAATATGGGTAAGTACGCTCTGCGTATACGGCACTTGTCAGTACAAACAGACACAACACACTGCAGGACACGCACATTCATAGGTGCAATATAAGGTGCCATCAGAACACACAGAAAAAAAAATATTAAATACATTAACACATGTTAACACTATAGTCCTTAATAAAAATACATTTAATACAATAGAAAAAAAAAAATTTTTTTTAACATGAAATACATTTTCAGGATGTTACTAATGCCTACTGTACATAAAATGAATTTTTAACAGTTGTTCTTACTTGCAAACACATTTTCTGGAATCCCTATGCAACCGTCATCACTATCAATCAGTACTTACACCTGCCCTGTAGCTGGTGCAAGTGATAGGGCTAAAAATCACGTACCTGAGAGATGCCCAGAGCTTGAATCAGATGTTGCTGTGTGTGGTCGATCTTGGCACATCCTTACTGCACATTGCCTACGTGCATACGCCCGTTCCACGATTCAAATCATAGGCTGACGGATGTGTTATCTGCACTTGCCCTCACTGGCGTAAAGTCTGCTTCTGAGCATGGGCAGGACAGTTTCATGCAAAATACGGCACAAAACGGGACTTAATGAATCAGGCCCCACGTGTCAAATGTGATTGTGTCCAGAGTTGGCACATGCATCACTGACAAAGGTAAGAAGCTTCTCCATGTCTTTGGCCGGATCTCCAGGTGGGGTTGACATCGGGGCTTTAAAAACGTTGGGTGAGTGACATTTTGTCACTTATCAAATATTTTAAACGCCCACTAAACACTGGTATATAGGCGGCTGCCTAGATTCCCCTAATGGTAGTGCCGCCCTGTTTGTGTCACTGGTGTTTAACGCTGTACCAGTGAGTAAGGGTCCTTAGACAGCAGGTTAGACAGCGATTTTATAGCCTTCGGGCTAGACCACAATCTATTGCAGCAACTTGTAAATCCTCATTTTCTCTATTTCTGTGTTTGCCTTTTTTCAATCCAGTTTACCAAAGGGGAAAACAAGAGTGTTAAAAAAAAAAAAACAACACATAAAAAACTACAACACATAGAATAGCTTTTCAATACAATAATGACAAAACAGAGCAAATGAAAAATAAATATTTATGATAACAATAAACCCTGCAGAAATGTGCATGTGTTAGATTTACCAACAGGAGCTAAACACATAATGCTACCAGAAAGCACTCTGTTTATGATAGTTTCCTTTTAACTAACTGTAAGTCTAGAAGAGTTATTACCATAGCAACTCCTCTCAAAATATAGTACATTTCTGTTCTCAGTTTTTAAAGTGTTACTTAACCTCTTTTCCAGGGGAAGGACAGTACAAGTATAATTTGGCATACAACACAATAGACTAATGTTGGGAGCTTTTTAATTTCTCTTACTTATCTCTGCCAAAAAATGAACAGTTCCTGTCAAGGGTGAAAGGAGTATGGATACATACCAACATTACACTTGGCATAAGACACGCTATAGATATAAAAGGAGAAAGATTGCCTTTTTTTTTTCATTGACTAAATTATTAAGATTTTTGTTCTCAAACAGCCTTTTGAACAGCCATCTGCATTACTTTGACTCATTAATCCCGCATAGCTCCGCTTGTCTCTGGCTGATTAAAAAGCCTATGTATGTCTGAATATACCTTCCATGAACAAAATGAATAGTCTTACCTCAGGCTAGGGATGTACTCAAGAGAAAAAAGGCAGATACAGATGCAGGCATTCATGTACATTAACTCATTCCAAGAAACCTAAGACAAATAGGTTATATTCCTTCATGACAAATACTTGTTTTTATTGAACACAGGGTTGGAACGGCTGCTTATTTTACTAGTGACTGCACCGATAACTAGAGCCATACCAGCCTGTGTGATAACTACTCAGCATTACAGTGGGGTCCTCTATCCAGATAGAGATGGAGGATTTAATAGTCACCTTAAACTGGCTGTTTATTAACTTAACCGGCAATAGAATTTGGAAAGGAATATATATAAATGGTAAAGAAAGATAGATAGATAGTTAATTATGAGATAGATAGTTAGATAGATAAATAGATAGTTAAATACGAGATAGATAGATAGATAGATAGATAGATAGATAGATAGATAGATAGATAGTTAATGAGTGAGATAGATAGATAGATAGATAGATAGATAGATAGATAGATAGATAGATAGGTATGAGATAGATAGATAGATAGTTAATGAGTGAGATAGATAGATAGATAGATAGATAGGTATGAGAGAGATAGATAGTGAGTGAGTGAGATAGATAGATAGATAGATAGATAGATAGATAGATAGATAGATAGATAGATAGGAAATTAAGAGATAGATAGATCATTGTTAGATAGATAGATAGATAGATAGATAGATAGATAGATAGATAGATAGATGAGTGAGATAGATAGATAGATAGATAGATAGATAGATAGATAGATAGATAGATAGATAGATAGATTCATAGATAGATAGATAGTTAAGTATGAGATAGATAGATAGATAGATAGATAGATAGATAGATAGATAGATAGATAGATAGTTAATGAGTGAGATAGATAGATAGATAGATAGATAGATAGATAGATAGATAGATAGATAGATAGGTATGAGATAGATAGATAGATAGATAGTTAATGAGTGAGATAGATAGATAGATAGATAGATAGATAGATAGATAGATAGATAGATAGGTATGAGATAGATAGATAGATAGATAGATAGACAGTGAGTGAGATAGATAGATAGATAGATAGATAGATAGATAGATAGATAGATAGATAGGAAATTATGAGATAGATAGATAATTATTAGATAGATAGATATATAGATAGATAGATAGATAGATAGATAGATAGATAGATAGATAGATAGATGAGTTAGACAGATAGATAGATAGATAGATAGATAGATAGATAGATAGATAGATAGATAGATAGATAGATGAGTGAGAAAGATAGATAGATAGATTCATAGATAGATAGTAAAGTGTGAGATAGATAGATAGTTAAGTATGAGATAGATAGATAGATAGATAGATAGTTAAGTATGAGATAGATAGATAGATAGATAGATAGATAGATAGATAGATAGATAGGTAGATAGAAAATTATGAGATAGATAGATAATTATTAGATAGATAGATAGATAGTTAGATAGATGAGTGAGATAGATAGATAGATAGATAGATAGATAGATAGATAGATAGATAGATTCATAGATAGATAGTTAAGTATGAGATAGATAGATAGTTAAGTATGAGATAGATAGATAGTTAAGTATGAGATAGATAGATAGATAGATAGATAGATCGTTATTTATGACGAGCAGACCACCTTGGTTTTGCACTGGTGTGTCTGGATGAAGCGCATATTCAATGCACATTGCAAAACGAGGTCCATTGATGGTAGATAATACAATTATTACATTGCTTTTTGAAAAGTCATAGAACCAGAAATACGTAGGTGGGCGTCACAGAGCCACAGAAATTATTTTTATTCTTCATAAATATTAGAAAAGCCACATAGTCATATTTCGTGGCCATACAATATTGCAATATTATTTCAGGACATAATTACTATTTAAATGAGGAAACAAAACTTAGATTATATAGCATAACTTGTGTGCATGGATTTAACACAAATACGGATTTGTAATAAAAAAAAAAGGCAGTTAACCTACCCTATAAATGACATAACACTTCCCTCTGTCAGGTCTTTTGACAGAGGATAGTAACTGTTTGTCTTCCTAACACAGTTTTCAACTCCCACTATGTCAAGAGGAATAAAGGGTTTTGTCATTAAACCTCGGAACACAATAAACTAAACAAGCACAAGAGGACATATAAAAGTAGACCAATTTGCCAGAGATCTTGAGTGACAGGAAAGACAATTCGAGTTATGATCATTTTTACTAGTATTAAAGAAGAAGAAAGAAAATAGCAGGTGGGCAGGATGCAACAGGCAGGTTCCCAAATAAATCTGCAAGATGTTCTTCAACACATGGGGAAATCCAGTAATTTATTTTCAAGCTTATCATTCCACAGGTCACATGTATGTATTTCATTCTGTGTACAAAGAGACGTCTTGTCTTCTTGTTGTACTTATTACAGGAAACATTTGTTTAATCCTTACAAATATTTTATTAGGTGTGTGATTTTTGTTGAAGGTAGGAGAACTAGAGGACAGGTAATCAGTTGAGGCAGCGTTAGGGTTTCCTCTTTCAAAGTAAACAGTCCTACCTTAAAATAACTGCCGAGCATTGTGGATCTTGTCGCACATGTTCCCATAATGTCATTTTCCTTTTTTGTCAGGGTTGATAAAATAAAAACATTCTTGATTGCGAGAGGACTTGTTGGCATTTTTAATGACCCTGGAGTTGTCGACTAGTAGCAAGGCAAATATTGTACTCTCAAATATATTACGTTTTAAAATGAGTACTTGTTCAAATTAGGTAGTGTGCAGAAAAAATAATACTGATGATAACCTTTTGTTTTTATAAAATATATTGATATAAATGAGATGACGAGGAGTATAATGTATGACAATAATGTATTGTTGGATATTAGAAAATGGTTTGTTTTGTATACATGGCATATCATCATCATCATCATCTATTTATATAGCACCACTAATTCTGCAGCGCTGTACAGAGAGCTCACTGACATCAGTCCCTGTCCCATAGGAGCTTATAGTCTAAATTCCCTAACACAGACACACAGACATACACATACAGACTAGGGTCAATTTGATAGCAGCCAATTAACCTACTAGTATGTTTTTGGAGTCTGGGAGGAAACCGGAGCACCCGGAGGAAACCCATGCAAACATGGGGAGAGCATACAAACTTTACACAGATAAGGCCATGGTCGGGAATCAAACTCATGACCCCAGTGCTGAGAGGCAAAAGTGCTAACCACTGAGCCACCGTGCATATGTGTCACAAAAAGTCATTTTTCGACACTGCTAAAGTCTAAAATCAATTTCGTCCATTTGAAAGACTTGCACATGGATATGCGAGACAAAATGGATGTATCTGCAGATAGGTGGGTGTGTTGACCACGCTGATGGGAAAAGTTGGGAGGGTCTGGTTGCATCTTGAAAAGTACGGATTAAATGTATGGATGCATTTAGTTTTGCACCCAAACCAAAGAAAAACAGATATTGTGTTGCGGGCTAGGACTATTTAAATAAGTTGCACTGGGGGTGGGGGGTGGTACACATATAAGTTTTTTTTAGTGGAGCACACATCATTTTTTGCCGACTCTGAGGTGGTGTAAACCAGGAATGTCTTATACTTTTGTACATTCTAGTTGCACTTTGGCAGAAAAGTGCTTTTTAAAGGCAAACTTCAAGCATTGTAATGAAAATATACAAAAGGGAACAGGTGCAAAAGGGACAGGTGTAATGAAGAACGATGTACCCTCACTCTCATAAATATTTTAATAAATATATAAGTTGTAACTAATGAAGGTCTACTTTCTAGTGACATACCTAATGTTTCCACAATGCACATATTCTAGAATATCTGGAAAGCTGCAAATGTAGACACAACCCCTTTCTACGTAAACATGGAAAAACTTCACAATCTGGGGCAATAGTGGGAAAAAAAATTTTTTTTTTAAATTAAACAAAATCAAACTATGTATTACACAAGCTTCAATTAATCCTCTGTCCAGTCTACATACAGGGAAGAAAAGAAGATACAGTAAATCTTTTCTGCTGTTCCTAGTCACTGTTAAGAAGTGCTGCTACGAGAAGAGGGGAGATGCCCAGGGTGGCAAGGGGTATGTTCAAAGTACTTTTTAAAGTGTTTTAGTGCAGTTTTGGCATGACACCCTTATCCAGACAGCCTAATCCTGTGCATTCTCAATGAAAGATTCACTGAGTATAAAACATTTCCTGGCGCACCGAGAGGTGTGTTTGAATGTGTGCATGAATGAATGAATGAATGAAGTAAGCAACTTCAAAACAGGTATTTTCCAAAGGTCTTGTATTCACAGCAAAATTGTCGCACATATACATAAGTGAGTTTGCATTATGGTAGTGATATGTATGGTAATTGGGTTACATCAACATAATGACACATATATATATATATATATATATATATATATATATATATATATATATATATATATATGGTATCAGCATACAGTACTTTGATATTTCTGTAATAGAGTATCCTGTTTAGCAGTCGATACAAGCAGAATGTTCAAGATAATGATATATAGCAGTATACAAAATTAGTACAAATATGATAATTCTATCAAAGACATATAGTACTTTATATATGGTAGGTGAGTATCGTATAGTAGTAGCAAAACCTTGTTAGGTTAGAACCTGTTGATGCAACAGTTCTCATTATCATCATCATTTATTTATATAGCGCCACTAATTCTGCAGCGCTGTACAGAGAACTCACTCACATCAGTCCCTGCCCCATTGGGGCTTACAGTCTAAATACCCTAACACACACACACACACACACACACACACACACACACACACAGATGGAGACAGACAGACTAGGGTCAATTTGTTAGCAGCCAATTAACCTACCAGTATGTTTTTGGAGTGTGGGAGGAAACCCACACAAACATGGGGAGAACATACAAACTCCTCACAGATAAGGCTATGGTCGGGAATTGAACTCATGAACCCAGTGCTGTAAGGCTGAAGTGCTAACAACTATGCCACCGTGCTGCCTATAAACTATGCTATGAATACAAGCGTTTTGGAAAATACCTGTTGTGAAAATGCTTATTTCACACATTCAAACAGAAATTGTTTTTACTGGATACTATCAATCTGAGGGGGGGCACTTCTTAAATCCTTGAGCAGCAACGTTTTCTACATCATATATTCCACATTACATATCCCAGTTAGGTGTCATTTTTTTCTACTTTATAAAAGATTCATTGAGAATGTCACAGTCAGTATATGGATCCTAATGATGTAACCAGCACCTTGGAAACAATAAGAGTATTGATTTCAGCAATACAATCGGCAACTAGGAGAAATGTTGAACTATTTCCCGCTATGAATCCTTGACATGTTCACACTAAGTTGGTACTGGTGGAACTGTGCTTAGTAGATCAAACAATGTGCACAACTATATGAAATATGTGTACCTGTAAGAAGTAAATGTGATTTCAACACTAAAATGATATACTGTCCAGTCTCATACTGTATAAAAGGTCAGTGAAAAAGGTGAGGGCTCTGTAGTTCCACCTGCTGGCCCAAAATGTTACTGCACAAGCAATTCTAGCTTTGCAAACATTGCTTGAAGTATGGATAAAAAGGAAATATGCCTTTTTTTGCCAATGCGGCCCTTTTTATTACAAGGACAGCACCATTTAGAGTAATACATTGAGTAATTAATTAATTCATAAAAAATCAGCAGCATTCCCAAATCCTGAACCTGAATAGACAGCCTGGTCCAGCTACAAGCTGAAAATCACTATGGCACTTCTCAACCTCCCTGGGCTCTGTGTGCAAGCAGTAATTGATAAAGTTGGGAATCCTGGAACAGCAATTGGCCCCATATGATGGACAGGTGTCCCCTAAGACCCCTTCCCATTGTAGCAAAAAACAAAATTCAAATAATCTTGTAAATATGGATAAAAAAAATCAATACAGATTTTTAATTTAATAAAGTGAAAAATGTGGGTTTTATTTGAAAATTGTCTGTTTTGGGTTTTTCTTTTTTATCATTTTTATACAATGGACAAGGGTCTTAGGGATTTTTGTCCATCATGCTCAGACACTGGGTTGGCAAAGTTGACACTTCGGGGGTCGCGATCACATTCATTACACCGACTCCCACAGCCTATGTGAGTCAGGAAGAGCCCCAGTCTCTTCCCCATAGAGGCACCAGCTCACACTGATGAGCCTGAGGCTGGTTTATTACTGTGGCAGGTGGATCCCAAAATGTATGGTCATTATAATGAATGCCCATCTAGGCTGTCTAGTGCTGAGTCTGGTTAAAGATTTGGGGAGGGGATATATTGCCCCTTTATTAATGATTATTGTTATTTTAAACAAAGCAGTGAACATGGAGATGGAATTTTTATTACAGGTTCCAATTTGTTCCTGAGGTGTGTTACTACATTACTTGGGGTGTGTCTGGGAACGTGCCTCTCTTCTCCACTGAAGTGCCGCATGAGGGTACAAAACGAGTCCCATTAAAAGTTTAAGACTAGACTTGATCTCTGCCAGCTCTGAGATGGAGAAGACTTCATTTGGCCATGCATACCAAGGAACATACCTGTGCCTGTGCAAACATCTTCTACTCTGTCAATTCCCCCATCCTGAGCCACAAATCCATGCACCATGGTGCTTTATAAATAACTTTCTGTAGAGTAAGAAGCCACAGTTATGGTATATGGACTCTGTTGGTTGGCTTACCAGTTACAGTGGAAGAAATGGTCAACCTGTACTGATTTATCATCCACTGGCATATGCCACGAGTTACCTCCTGCATGATCGCTTCTACGATGTCCTATTCCTGTATTCTCCACATCACTTATTATTGGGCTACCAGTGCCGAATTCATTCATGTGTTATTTCTAACATCAATTCATTCATTCGTGGAGCCCAGGCAAAAGTAAATTAAGTGGGACATTTGGGAGCATTTTGTACGAGATGGAAGGGGTCATGTTGGAGGATCTGTCACCAGCAACCAAAGTGAGCACCTATTTTTAACCCAAATGCTGCCACGATTCTATTTATCCTCTACACTCAATGGTCCCTTTGTTATTAGTGTTATCTCTCCTCTTTTCTCAACTTGAATCTTCAATCTTCATCGCCAGGGAATCATGTTCCAGCGATATTTTAGAAGCACAAGTTACAGGATGGAATAACATGAGAAGGTCCCGAAAGGGCTTCATTACCCAAACATGGATATTAAAATAAAATAATAAGCATAAACAGACCTTTACTAGTCTTTGGTCCCAGTACCCATGTCCCAGCTGTGCGAGGTTCGACCTTTGGACAGATATATTCTGTACACTATGCAATTGGTATCTATACAATGTTGACATTCCCTTAACATTACACAGCACAAGAACAGTTGTATCAAAGCCCATTTTAATCTTCTTACAAATATCATTCAGCACCATTCATTTTCTGTGGTGTACATGGAATCGTGCCTTTTTTGCAGACAAGGTGATGAGACAGCATTGGCAGTGCTTCACACCGTTAACGTTGGCTAAATACACTGTACCGTCTTTTTGGATGATCTCATTAAAAATGAGAAAAGAATATGCTTTGGCATTATATTGTAGTCTCTACCAGAATGGAAGAGGTCACCAGTCTGAATTCCGCTTAACATGAGATGCTAATCTCCCTAATAAAGATTAAATGCATGCCAAGGATTGTACTTATACACCCCCATTAAATTATATGTACCACTGAACTGGCGCAATTAGTAGGACTGTTCCAGGGCATCACGTTTATAGTAATATGAGTACTGAGTGCTGGAATGAGATAAAACAAAACTCCATTAAGGGCTGGCTTTTGTGTCCGATGCCAAGATCCCACAGGACTTAAAGGAAAAGGCATGCACCTTTGTAAGCCTTTGACAAAACTTACAAAAGCAGTTTAGTGAACCACTTGGATATGTCAAAGCTGAAAGTCAAAAAAATTCCAGATATTTCTCAGTTCAAGACACAAGGCGTGACGGAAATCCTGGTTTTGTTGTATATAATGACATTATAGCAAGATTTCCCCTGCCTGATGCTGCTGATTAACACCTTATGCCCTAGTCATGCTCACTAACAACCCTTCAATTTTTTTTTCCATTACCAGGAGAGTGATGATAGCTAATTAATGTAACCTGAAGGATCCGAGCACATGACTAAGCCACACATCATGTGCATCGTGCTGAGCAAGTAAATGGGGGTCTTCCTGTGCATTATGTTACACTTACTGCTTTCTGATTTGAAGTAGGATTAAACTAGGCTCATTCAACCACAAACAGCATTTCATGCGACAAGGAGAACAATAGTGAAGGCAACTGCCTTTCAGCTAAATAGAATTCAGATGTATTAATTAACTGCAATTGTGGCTATGCATTGAATGGCAGCATTATTATTACACCTCCGTAATAAGGAATCGTTCCTCCATTTATAATTTTCATAGTTGGTATGTGCCTCCCTCCTAGATTATGATGAAGATTATGGCGGTCCTCTAGTTAGCAGCAGCATGCCGTCGGAGTGGGTGTGGCCAGCATCAGGGAGGGCATGGGTAGCACCATCCTCCAATCATCTCCATCTCCCTCTCCTCTTCCCTTACATGAAGCACATACAACTACTGGTTCACAAAGCAGCTATTATACTTTAATGCATAATAATTTGCCCAGTTCCAATGACCGATATATAATACAGAGAGCATCCTAGTGACCGATATATAATACAGAGAGCATCCTAGTGACCGATATATAATACAGAGAGCATCCTAGTGACCGATATATAATACAGAGAGCATCCTAGTGACCGATATATAATACAGAGAGCATCCTAGTGACCGATATATAATACAGAGAGCATCCTAGTGACCGATATATAATACAGAGAGCATCCTAGTGACCGATATATAATACAGAGAGCATCCTAGTGACCGATATATAATACAGAGAGCATCCTAGTGACCGATATATAATACAGAGAGCATCCTAGTGACCAATATATAATACAGAGAGCATCCTAGTGACCGATATATAATACAGAGAACATCCTAGTGACCAACATACAACACAATGTTTCATCCAGCTCTGTATCTCCACTTACCAGAACTAGTGTAAGCAATGTCGCATGGATGTGACTATATCGGTTACATAATTATGTTCAGCTGTCAGAGACAGATACACTACTCTTTGGCATTATTTCACCAAGTCAAAGGGTATTAGACATGTATATGCTGGGCATTAGGAATATGTGTGATGATCACAGACATGTATATACCGGGCATTAGGAATATGTGTGGTGATTGTAGACATGTATATACCGGGCATTAGGAATATGTGTGGTGATTGTAGACATGTATATACTGGGCTTTAGGAATATGTGTGATGATGATAGACATGTGTATACCGGGAATTAGGAATATGTGTGGTGATTGTAGACATGTATATACCGGGCATTAGGAATATGTGTGGTGATTGTAGACATGTATATACCGGGCATTAAGAATATGTGTGGTGATTGTAGACATGTATATACTGGGCTTTAGGAATATGTGTGATGATGATAGACATGTGTATACCGGGAATTAGGAATATGTGTGGTGATTGTAGACATGTATATACCGGGCATTAGGAATATGTGTGGTGATTGTAGACATGTATATACCGGGCATTAGGAATATGTGTGGTGATTGTAGACATGTATATACCGGGCATTAGGAATATGTGTGGTGATTGTAGACATGTATATACTGGGCTTTAGGAATATGTGTGATGATGATAGACATGTGTATACCGGAATTAGGAATATGTGTGGTGATTGTAGACATGTATATACCGGGCATTAGGAATATGTGTGGTGATTGTAGACATGTATATACCGGGCATTAAGAATATGTGTGGTGATTGTAGACATGTATATACCGGGCATTAGGAATATGTGTGATGATACTAGACATGTATATGCTGGGCCCTAAGAATATGTGTGGTGATGATAGACATGTGTATACCGGGCATTAGGAATATGTGTGGTAATTATAGACATGTATATACCGGGAATTAGGAATATGTGTGGTGATTGTAGACATGTATATACCGGGCATTAGGAATATGTGTGATGATACTAGACATGTATATGCTGGGCCCTAAGAATATGTGTGGTGATGATAGACATGTATATACCGGGCATTAGGAATATGTGTGGTAATTATAGACATGTATATACCGGGCATTAGCAATATGTGTGGTGATTATAGACATGTTTCTTCTGGGCATTAGGACTTTGGGGTGGGCAGCACAGTGGCTAAGTGGTTAGCACTTCTGCCTCGCAGCACTGGGGTCTTGAGTTCGATTCCCGACCATGGCCTTATCTGTGTGGAGTTTGTATGCTCTCCCCGTGTTTGCGTGGGTTTCCTCCGGGTGCTCCATTTTCCTTCCACACTCCAAAAACATACTGGTAGGCTAACTGGCTGCTAACAAGTTGACCATGGTCTGTGTGTCTGTCTGTGTGGGTGTATGTTAGGGAGTTTAGACTGTAAGCCCCAATGAGGCAGGGACTGATGTGAGTGAATTCTCTATACAGCGCTGCAGAATTAGTGGCGCTATATAAATAAATGGTACTAATAATAATTAATAAGGGAAATTTATAGTGCCAAGTTCATACTATGCACAATAGTACCCCGAGTACATATCATTCCAAATAAAAGTGCCCCCAGTTCATACTATGTCACACACTAGTGGTCCCATTTCATGTTATACTACAAAGTAGTGCTCTCCGTCCATATTATGCCACAGTAGTGCCCCCACTTACTATTATGCCACACATTAGTGACCTCAGTTACTTTGTGCCACACATTAGTGCTCCCAATTTCTAATATGCCACACAGTAGTGCCCCCAGTTTAAATTATGCCGCACAGTACACACTCACATTGCATATTTATTAATCAATAATATACTTACACAATGCAATGTACTTGCTTATCAGTAGTCAGAGTCCTGCAGTGGTGCATTGACTGTTTAACAGTCTGTGCGATGACCTGATCCTTATAATCTTCCTGCACACATACAGTGAGCGGCGGGAATGGTGTATGTGATGTCATCAGCGCTTTGTCGGGGCTGGTGATTTACTGCAGGTGAAGTTAGCCAGTCAGGTAGGAGGCGCATAAGTTATGACTCATAACTATGACTCATAGCTAAAAGGCCCACCCGAGAGGGGCTTCACGCCTTGGCCGGGATGGAAAAGAACAACATATAATTAAAAAAAAGATTAAATTGGCACAGATCTTCAAGGTCCTGGCTCTAGATGGAGGCTTGGGGCTGCAGTCCCATCAAGCCCATTATTAATCCAGCCCTATACATATATGGTGCAGTCATTTATTACTCAGCCAATTATGCAAGAAGTGCAGGTGCACCTACTAATGCAACTATGCAGCAGGTAGCTGGTAATTGGGCATAGGTCTGATTAATGAGTCTAAAAAGTTGCTTGTTAGCAACAGTTCCCTTGCCATAATATTGGAATGCCTGACATCTCATATTCTGTCATGGAAGTTTTGCAAACATATTTTGGAATGGCATAAGTAGTTATTTTATATAATACAAATTGTATTTAAGGTTTAGTGGTCATTAAATAGTCAGTTGCAGAGACATGTGCTATTCCAAAACCACATGAGACATGTTTAGTCCAAAATGAGTGCTTGGCAATGCCATGCAAGTGCTCTAACATTACTCCACAAGATGAGGCAACGACACAGTCTTGGAAAACATCCAGGACCCAGTATGTATAAGATCCCGGAATACAACCTCACTCCCTCTCAGCATATCTCCATGTGCTGTAAGACTGGTGTGCTTGCTGTTTCACATGATCATTTGTTTTTTTTTGTGATTCCAAATTTAGCTATGGCCTAAAATTAAGTGACAAGCTAATGACAATAATTGGCTGAACTTAAGATTTTAGAACTTCATACAAATTTTCCCCCTTAGTGACACAAACAAGTAGATAACTAATGTATTAGATTGTAAGCTCTCACAAGCAGGGCCCTTACTTACTGTCTACTTGTCTGCTGTCACCTTGTACATCTGTGTATCCTTGTATTATAAATATTATGTGCTGTGTTCTATGCTTTCTGTTTGTTCTATATTGTGCTTTTCGTTTGTACCTTTACTATTATATCTTATAGATTACATAACATTTGGTATTATTGCATGTATTCTTCTCAAATGTTTTGTACTTTGTCTTTGCTTATTCTGTTTTTTTAATGATTTATCCCCAAGTATTTATGTGCTATGCCAGTGATGGGCAAACTACGGCCCGCGGGCCAGATCCGGCCCACTTAGAAGTTCTATCCGGCCCGAGAAACTGCTGCGAATAATTCACAGAAACTCCTTGAGAAAGTCCGTGATACGGACGAAACGCGTTGGAGACACCTCATCTCCTACACATTGTTCTATATGCTGAATAATCACTGAATTGATGTAAGTGCGGTTGTTCTTCATCCTTAAGAATAAATCTATCGCAGCACTTCACTATGTAGTTTCCTCCTCTTTTTTTCGCGAACACCGCGCACGCGCGGACCGTCTCTGCCAGGCGCTTCACGCAATATACAAGGGCACCTAGCGAACAGCGCCTTTCCCATACATCCGGACGAGCAGACGATTGCAGCCCCCTGCAACCCCATGGTCACATCGGTCTTCACTTCCCCAATGGGCCATCTCTCACACGCATACCACGTGTGCACATCCATCAGGCACCAGACGCAGGACTGTCACCATCCATGGTAGTTACATGCGATTGTACTACCCTCCAAAGGTAATTGCATAATATCGCTATAACCTGGGAGACCTATTCCTGCCTCTCTCCAGCACTGTCCACGCTGCCACACAGCGTTCCACCTCTCTGCATATCTGCTAATCCCACATAATTAATAAATTCTATTGGCCCACCATAAAGTTTTTCTTCTTTATTCGGCCCGCTCCTGAAAAAGTTTGCCCATCACTGTTTTATGCTCTATTTCCCCACTGTATAATGCTGCATAATTTTGTAGTGCCATGTAAATAATCAATATTTTTAATACAAATTATAATGTACTTGCCTTTCCTGTATAGTGTTTATGACTAGTTTTCCTTGCCAGGGTCCAGCAGGCAGAAAGTGCTTTCATTTGTGTTTCCCCAGGACTGGTCTCAGGCTTTTCATTTGAAACCTATCCTATTCTCCATTGTCCCGTCTTGTCAAATGTCATGTTAGTAATAACATCAAAGTCCTTTAGACAGATACTGCGCTCCAGCACACACACGGTGTAATCTGACTCTGCAATGCAAAGCAGCGCTAGTTCATTCACCTGATTCGGCTTAGAGGGCCTGGAGACGCCTCTTGCTGATATTTTGCAAGTAAATGTGGGTTAACAGGTCCCCAAAACAAAGAAACCCAGACCACAGTATATGCATGTGCAAGTAATGCATGGAAAAGGATTTAATACCTGTTTAGACGCTGAAATAGAAAGGATGGTGAGTTTAATGTAAAGGTGTACAACCCATTTAGCTAAGCTTTTTTGAATAACATAAAATATATAAATATTTTCAGGACATTGTAGCCATAATGATCTGGAACAAGGGTTAAACATTTCAAAAGTGGCGCAATACTGACTCTATACATGAACCTAACAAATTAACATAGTGGCTCCATACCAAACCTAATCTGTTGGTACACTGATTCTATACCAAGCCTAACCCAATGGCATACTGACTCCAAACATGAACCTAACCTATTGTTATACTGACTCCAAACATGAACCTAACCTATTGTTATACTGACTCCAAACATGAACCTAACCTATTGTTATACTGACTTCATACATGAACCTAACCTATTGTCATACTGACTCCATGCATGAACCTAAGCTATTGTCATACTGACTCCATGCATGAACCTGACCTATTGTCATACTGACTCCATGCATGAACCTAACCTATTGTCATACTGACTCCATGCATGAACCTAACCTATTGTCATACTGACTCCATGCATGAACCTAACCTATTGTCAAACTGACTCCATGCATGAACCTAACCTATTGTCATACTGACTCCATGCATGAACCTAACATATTGTCATACTGACTCCATGCATGAACCTAACCTATTGTCATACTGACTCCATGCATGAACCTAACCTATTGTCATACTGACTCCATGCATGAACCTAACCTATTGTCATACTGACTCCATGCATGAACCTAACCTATTGTCAAACTGACTCCATGCATGAACCTAACCTATTGTCAAACTGACTCCATGTATGAACCTAACCTATTGTCATACTGACTCCATACATGACCCTAACCTATTGTTATACTGACTTCATACATGAACCTAACCTGTTGTCATACTGACTCCATACATGAACCTAACATATTGTCATACTGACTCCATACATGAACCTAACCTATTGTTATACTGACTCCATACTAGAGATGTTCACTGACCCCCGTGTTTTGGTTTTGGATCTGGATTAACTTTGTGTTTTGGTTTTGGTTTTGGCAAATTCGCCCTTGCATATTTTGGTTTTGGTTTTGACTCAATGACTCAAACACACGGCAGTTCCTAGCACATCTAGGAAACATTGCCACACAGCAGTGTCAGTAAAGAAAAGTGGTGCAATTAGCAATGGAGCTCTACTCTTTGTGTTTTACCTATATAACACAGTACAATGTGACTGCATATTTAGAAGACCAAGCCTGCCAGACCTATTATTTGTATTTCAGCAATGACAATTAGCTGAAATACAGATATAGAAATCTATTCTATCTATGACACTGCCCAACTGCACTAGGGATTGCCAAGAACTGTGCTATCCCTTCTGTGTCCCTCTGTGGAATGGCGCTGGATCACCGTGGAGGGTGGTACTTATAGAATCCAAAGCTTGTGAGATCCATGACGTTTTGCCTCGTTTTCAATTCCGAGGGCGCGCGAAAGTACTGAGCTCGGCTCGGTACTCAGATCTGCTAAGTTCGGGTGTGTTTGGTTCTCGGGGAACCGAGCCTGAGCATCTCTACTCTATACATCAACCCAACCTATTCTTATACTGACTCCATACATTAACCTCCCGATTGTTATACTGACTCCATAGCTAGGCCTAACCGATTGGCATACTGACTTTATACCAAATCTAACCTATTGTTATACTGACTCCAAACATGGACCTAACCAATTGTTATACTGATTCCATACCAAATCTAACCTATAAGCATACTGACTCCGTACCAAATCTAACCTACTGGCATACTGACTCCATACATGAACCTAACCGATTGGCATACTGACTCCATACATGAACCTAACTGATTGGCATACTGACTCCAGACATGAACCTAACCGATTGGCATACTGACTCCATACATGAACCTAACTGATTGGCATACTGACTCCAGACATGAACCTAACCGATTGGCATACTGACTCCAGACATGAACCTAACCGATTGGCATACTGACTCCAGACATGAACCTAACTGATTGGCATAGTGACTCCAAACATGAACCTAACTGGTTGGCATAGTGACTCCATACATGAACCTAACCAACTGGCATACTGACTCCATACATGAACCTAACTGATTAGCATACTGACTCCAGACATGAACCTAACCGATTGGCATACTGACTCCAGACATGAACCTAACCGATTGGCATACTGACTCCATACATGAACCTAACTGATTGGCATAGTGACTCCAAACATGAACCTAACCGATTGGCATACTGACTCCAGACATGAACCTAACCGATTGGCATACTGACTCCAGACATGAACCTAACTGATTGGCATAGTGACTCCAAACATGAACCTAACTGGTTGGCATAGTGACTCCATACATGAACCTAACCAACTGGCATACTGACTCCATACATGAACCTAACTGATTAGCATACTGACTCCAGACATGAACCTAACCGATTGGCATACTGACTCCAGACATGAACCTAACCGATTGGCATACTGACTCCAGACATGAACCTAACTGATTGGCATAGTGACTCCAAACATGAACCTAACTGGTTGGCATAGTGACTCCATACATGAGCCTAACCAACTGGCATACTGACTCCATACATGAACCTAACTGATTAGCATACTGACTCCAGACATGAACCTAACCGATTGGCATACTGACTCCATACATGAACCTAACTGATTGGCATACTGAGTCTATAACAAACCTAGACTACTGACACACTGAGTCCACATCTAACCCTAACCTGCTGGTGTACAGTCCCACTATGCTTCAACCTATTTTATTGGTATACTGACTCCTCACCTGAACTTAACCTACTGGCATGTTATAATACATAAACCACAAGACATATACCCAAGAGACCTTAATGTGTGTTTATTTTGTGATGTGCTGTCCTCAGCATAGGCTGTTATGTAGTTTGGATCATTCATAAGCATCAGCTTCCAAGGGGCAATGTTGCAGGTCTCATCACAACACTATAATTAACCTCTCTGCTTCCTGTCCCAGTCTAGCAGCATTTTCTAAATGTCACCTTCTTTCTATTTTCCTTTCCTCCTCTTCTGCTGTAGACATTTTTTTTACTTGCTATCACACCATCTGGCAGGATACATGGTTAAGTCAATGCTTAACATCAGGGAGCATATAAGTGTCATATCTCCTGAGTGATGTATTGCTCCGAAATGATGCTATCTACAGAGCCCATCCAGGAGCTTATTCAGCTTAATTACAGGAAGGAAGGAAAGTCACTGTGCTGTATGTTTATATCAAGAGACTCATCATGCAGAAATAGATTTGGCTGTATGGTGATGACTTCTGAACTTGCAGAGACATCATTAAAAAGTATTAGGAAAAGGTGGGGGGGGGGGCTCCTCTCGTTACCTGCAGTTTCTTGTCAGATGACAGAGATAAGAATAAACAGCAGACTTTACGGTGATGTAACATTTATCAATCAACAACATAATCTTATTTTCAGTACAAAGAGAACTTTTAGTTCTGCATTTGGGCAAATACATTTTTATCTGGGTAATTGGAATCTCTAAAGGGAAAACTGGTGAAATAAACCCAAGTCAAGTGAAAAACATTACAACATATAGGTACCATTGGGGCGTAATTGTAAATAATACTCTGTTGAGTGAAATTATTTTTGTATAGTTATTATTAAGTGGCAATTGCATGTGTAATATGGTGATACATGTTAAATGAAGAAAGAATTGTACAAAATATAATTTATAATCCAAGATTAAAAATAAAAATAAATTAATACATAAATTGAGATCGCTCCATCTGATTGATTGTTAGTAAGAACAACACTATTAAATATAGGGATGGACAATAGGGGGTGTACACATAAGGACAAATGTTTTATGAATCTACATTGAAATAATATAAATAAGAAATACAGCATGTTGACTCTACAGTCATGGCCAAAAGTTTTCAGAATGGCACAAAAATTATTTTTCATAAAATCTGTTGTTTTTATGATGGCAATTTGCATATACTCCAGAATGTCATGAAGAGTGATGAGATTAATTGAAATTAATTTCAAAGTCCCACATTGCCATGACAATGAACTTTATCCCAAAAACAACATTTCCACAGTATTTCATCCCTGCCACAAAAGGACCAGCTGACATTAGGTCAGTGATCCTCTCGTTAACACGGATGAGAGTGTTGACGAGGACAAGGCTGGAGATCACTCTGTCATGCTGATTGAGTTAGAATAACATACTGGAAACTTTAAAAGGAGGGTGGTGCTTGAAATCATTGTTCTTCCTCTGTTAACCATGGTTAACTGCAAGGAAACACGTGCAGTAATCATTGCTTTGCACAAAAAAGGCTTCACAGGCAAGGATATTGCTGCTAGTAAGATTGCTCCTAAATCAACCATTTATCAGATCATCAAGAACTTCAAGGTGAGTTGTTCAATAGTTGTGAGGAAGGTTTCAGGATGCCCAAGAACGTCCAGCAAGTGCCAGGACCGTCTTCTAAAGTTTCTTCAGCTGCAGGATTGGAGCACCACCAGTACAGAGCTTACTCAAGAATGGCAGCAGGCAGGTGTGAGTGCATCTGCACGCACAGTGAGGCAAAGACTTTTGGAGGATAGCCTGGTGTCAAGAAGACAAGCAAAGAAGCCACTTCGCTCCAGGAAAAACAACAGGGACAGACTGATGTTCTGCAAATGGCGCAGCGATTGGACTACTGAGGACTGGGGTAAAGTCATTTTCTCTGATGAATCCCCTTTCAGATTGTTTGGGTCATCTAGAACAATGCTTGTCCGGAATGATGAGCGCTACCATCAGTCATGTGTCATGCCAACAGTAAAGCATCCTGAGACCATTCATGTGTGGGGTTGCTTTTCAGCTAAGGTAGTGGGCTCACTCACAACTTTGCCTAAGAACACAGCCATGAATAAAGAATGGTACCAAAACATCCTCCAAGAGCAACTTCTCCCAACCATCCAAGAACAGTTTGGTGATGAACAATGCCTTTTTCAGCATGATAGAGCACCTTGCCATAAGGCAAAAGTGATAACTAAGTGGTTCGGGGATAAAAACATTGAAATTTTGGGTCCATGACCAGGAAACTCTCCAGACCTTAATCCCATTGAGAACTTGTGGTCAATCCTCAAGAGGCGGGTGGACAAACCAAAACCCACAAATTCGGACAAACTCCAAGCATTGATTAGGCAAGAGTGGGCATCCATCAGTCAGTATGTGGCCCAGAAGTTGATTGACATCATGCCAGAGCAAACTGTAGAGGTCTTCAAAAAGATGGGTCACTGCAAATATTGACTCTTTGCATAAACTTAATGTAATTGTCAATAAAAGCCTTATGAAATGCTTTTACTTCAGTATACCATAGTAACATCTGACAAAAAGGTCTAAAAACACTGAAGCAGAAAACCAAAACTTGTGTCATTCTCAAAACTTTTGGCCATGACTGTACTGGGTTACAGATCTCCATTGCCTTGTCAACTGTTTTCAATTCACTTATTATTTAAATCACTTTCTAATACCTTTTTTTATATAATAATGTTGTAAAGTATAGGGTGTTTTGGCCAATTTTAAAGGATTAAAATAAAGCATAACTTTTTTTAAAAAAATAACGTGGTCATAATAAAAATGCCTCCACAACAGAAACTTTTTTTATATGACTTGTGTCTAACCCTAGGAGAGCAACCTGTTATAATGAAATTGGGATACATACTTACCTAGAATGTAGGGAGGTTCATTGATGTTAATTTACTTTACTGCATAAATGATCAAAATACCTCTTTATGTAATCAAAAGCTGATGTATTATTATTATTCTTTATTTATATAGCACCAAGATAGCATGCAGAGCTATACAGTGAATGTTTATTCCTTCACACCAGTCCATGCTTACAGCCTATTCCCTACCCCAAGCCCACCAAAAACAATTTGAAGCGAAATTAACCTACCAGTGTGTTTTTGACTGTGGGAGGAAACAGAGAACATATTAAATCCACACAAACAGCACCCTGGTCAGATTCAAACCTCAGGCCCCTATGCTGATTTCTCAAAATAAATCCTCTTTAAACTCTGCTGTTCAGCAATTTTAACCCCCATACTGAGATTTCACTGCCAACTGCACTGATAACACAACTTACTATAAAAAGAATATATTTTTTTATTTTCTTGCCGAGTGCATGTTTTGCATTATCTATGGCAGGCCTGGCCAACCTTTGTCTCTCCAGGTGTTGTGAAACTACAATTCCCAGCATAGTCCACCTGATATCGACTGTCTATCTGCTAGCAGAGCATGCTGGGGCTTGTAGTTCCATTACACCTCGAGAATCAGTGGTTAGCTAAGCCTGATCAATGCTATACCTGTGGAAAACATGTTGTTGGACTCAATCCACCCATAGCTCTACAATAGCACTCTACGGAAGTTATTTGGTGTGTAAAATGATTGCTTTCCCACTTTAATACTATAAAAGTGGGTCTGTATATGCTGTACATGAGAAGCATGTTTATCTTTTCTTTAAAGAAACATATTAATATAAATTAGGATTATTTAGCCACTGGAGTGGCACTGTCCTATGAAGACCTAGATTACAATCCCCACCTTAGGCTGGGTACACACTACAGAAAATTTCTCCCGATGCGATATCATTAACGTTTTTACCAACGACGGAAAGTCATGATCAGCATGGCGATTCATGTGTACACACTGTACTAAGATTTCCTTAGGATTTACCTTCAGATCTGTGCTCTCCCTCTGTCATAAGCATTGTCTGGAATGATTGTAACCCTGTAAACTCTATGAAGATCTGGTCGTGAGTGCATACACCTGGCATAATTGGAACAACATCGTTCCATCGCTGAACGATATTTTTAGTCCGTTTATAAAATCAAATCAAACAATACGATGTGCTTTGGAACGATAATCATTCATCGTTGGAGCGTACACACAAATGCGAAATCGGGCCGAATGGTCACTTTATCGTGTGTTTGGTCCATTAATCGGGTGAGAAGTCTGTAGTGTGTACCCAGCCTACCCCATATTGTTAGTGCTGCATTCATTGCTCACACCTCCTAACATCTGTACACGAAGAGCCTCATTTATGAAGTGCAAAAAGGGCTGAAGTACAGAGCAAATCAGATCAAATCCTTCTTTGGTGGCACTGTGAGGTCATTCTTAAGTGTCAGGAAGTTGGACTTTAATGTGATGAATACACTTTTGCACAATTCTCTCCTCAGATTTTGCTGCCTCGTTGCTAGGTGCATTTCTAACTTGCTAATCTTGCATAATGTAACCTTGTTACATGATAGTTGCACCATATAAGCCCACTTGTGTAATAACACTCCCCACTCCCCATCCAGGCTGCAACATAAATGCTATCCCATGCATTCAACAAAAGACGGTTGTCTCCTACCAGTAATGAAAATGGTTCTTGATTGTTTATGCTGGCAGACATGTGGAAGAAGAAAGGCATTTTGTAAGGTGAACCTAAGTCTTCCTCACCTAGTATGAAGTACACAGAAACAGTGGGATTCTTAGAATCTGTTTGGTTTAGCTCCACCCATCAGGGGGTATCTGCTGAATGGGAACAAGTACAAG
The DNA here is from genome assembly GCF_038048845.1 of Mixophyes fleayi. Classification (NCBI taxonomy): domain Eukaryota; kingdom Metazoa; phylum Chordata; class Amphibia; order Anura; family Limnodynastidae; genus Mixophyes; species Mixophyes fleayi. The sequence continues at coordinate 34,075,438 of NC_134408.1, read as the reverse complement.
ATACCAGGATTCACAAGGAATATACAGTGATACAGGAGCCAAACAATCCTGCCGCTTAGCAGGCTAACAGGACATGAAGAAGTGGCACCATATTGCCAGAAGAGGTGTCTTAAATAGTCAGGAGGATGAGGAGAAATGAGAAGTAATCAACCAATAGCTGAGAAGGGAAAACTATAAAAAACAGGAGTGCGCACGCGCAATCCCAAAACACAAGATGGATGCCGCCAATGAAAGACCGTGGCAGAAACATGCCTGATGGAGGAAGCCAGGCCTGGGCATTGGACCCCCAGTAAGACAGCCGGAGGGTCCATCACGTGACAGTACCCCACTCTTAAAGGTGGGCATCGAAAACCCTACAAAGGTTTTGTTGGGAAATTTAACATGGAATTTCTTCTGAAGTAGGAGCCTGAACATCAGAGGAGTCAACCCAAGCTCGTTCTTCAGTAACAAAACACTTCCAATTCAACAAGTACTGAATTCAAGTGTATTCAATACATGGTTTTTGGAATATATGCTATGTGTTCTAATAAAGTGTTTATTTTTAAACATTTTCATGAACTCATTTATAATTAAGGCAATTTGGTATCCAGCGCTGTAATTTGTGTTGTGTATTATTGGTTATTTGAGAGCACATGGGCTCTCTCACAGCTGCAAGAAACATCTTTGCCATCCCATTTTATATAGCTTTTCTGGTTCAATCTCCCAGCACAAGGGTTTCTAGTGTGGTTGCTATTTTTTTGAGTTTAGTGAAGATTTGGGCTCTTTTGATTCGATCAATTAACTCTGTAATGAGAGGAATAGGGTAGCGTTTTTTTATAGTAATAACATTAAGGCCACAATAATCAATGCAGGGGTGAAGTGTTCAGTCCTTATTCTTCACAAAGAAGAAGCCAGCCCCAGCTGGTGAAGATGAAGGTCTATTGAATCCCCGCTGTAAGTTCTCTTTGACATTCTTGGCCATGGCTTGAGTCTCCAAGAGGGAGACTGGATAAACACGTCCCTGCAGAGGGATTTTCCTATGAAGAAGATAAATAGGACAGTCCCATGCCTGATGAGGCGGCAAAGTCTCGAATTAATGTTTGTTGAAAACATACTTGAAACTTGAATTTTGCATAGGAGGGTAAGAAGTTACAGCCGTAGTCTGGGAAGGTAACACTTACAAAGGAGTAACTTTAGGTAGGCAGCTAGACATACAGGAAGGACCCCATGCCAATAACTGGGAAGAAGACAATGCAGATGAGAAGAGTAGTTGAAGCCAGGGATGACCCAGAAAAACAGGACTGTTGGTACGACATATAACAAGAAAGAATATCTGTTCCATATGTAAGGCTCCCATTTTAAGAGTTAAAGGACTGCCATCAATAGCGGTAAGAAACAGAGGAACCTCCAGGAGAGAGGTTCGATTACAGCTGAAGTGGTCTGCAACCCCGAAGGACAATGGAGAACTGAGATGGAACAGATATTTGGACTAAGAGGAGTAGGAGAGTGTCCTCTAAGAACCTATGCTGACCTCTTCTGAACAGGTTAGGACCTGGCACTTCCCGATCGCTCGGGGCAAGCTGCAAGGAGATGACCAGGCCTCCGATGGGCTTTTTCTTTAATAAAAGTGCCATTTTAAAAAAATGAGTTCAAATCACCAGGAATCTTCAGTTCAGTAAATATATCCTCTTATGGTTGATGTTTAATTTAAAATTATTGCCTGGCAATGCCAAAGTTGACTGGCCAGGGTTACACTGTTTTTGTTAAGGCTTACTTACAGTATACTAGCAGAGAAGTCACTATTAGTTAATGCAATAATGTAGAGGGAAAGTAAGCAATACACAAAGTAAGCAATACCAATACTTTTATTTGTCCTTATGTTATAATATTGCGCAGTTAGTGGTATTGTTAGTGCAAACACTAACGACAGAACATGTGCTACTTGTGGCAGCTATTGCTGTGGCAGACATAGATAATCACCTGTACAAATATGTCTTCCATGTAATATTACAACAGAGATTTTATGTGGTCACTTACAAGAAGCTTTGTGGCTTTAAATAACAAGAGACAAGTGAAATCACCTATAGTAACATCCATTAATTTAAAATGCCAGAGTTAAGGATCCTGCCACAACCGTGGAATTCCGTATGAAATTCCAGTGGTGAATTTCTACACCTTATATCATTTTGTGTAAGATCCCTTTCATTTAGTGGTTTCTAAAGTATGTTAGAGGAGACTGCATATATAAACCCCCAGCCAGCATAAAAAAAATCATTGCAAAGTGTTGTCATTACTATAATGCACAAATACAACACGCGCCTTGGTAGAGACATTACTGAGAAAATTATGCTAAACTCATCATTTAACTACAATTACAGGAAAAAGGTAGTGTACTCTTGGAAAGGTTCCATTCTCTAATTGGATCAAATCAATTCTGCTATGACCTTTTCTGTAGGTTAACACACACCTATGAATGAAATATCACATGTGCTTTATTCTACTGTGGCCTTTTCCTGACTGATCATCACCTCTTTAGTGTGACTGTTACACTAGGGCCAAATAACAGGCTTGGTAAACATGGACATAGGGGCAGAATAGTGCCTAGCCAAGTCCATAGTGAAATTTTGATAAGAGTCCAGTGTTTTCTCACCTCCTGATTCTCCCCAGCAGGGGCTTCGGAGAGAGAGGCAGGAATCAGCACCCACGGGCCCCAGAATGGCCACAAACTCTGCACCCCCTAATGTTCTGCCCCTGCATGGACATGAATTTGAATCTCATTCTATTTGCTGGCTATAAGTATGGCTTCCCTGTGTCCCAGATTCCCTAGGACAGAGCCAGTTGTTGCCACTGGAAATGTTTAACCTCATAGCTCAACTAAATAGACAGGATTTGTGGGAATACATTTATAGAACTGGTTAATGCGTCTAGCACCAAAAAAACACAACTTCCAACATTCCTGAATTAAAAATTGGGACACATGCCACAGCTCTGATCCTCTCAGGCTGATCCACAGCGATTTGCAAATAGGAAGAAATGCATCAATAAAGCAAGCAGAAAAACAAAGAGAATCTAGAAGCTTAACAATCTATCGAAAAGATATCCATTAAGTTATTAAATATTTGTTTGTAATTAGACTAACTTAAATTAGTCTATTCATAACTAATATCTTATACTGTAGCTTGGCTTGCTACTTTGTATGTCAGTGTATTTGTGCTATTGACATCAATTATAAGTTCATGGCATCTTCTGAATTTTGATGGTGATGACGCAAAGTTATTCTCGTGCAGTGAGCCTTATGTCAATGGGCAGAAATAACATATGGGAGAGCGTGCATTAGCATGCACCCCAAATTCCATAATGGCCCCAAAATCCATATTATTTTCTTTAGGTCCAGACAGAGCTGGATTAAGGGTTTGGGAGGCATGTGGCACTTAAAACAGAGTGGCGCCTATGGTCTAAAATTAAGAGCATGGTGCCATTATTAATGGGAGAGTTATTCACTAACCCAATTTTGAGTCACATAGTTCTAAATATATTACACTATTAGGCCCCTTGATTATCTAAGTGAATAATGGTGCCCCCTTGATGATCTAAATTAATAAAAGGGCTCTTTTGATTATTTAAATGAATAAAAGTTCCTCCTTTATGGTCTTCAAAATTAATAATAGTGCCCCCTTGATAATCATAACTAATAATAGTGCCCCTTTGATGGCTGTAATTAATAATAGACCCTCCTTGATGATCTAAATTAATAATAGTGCCCCCTTGATGATCTTAATCATTAATAGTGTCCAATTGCATATTGTAATTAATAGTAGTGCCCCCTTGATGACTGTAATTAAAAATAGTGCCCCCTTGATGATTATAACTAATAGTAGTGCCCCTTGATCTTAATAATAGTGAACCCTTAATAATTGTAATTAATAATAGTGTCTCTTTGATTATTATAATTAATAATAGTGCCCACTTGATGATCCTAATCATTAATAGTGTCCACTTGATAATTGTAACTAATAGTAGTGCCCCTTGGTCTTAATAATAGTGAGCCCTTAATAATTGTAATTAATAATAGTGTCTCTTTGATTGTTATAATTAATAATAGTGCCCACTTGATGATTGTAATTAGCAATAGTGTCCCTTTAGCGATCTTAATTGATAATAGTGCCCCCTTTAGGATTGTAATTAATGACAGTGCCCCCTTGATTATTGTAATTAATAATAGTGCCCAATAGATGATTGTAATTAATGATAGTGCACCTTGATTATTGTAATTAATAATAGGAATCACATCATTATTGCAATTAATAATAGTCCCCCTTTTGAAGATATTCTTATCTCAAGGCTTCTTTCTAATTTATTCTCCCTTCTCTAGTATTTCTTCTTCTTTTACTGTAGCCATAGAGCTCCTGGCTCCCTTTATTATCATAGCAATGATGTAATAATGTTGCAACGTTCAAGGGAGCTAGGAGCCTCTACAAAGCAGTAGATGCTACCTTAACAAACCCGGCAGCACCTCTTCTTGAACAGGCATTGCCGGACGACCCACCCCACGAGAGAGGTGGGCCCAGGGCACATGCCCATTGCCCCCCTCCATTCTTAAGTGAACTCTGGGTCCAAAATAAGTTCTAGAGGTCAATTACAAAGCTGCAAAAAGTGGATCAACAGGAGAAATGTTGTTTTGCTTTGCTACTATATAAGTTCATGGTTAAGTGTACTAAGAAGATGGGAAATTTGGCAAGGCCAGAATTTTGCACATCTTTATGGGAGAGTTTGTGTGGATTAGGAAATTCCTTGCTAAGTGCAGGTTAGGTGCAGGAATATGCCTTATATTACATAAAATAAGGTTTCATGTTGAATGGAGAGATATTTAAAAGATCTTTAAGGTTCGGAGCATGAATTCTACAGTGGGGCTTCCTCCTTACACTTCAGTTCATATTGTAGTCTTAGGCTTTATTTCTTATTTTGTATATATGAGGCACTGAAAGGAACTAATACATTTTCACAAGTAGTGACATCTAAGTACTTCTAAAGGGCTTTAATTATTCTTATGAGACGAGGTCAAGTGTCCACACTCTCTATATCATTATAGCGCTATACCATTATAACACAATATAAATCTTATATGTATTCATAATATGTAATATACATTGATGTCCAAATATTTCTGGAGCTTTATCTCTTTTTAACAATATGAATTTTAATTTTATTGATATTTTTGAAAAACATACGTAGTAGATAAGTTTCTATGAGTGCAGATTAGCAGCAGCTGCAGCAAGGGATACAGAGGGCGTAAGCAGCATTAATTGATTAAATACATGTCAATATAGGAGATTTGGGGAACTCTCTGGGTCCGAGCCTCCACGGCCAGCTGTGCACCCTGACAATAGACCTTCCAGCTGCTCTGAAAACCATTTCTCCTGTCCCCTTTTCCTGGGCTTTTTTCTGTATACAATAAACTGTGCCCATATCTTTGACTTTCATTTAATGCTATATAATTCCACAATGTGCTACTTGCCTCAAACATTCTATTCACAAAATATAAGGTGTGCAACACAATGACATCCCCAACTCTGGTCTTTAATAGTTACAAAATAGTCGTACGTTAATTATGGATTACAATATACGCATTACCAATTTTGTTATTTTTACTGAATACAAAAGATGCTTTAAATCTAACCTCTTTATTGTAGAATATAAAGCTATTAAAGAGCCAGTGAAGCTAATCAGTAAGGATTCTTCACAGGAAGAAAATGAATTAGTTGTCCATCACTGCAGGGGCGCACGGAGGATTGTCGGGGGGTGGGGGGGGGGGGGGGGGGTTCTCCCCGCCGACCCCCCCCCCAAAAAAAAAAACAGAGAAAGAGCTGCTGCCCAAGCGCCCGCGCATGTGCAGCAGCTCCGTTTCGCCAGCGCTGTCCTATACAGCAGCCGCGCCGCTGTCTAAGAAGCGTCTGCGGCGGTGCTGTATACAATACAGCACCGCCGCGGACGCTTCTTTGACAGCGCCGCGGCTGCTATATAGGAGAGTGACCACTTAGTTAGCGCAGGGGGGGGTTTCTAGAGACTCAGAACCCCCCCCCCTGCATGCGCCACTGCACTGGATGGTGTATATTAGGGCCAAGGTGTACAGGAGACAACATGAGAGCCCATTCATGCAATGTAGAAGGATAGTCCATGAGATGTAATGACCTCTTAACCAGATTAAATGAGCAGACATAGATTAATCTAATTCAATGTAGAAGCATAGTCCATGAGATGTGATGTCCATGAGATGTAATGTCCTCTTCACCAGATTGAATGAGCAGCCATACATTAACCTACTGCAATAATGAAATGTAGCCAATCTGTTGACGCTGAACCTGTCGACAGTCAGAAATGTCGAAAGGTTCAGTGTGTCTACGTGGTTAAATGGCGGCATTGTGACTGTCAATAGGTAGTAAAGTCACAATGTCGACATTCAAACGTCAATGTTAGCACAAGCCGGCGGACCCAAAACACATTAACACTAGTGCTGCCAGCTGCCAAAATAGTAAATGATACAGTAATAAATAAATAAACCGTCAATGCATAAAAACAAAACAGTGTGCCCCGACCTCAAAGAAAAACAGCTTAACCCTAGTGATGCCAGCCTAGGCTGATACTAGCAAAATCAGGGGGACAAAAATCATGCGGTCGGGGCGTGGCTTGGATGCCATAACTGGCAGACGTGTGATCGGAAGTGCTCTACTGCCAAGTGAACTTAATACACAAGTTATTGGGGACCCCCATTCCCTGTTTGGTGCCTAGACACACGGAATTTGTTCCCGTTCCTGTGCAGCCTTTATTGGACCCCTGCCAGACCGCTCACCCCTTTGGGCTTGAGGCCTACCCTTCATCTGGATCTCTTCCGAACCCAGACTTATTTGGCTGCATCTGCCCAGAGCTGGTGCGCCCTAAGAGAGGGTCCCCTTGTAACCATCCAGGCTTGAGGTTTGGGGGTCCGCAGACATGGTTACCTTGCCCCTGGAGTGTGCAAACACCTCTGACGGCGCATTGTGGTTGTGGATTGCAAGAAACTTACCCCTCCCGTTCATCTCTCCATTAGTGGATCTTGTGGTCCTGCATGTGTAGGTCCCAAGTCCTCTCCTTAATCCTTAATGGATAAGATTGCAGATATAGAGGACCGCTCCAGACACAACAATATAAATATAAGTGGCATTTCAGAATCAGTATCCTCCTCTGAGCTGTCAGACTTCGCTATGGAGCTATTCCATAAATTACTCCCTACTGCGTCAGTCCATGATTTACTTATTGACCGCATTCATAGACTTTCTAAACCAAGATCTGGCTTTGAATGGCACCACGTGACACTCTTATTAAAATCTTATGAAAATTCACTTTGCTCACATAAAAGAGTATATCCTGAGAGCGGCCAGGTCATCTGAATCTGCGGAAGTTCTTTGGGATCTACAGCTATTCCCAGACTTCTCGGCTGCTACCATCACCAAACGGAGGTCCTTTCACGCCAGCACAAAAGCCTTGCAAAACCATGATTATTCATACTGATGGGGATTTTTAGTCAAATTTATAATTCATTGCAATAATTCCACCCTATATAATCCCCGCAGTTGAAGATGGGATACAGCTTCTGAATTCCTGGGAAATCCAGGACCCTGCATCCGATTCAGCCCCCCCCCCCCCCCCCCCCCAGGTGCACATTCGGAGAGAGTGGTCATGAGTGGCTGGATGGTCACAGGGGGGCCCCTTCTTAGTGGGCACCGGCTGCGGGCAGGTACAGCTAAACAAGTTCAGGTCCAGAAGAGGTCCCCTCGAGAGGTAGGCCACACGCCTGAAGGCGGGCACCGGGTGTCTGAACACTCTGGCAGGGGACCAATAAACCCTTATTGCTGTGTTATTGGTCCAAATCTTATTAATTTATTATAGATTAAAGGTGATTTTTATATGTAAATATTGGCAATATGTTAGACATACAGTGTGCCATTCAGATTGTGTTTTGTTTTTTAGATACTTTGAGGGGTGCAATAAAGGCTGCACAGGAGCAGGAACAAATTCTGCGTTGCAGGAGCTTTATTTCCTTCTCTGCCTGTTGGGACCCTCATTGCTGACTAAATTCCTTTTTTCTTTGCCTCACGTTTCCAGTTGTCAACTTGTATGACCGCTTCACTGTGACTTTCGGGTGTAATTTCGGGGGTAATCTGAGAGTCCTACATTGGTAAGCAGATCTATATTATGTTGGACTTCTACTTGTACGTTTAGGATAAACAAAATGTTTTGTTCTCACTTGTATTTATGATGTTTTGTCACAAATATTCTTATTAAAATTTTCCTGTTGTAATTTTCATATTAATATGCTGATTTAGTAATGATGTTGAAGTTTAAGATGTGTGCCTTGGTCTTTAGTTTTCATGTGGGTATGGGTGAGAACTCGAGTTTGAGACACACACCCCATGTTAAACACTTTGCTGGTGTTACTGCCTTCCAGCAAATATTTAACCCTATATTTTGGGATATTTAATTTAGTTTTATATCCCTGGAACCCCTTTCCCTCCCCCACCAACTCGCCCTCCTGCCCACTGAACAGAGCTCGCGGATTAGATGGTCACTATTGTATTCCTCTATGTCCCTAATTCTAACCAGATTCCTTTCCTTAGATCCACCTTTCAGGAAATAGAAAAGCAAAGAGAAAGTAGCCTAGTAGGTGATTTTATTATTATTATTGCAGACCTCAAATTAGATAGGTCCTCCTCAACACGCTCTAGAATCAGTTTGTGGAGCTGCTAGGCAGGAGTGCCCCCTTTCTCCTCTTATAGTGCTTTTAGCAAGGGGCTGGTTACCCATAAAGGAGAGGGGTGCTTTTTTATTGCGCAACATTGCTGACCAGCCTGTAACTGGTTGTCATTATGGCAGGGAAACCCCATGCTGCAGGTTCCCCTGCTATAGAGCCTCCAGCCCCACTGGCAAAGCTTAGTGCTTGGTCTAGTAAAATCGGGGGGACACCATGCTTTTCGTCCCTCGATTTTGATAGTACCAGCACTAGGCTGGTAGCACTAAGGTTAATCCAATTAGTGGGGGGGGCACTCTCTTTTTTTATATATATATATATATATATATATATATATATATATATATATATTTAACTCTTTGTGTGCCAGAGGCTGGTGGGCTCTATTTCCACCGAGTCCGCCGCCATTGCTCATTTAATGACGGCATTGTCGACAATCACAATATCTACATTTTAAACATCTTAAACATGTGGACAGATGAATCTATCAACAATTACCCTGTCACCATTTTGCTGTTGACAGGATAAGTGTCGACAAGCCCACTGTCGAAAAATCATACCTAACCCACAGCAAGACGAGCATGTTCTAGCCTTGTTAGATCCATCTGTGTCTTCAATAGTTCAATAGTGCACTCACAGCAAATGCTGCTATTTCATCTCCACTAATTAGGTTGGAGCTGGAGGTAACCAATAGCAAACAAGTAGCAATTAGTTCTCAATCAATATCATTTAAATTAGACAATTAAACACAATTGACCTTTGTTAAATAGACCCCACAGAGGTTAATCCTGTAGCTAAGCGTGAGCGCCAGGATTGGTCCAATTTGGTCACATTGGATAGAGATTCTGCCCCCCTCTACCTCAGCTCCTTCACTGACCAAGAAGAATGTGCTTATTTTTTCTTTTATTAACGTGGTGAAATTTTAACATGTACCTGAGCATCTGATACACATTTTCTGGCTCTTGAATGCACACAGACATCGGCATTCCTAAACTGCACATAGGCAGCCAAGATTCCCATTGACACGGATTATAAAAGCATTTATACTTTCTGCTATTAAACTTACAGAATGGTTACACCTGAACAATACACACATTCCACCTCATTTCATATACAATTTTCTTTCAAAAGAAAAATTTCCGCCATTTTTTTCCCATCAAGTTAATGTTTGCCATGGCTAATGGCCTTACAAGATGTCCCCACAAGGAAGCTGGCATAAGTATTTCTTTCCGAAGCGCTCACTTTCTCACATAACTCGCATATCGTACGTTTTATATTGTGAGCAAGTACCGCATGATGTCATGCGAGGAAATGAAACAGATATGCAAACCCCATGCGGCTAACATGTTTTACAGATCATAGACCATCTGTCCAGTGGGGTTAGCAGAAATATTAGCACAATGTTACATGAGCATTTAATAACCCTTTACATACCAACAGGGCCTGAAATGTCTCTGGAGAATATCTACATTATACTACATTTTCAGCTGCATTTAAAGCTGTTTATACTGTGACATGGCTGATTAATTTCACACTAGTACCATACAATTTTCACACTATTTCTATGTAAACTGAGTAAATAGCGATGGGTTGAGGATTAAAAGTGACCTTACTCTTTCTATCAACTAAGCCAATGTTCATCCCACCTACCTATACACAAAATATAGATTTCCAGATGTAGTATAGTTTATTTCTGCTAACAGTGCCCCATAGAAAACAATTAAGCACTTACTTGTAGAATCCTGATAAGTTTAGCTGTGAATAGCGAGGGATATTCAACTTAATTACCAAAAATATTTCATGTCATGGTGCTCTGTTCAGTGTAATAAGCCCTGGTCCCTCTGTGTCACCTGTCCCTAATTTCAACGGATGATCCCAGATTTTAAAAATGTATTTATTAAATTTTTTTGCCCCTGAAAAAGGTCATTATTTTTCATTATTGACAAACTGTGCAATAACATTCACCTTTTTCATGCCATGTAATCTCTTATTCTGTTATATTTATAAATTAACATTTATAGTAGGGTATTTAAAATTGAAAAAGTGCATCGTCAATTCTATAAACATGATAGGATGGGAATTGTGAGTTTGTATGTTCTCCCAGTGTTTGCGTGGGTTTCCTCCGGGTGCTCCAGTTTCCTCCCACACTCCAAAACCATACTGGTAAGTTAATTGGCTGCTATAAAAAAAAAAATTGGACCCTAGTCTCTCTCTCTCAGTCCCTCTGTGTGTGTGTGTTTGGGAATTTAGACTGTAAGCTCCAATGGGGCAGGGACTGATGTGAATGAGTTCTCTGTACAGCGCTGCGGAATTAGTGGCGCTATATAAATAAATGGTGATGATGATGGTGATGATGAATTGTGGTTCTCCAAAGGATCATGTGTAACATGCAACATGCAAATGTAACGCATGCAGCGTTACAGGTCGCCACACATGGCCTCCGATGACAGCAGGTGAGGTCACCGTGGGGACACTAGAGGCACAAGAGAAGGCGAAGCTTAGCTACACTGCATGAAAGTGCCAGCACTGCTATGTGAGGCTTACTTTGGTCTATAAAGACTCTGGTATACTCTGCATTCATATCTGTGACCCTATGCCACCACCATTTTCTTTCTCTAGAGGTTCCATGTTATTGTTTTTAATTAGAGATGTTCACTGACATAACCGTGTTCTGGTTTTGGTTTTCTTTTTGGAACTGGATTAACTTTGTGTTTTGATTTTGGTTTAGGTTTTGGCAAAACCACCCTTGCATGTTTTGGTTTTAGTTTTGGATCCCATTTTTTTTGGGGGGGGGACGCTATTTTTTTCCTAAAATTACATATTTTTGCTTTTTTTCCCTCCTACATTATTATTAACCTCAATAACACTATTTTCAAGTAATTTGCAGTCAATTTTGACCTCACAGGTCACAATATTATTTCCATGCACTTTCAAACAAAGCCTGCAGATTTAGAAGACCAAGCCTGCCAGACCTATTATTTGTATTTCAGCAATGACAATTAGCAATGGAGCAATGGAGCTTTCCTGAATGTCACTGGAGACTTTGAAGAACGCTGCTACCCCTCCTCTTTCTTTTCTACCTATGACGCTGCCCCAACTGCACTAGACACTGCCAAGAACAATGCTACCCCTTCTGTGTCCCTCTGTGAAATGATCGCCGTTGAGGGAGGTACTTATAGAATCCAAAGCTCACGAAATCCGAGATCTGACAACGTAACAATGACGTTTTGCCTCGTTTTCAATTCCGAGGGAGCGCGAAAGGATCTGCTATCTTCGGGTGTGTTCGGTTCTCGGGCAACCGAGCCTGAGCAGCTCTATTTTTAATATTGATCAGTACCATAGTACCACTCGTTCTGTATGCTAAATGTAATTCTCATCTATACCTATCTATGTATGTACAACAGCACAGTTGTCACTTCTCGTATTCTGTAAGTAGAATGTAGATCTCACCATCTGGCAAGGCCATATTGTCACTTCTTATTCCGTATGTATGGGTAAATTATAATAGTAATAATAATACAAATTATATTATAATTATTTTGTATTAGTATTATTTATATAGCACCAACATATTCCACAGCACTGTATTATAAGAGAGCTGTCTTCAGACATAGCAGTTCAGTGGAAATTACATTTTACCTTCCCCACTATAAGCTCAGACATACCAGGGCAAATGTAAATCTACATGTATGTCTTTTGACTGTGGGAAAAGAGAAAACTCATGCGAACACATGACAACATACATCCTCCACACAAATAGCACCCTCCGTGGTAATGAAACCCAAAGCCCCCGGTACTGTAAGCAGTACTAACCACTGTGTCACCATGCAGGTATATTGATCATGTACCCCAGTGTCTGCATGCTTTTGCTGTTCATACCAGCAGCAGTGGAAATTGTTGGACAAAGCAAAGCTGTAGAAAATCGTTCACGTTTTTATGACATACCGGACTAATCCACGGTATATAGTATTGCTCATGGCGGTGGATTGCTCATGATAAAACGCTCATCTGAGAGAGTCTAATCACATTTGTAAATGTACCCACTCAGCAGTAACCCGGCAATTGTACACCCTAGCAAAAACACCTTACAAGTTCGATCTCAAGTTTTCAAAGTGTGCGGCCATCGACATGTTTGGAATTTCAGTTAAAAGAGAAACTGTAGACCACCAGGAATCACAGAAATATATTCCACACATTACAGGGAAGAATGCACAAAATCGTATCCAAGCATCTTAACATCTCCACGCAGAGGTCAAGGCACCGTTAACGTGAGTATATTGTCTTGTAAACTAAATATGTTCAGTCAATGTCTTTGGTTATCTAAAGAATTCCCAAAATCTCTGCTTATTTTGTGAAACAAAGCCTTGTCCCATCCAGAGAGCTATTCTAATCATTATGCATTAGGCCATTCCTATTTTCTGAATATAAACAACTCTCCCTAACATGTCATCTTAGGCATCTAGGGAATTCCTGTACTCCGAGCACTTGAAACCTATCAATTACGGTGGGGGGGGCATAAAAGCTAAGGTACTTGGTGGCTAAACAAATATAAGGAGAGCCCTAGTTTCCCATTTGACTTGACATTGGAGAAAAGTGAAAATATATACAAAAAGACAGGTAAAGGAAAAATGAAATAATATTCTTGATTAGTCGTACATGTCTGATTAGTTTAATCTGCCAAGTATTAAGTGTTCTGTTCTTTTATTTTACTACCGCATTTGTTTAAAATTCCCCAGATCACATTAACACATATTGCAGAATAAATATCCCCCAGTGCTGGGCTTCCAATGCAGGAAACCCTAGAATTTCTCTGTATTTTAGGTAATAATTAGCTCATTGACTAAAGTTAGCGGCGTGTAGATTTTTAACATACAGCACCCGTAAATTGTAGTCCATTAAAAAAAATATTTAAAATAATCTCTGGAGTTGTTCCTTCCATTAGGTCAAGATTATCTCAGCCAAAATCAGACTGAGGCTGCTAGTTTCTATCTTAACATTAAAACTGATTTATCTCATGGGTATGTAGAGATGACAAGCTTAGCCTGAGATGTATTAAATAAAAACTCTTGTAGTACCACTTGTGGCCAGCAGTTGAAGCAAAGCCAAACTATTCTATCATTGCTGTGGGGGGTAATTTATGAAGCTTGAAAAATATTAAGCCACGGTACTTATTTTACATCAAATACACCATTGTCTACTGTGTACATAAACCGGTTCACAATTCCCTTCCACACCTATAGCAAAACGTGATTATTAAAATACGTTTCTTCCCATGGAAAATCTAAGGACCAGATCATCATCATCATCTATTTATTTATATAGCGCCACTAATTCCGCAGCGCTGTACAGAGAACTCACATCAGTACCTGCCACATTGGAGCTAAAAATTTTAATCCCCTAACATACACAAACACAGACTAAGAGAGACTAAGGGCCATTTAATAGCAACCAATTAACCTACTAGTATGTTTTTGGAGTGTGGGAGTAAACCGGAGCACCTGGTGGAAACCCACACAAACATGGGGAGAACATACAAACTCCACACAGATAAGGCCATGGTCAGGAATCCAACTCATGACCCAGTGCTGTCAGGCAGAAGTGCTAACCCCTACGCCCCCGTACTGCCTAGATCTGCCCATAGCTCAAGGCGCTAGAGGACAATCTATTCATAGTTCTCCAAAGAGGGCTATTAAAGAGCTATTGCTAAATCGTACTCCACTCGTCTCCCCTGGCGTCAGGTGATAAAAGGTATGTTGGTTCCCAGGGAGGAGGACAAGATATTGTAAAGCTATTTAGTGTGAAGTGAATTATGCAATATAATGGAGGCTGGAGTGCTTAGTAATTAACAACCCTATCTTTCTAATGAGTGAAGTGGACTGCCTTTAATTAATTACAACGTTCCATTTTTTTCTACTAGAAATACTGCTTATTGAAGCATATACTTTTTGACTTGTGAGAGTGACGTAGGAGCTGTATTAATTTCATGTGTCACATTTGCACATCTTAATCCTTGAAGGACATTGCTTTATATTTGCATATAAATGTGCTTTCCCTGTAAAAATATATGCCTGAGTAGTGCAAAAGGTGGCTCTTTCAAAGTAATGGCTGGCAGTAGATCACACCACCTCAGAGGGCAAGCAAAAATCCAAAATAGGCTGTGTGACCGTCAGCTAAACCAGCAATTGCTCCCAAAATATCCTTCAACATTCAAGGAAAATCTTGTTCCGTTAAGTGAAATCATGTTTATGTACTTGAGGACAGAGCCAGGTGTGTTAGTGTGGCTAATCCATTTCCAGGAACGAAAATGCCCACCAAGCTCCTCCCATTAAATGGAGCAAATATTTTCCTCCCTGGCAACCAATGTCATCTTTATGAAAAATGAATCAGGGAAAATCCACTAAAAGAATCTCATAGCAAAGTAGAATTTGCGCAGTGTCTCCATATTTTTCCACATATACAGTATCATCATCATCATCTATTAATATAGCGCCACTAATTCCACAGTGCTGTACAGAGGACTCAATTACATCAATCCCTGCCCCATTGGAGTTTACAATCTAAAGCTCCTAACATACACACACACAGACCAAGAGAGACTAAGGTCAATTTAATAGCAGCCAATTAACCTACTAGTATGTTTTTGTAGTGCGGGAGGAAACCGGAGCACCCAGTAGAAACCAACGCAAACACGGGGAGAACATGCAAACTCCACACAGATAAGTCCATGGTCGGGAATCGAACTCATGATCCCAGTGCTGTGAGGCAGAAGTGCTACCCACTAGGCCACTGTGTATATATATATGGATGAATATTATAAATACATTAATTGCTATACATATTCAGGGATGGATCTTAACATACACAAGTCCATATGACTAAACACACATAAAAATGTTCATTATAGAACACTTTCGCTATACACACTATTCAATGTATGGCAAGACAACTCATTTTAAAGCTATTTAAGATTAACTGAATGACACATTAAATGGAGGGCGGAATACTTATTATATAGTATAGTATTATAGTATATTGTCCTTTCATTTCCAGTCATAAAAGTCATTGTGAAGGAATTACAGTGAGAAAAATGTCACTTATCCTCCTCTAAACTATTCAAAACACCAATTTACAATCCATTTGCTGCATGACATTGTATATACTTCTGCTTGTACAAGGACATACACAGCTCACAATAAATCCATATAATCTATGAAGTTACTTTAGCAGACCAATTCATATATGGACCCAGTCTACTGGATGTGCTGAAAACAAAGATGTCAAAGGAACGTTTAATATAGCTCTTCCCTATATAGCTTACTCTGGGGCAGTCCAGGTGCCAGTGTCTGAATGACAGGCAGGCAGTCTTCTAAGAAATAGTGATGCTTTATACAGGGAGCGGATTGGTGGATTCACAGACAAGGGTCCAGCGATGTTTTAATAAGTATAGTATATACTGTCAGTGAAATGGTAGTGGAAGCTCAGCATAGTCCGAACTATGTATTTTTACCTTTATACTACATACAGTATATGTATTTTAAACATTTTGGATATTTGGGCAAAATGTTTAATTAAATACACTAATATTCAATAAAGTAGCTTAAAAGCAAAGGGTCCAGTAAATCTAGAATAAAAGATTTGTATCTAATAATCAAAAGTCTAATAATAAAATCTCAAGGTTAATATTTGCATTTAATAGGTAATAGTAACACTTTAATGATATTTACCCCCCCCCCCCAAAAAAAAAAGAAAGTTGTCATTTGTAGTTTTTACATTGGGTTTGCACGAAATTAACTTTAATAAATCTGCTTTTTCAGTTCTTAAAATGTACCTGCGTCTCCAGTCATCTTTAATTTTTCCATTCTATTTTTTGACAGACGAACAGAGTAGAAATGGATACTCACATAACGCCCTTTTACAGCAAAGACAAGTGTGATATGCACCATATGGGAGTTAACAAGTGGTCACGGCCCTGGGGGAGGTATATAGTGAGGAGAGGAATCAGCGAATCAGGTTGTGTAAGTAAAATGGACCACACTCACATCAACATCACTAATTTCTATGCACAGGTGCCAGTGCAGTTCCCATGGTTGCCTTACCCAAGCAGATGATAGAGCAGGGATAAGGGAAAATAGGATATGCTATACTATCACCCGTTAATGCCTCATCACTGCTTTACACAGTCGTGTTTGCAGAACATATCACTGCTTGTGTGACAATAGTGGTGCTTTATTTGTTTTAATTATTTTTATTAGCGCTGTCCAAGTATTTCCATTCTGCATCAATTTTATAACTACAAGCTTGAAGACAGATGCTATTAATCAAGTTGGTTGTTTGACCATTGTATCATAAAAAGATGCGGTTGACACCACAACTTGCCTAAATGTTACTGATTGGCAAATAGCCAATGCATAGTAAGTACTTTCCAAGTATGGCAAAAAATTGTGCATTTTGATATACTGTACATACCCAATAGCCATACAAACAGTGGCATATATTACACATATTACACATGCAAAGTGCAGACCTGCACAAAGATAGCAAAGAAATAAAGATAGCGGTAAACTAGCTGTAAGCTGCCAGTATATCAGTAAATTAAAGTGAAATTCAAAAAGGAAAAAACATACAAATTATTCAAATGAGGCCCTGACATACATTAGCTAACAAGAACCTACACCATAGGACAAATTAAAGGGTTTTCCAGATCTGGCAAAGTAGGAGTCACTTCTGCCAATATGTCTTGTACAGTAACTTTATATTATTACAAACCCCCTCCACCATTTGAAAATTGGAAAGAGGAGCAAACTGCTGCAGTGAAGCCACAGTGTGCTGTTGGGGCATGTCTAGGGGGAAGCGGGTGTACCTTGCCTAAATCATTCAAAACACCCACATTTACCCCAAACACAAGATCAACTCTACCACCCCCACATGCACCAGATCACTTCTAGTCACCCCCAACAAACCTAAACACACACCTCAAATAACTCATCATCACAAAACACCCACATTTACCCCAAACACCAGATCACCTCTACCACCCCAACTCGCACTAGGTCACTTCTAGTCACCCCCAACACACCTAAACACAAACCTCAAATACATCATCACCACAAAACACCCACATTTACCCCAAACACCAGATCCCCTTTACCACCCCGACTCGCACCAGATCACTTCTAGTCACCCCCAACACACCTAAACACACATCTCAAATACATCATCACCACAAAACACCCACATTTACCCCAAACACCAGATCACCTCTACCACCCCCACTCGCACCAGATCACTTCTAGTCATCCCCAAAACACCTAAACACACATCTCAGATACATCATCACCACAAACACCCACATTTACCCCAAACACCAGATCACCTCTACCACCCCGACTCGCACCAGATCACTTCTAGACACCCCAACACACCTAAACACGCATCTCAAATACCACATCACCACAAAACACCCACATTTACCCCAAACACCAGATCACCTCTACCACCCCGACTCGCACTAGATCACTTCTAGACACCCCCAACACACCTAAACACGCATCTCAAATACCACATCACCACAAAACACCCACATTTACCCCAAACACCAGATCACCTGTACCACCCCGACTCGCACCAGATCACTTCTAGACACCCCAACACACCTAAACACACATCTCAAATACCACATCACCACAAAACATCCACATTTACCCCAAACACTAGATCACCTCTACCACCCCGACTCGCACCAGATCACTTCTAGACACCCCAACACACCTAAACACGCATCTCAAATACCACATCACCACAAAACACCCACATTTACCCCAAACACCAGATCACCTCTACCACCGCCACTCGCACCAGATCACTTCTAGTCATCCCCAAACACCTAAACACACATCTCAAATACATCATCACCACAAACACCCACATTTACCCCAAACACCAGATCACCTCTACCACCCCGACTCGCACCAGATCACTTCCAGTCACCCCCAACACACCTAAACACGCATCTCAAATACCACATCACCACAAAACACCCACATTTACCCCAAACACCAGATCACCTGTACCACCCCGACTCGCACCAGATCACTTCTAGACACCCCCAACACACCTAAACACACATCTCAAATACCACCACCACAAAACATCCACATTTACCCCAAACACTAGATCACCTCTACCACCCCGACTCGCACCAGATCACTTCCAGTCACCCCCAGCACACCTAAACACACATCTCAAATACCACCACCACAAAACATCCACATTTACCCCAAACACTAGATCACCTCTACCACCCCGACTCGCACCAGATCACTTCTAGACACCCCCAGCACACCTAAACACACATCTCAAATACCACCACCACAAAACACCCACACAGGCAGCCGAAATACCCCAGGCTATTACAAATATCTTGCTTCAAAGTACACCACTTATTCTTTCTCACTGACCCCAAAACAACCACTCAGTCACCCTGAAATATTAATACCCCAATATCAACCCTTAAGACAGACACTCATCTAAATAGTGGTCATAAGTTGGATCTTCTGGGGAAGGACTATTTTTTGTGCAGGCTGTTCCTTCATAACCTGCTGAACATTAATAATAACAAACAAACAAACAAAAACCCCTCTCTGTCTCTCCTCCACTGACTGGGACAAGTTAAATGATGGGCGGAACAGCAGGACAATCCACCAAAATTGTGCCTGCTGGAATCAGACTGCGAGTGTGAAAAATTGGAGATGTTGCCTATAGCAACCAATCATATTCTAGCTATCATTTCTTTAGAACATTCTACAAAATGACAGCTAGAATCTTATTGGTTGCTATAGGCAACATCTCCACTTTTTCAAACCCCAGTTTAGTAAATATACCCCTTAGTTTCCAAAACCTCTTCTAGATGAATGATGGTATCTGCTAAGAGCAAAGATGCACATGTTAGCACTGAGTTTTTCCATCGCCTTATTAAGAAAGCCTCTGTATTTTAAATAGGTAAGATGTATTTTGCTCCTAGACTTCACTATGACATTTTTGTGAAATCACCTGGCACATATTCACCTTTTTAATTTGTAGGAAAATTCAGCAAAGTCAGAGTATGTTTTAGAAATTGTGGAGAAACTCCAGCCTCTCTCTTTCATAGAAACCATATTGCCTTTGAAGCAAGTAATATTTTAATAAAATGTTATTTAAATATATATTAAACAATAAACATATTAAGTTATGTCTCAGAGCCTTGTAAGGCAATCTGTACAGAATATATTGTGTGATACTGGTGCTATATGAGAACTGTGCAATACATTGTTAGCTAACATTTTTTTTTTTCACTTCCAACATAAACCTAAGTAAAATGATATCCAGAGAGTCTTTCCCATTATTTAATGCCTGTGGAATCTCTTGAAATAATGTATAATGCACAATGCGGCTACAGTTTAAGTGCCTGTGCCAGATATTTGCAGTAGTTGCAGACAGGAAAGAATGACTGACCTATGAGATTTCTGCATCTTGTGTTTAAATGATACATGAAATTTCTACCACAATCTATTTTAAATGGAAACAGTTTGAACAATTTGTCAAGACCGGTTTAAATGTCACAGTGACCCATTTATGACTAAATGACCTCAGATTAGGCGTATGCTTTGTAATATACTGGAAAAGAAATCCTTGGCTTCAGTGCTGTACTCACCAGTGTCTACTCAGTCGTCTCTGTGTTCTGTCTGCATTTGCTCAGTGGTCCTCATATAAGAAGAGCATCTCAAAATTGATGATATATTTTGCACTAGTGGACCTGGGTGGTCTGTTCAGGGCATATTATGGTGTACGGCTACTCTCTATTCTTGGGAGCCACTTCGGAAATATAGAAGTGTAATCATAGTTGCCTACTCTCCCACAACGTCCTGGAGACTCCGTAGACCTCCCACCTTGTCCCCAACAAGGTGGGATGTGCTGTGATAATGCAAATCATGTCATCAAGGCACACCCACACTTTTTCATGGCTTTTCTCTAATTGAACAATAGGCAAAGATTATTTAAAATAAGCTTTTCTGTTTTTCCAAGGCTAAAAACACAGAAGAAGACCACTGTCAGAAAGCATAGGCAAACCGAGGGGGGTTTCCTAGTGCATGGAAACCCCCCTCCAAGCCTGGGGCACTGTATAATTGAGGTGACTGGACCCTGCTACCACTTCATACAGCTCTGCTTGATAAGGGAGAGCTGCGTGCACCTAACAGTAGTACATGCAGCATTGCCCATGTACATTATGGGGATAGGAAGAGTTGGAGAGCAGCCAAGCACTGTATAAAATTATAGCCACGCCCCCATGCATGCTGGTCACGCCCACTGGTGGCGTGGTGTGGAAACCCCCTTCTACAAATCCTGTGTTTGCCCCTGGAATGGATCTTTTATTTATAAAGTGCTGACATTACGTAGCGTTGTACACTGAGGGGATCATATCATGACACAAATTACATATAATGTTATGAAATAGAAGGTAAAGATATCCCTGCCCAAATAAACTTACGATCTAAGAGGTGTAGGGAACACTTGATACATGAGGTAGCAGATTAACAATTGTAGACGTTGGTGGGGAAAATGCGTGGCTACTACAAGGCATCAAAAATAATAAAGCAGTAATTGGCGGTGGTGCAGCAGAAAAGTCAGTTAAAGGTAGCTTATCTCTTTAAATATATAAGTGAGAATAAAGGTGAGTGAACTGTTTTGGCTCACTGCAGAGTCAAATCCAACAGTCTGAACTCTCATTGGGGGGCTGGGGGGGTGCATTCTTACTTTTAAGGAGAGGGAGGAGAAAGGCAAAATGGGAATATATATATATATATATATATATATATATATACCTTATATTCTACTTCATAATATTGTATGTCATTTGCTTATGTCATGATCCCCACAATGTACTTCGTTGCATATTATGTCAGTGGTTTTCAGGTAAAAGATAATAATAATATGCTACTGCTATTGGGAACTGCTAGCTGGAACTGGGCAGATTATGGTATGTCTTTCTGTACCAGAGCCTGATTGAGACTCCTTGTGGCTCTAGTCAACATACTGGGGCCCCCGTTCCCAGAACAATGGGTTGCAGTAATCTGGATCCCTCAGTGCACACTTGCCCGTAGGCGGAAGCTTAGGTTGCCTATTGGGTAATCCGTCTCTGTGCTGAACATGGATTAGGTATTCTCATTATGCAGATTAGTTAAACTCATTTCTTTTGTATTGTGCCCACGTGCAAAAATGTGGTTTCACGCTGAGGGACAACATACTGTATTTAAATGAGCTTCAACGTGTGGAGAGAGCACAAAAGGACTTGACTTTTAGATGTCAACAGAAGTGGCGGAGGCCAGCCGTCACCCTTTTACTGCAATTTGGGACACTTTATGTAGAAGGCGCAATAATAGGCAGAATTCTACTAATGAAATGAAAACATTCAACTGTGCAGTTATGTTGTAACGTTGCAAATGAACATTGAACTAGCAATAATTTAGGATAAAAAAGAAAAAACTTAAATTAATGGGGGGGTCCTAAAGTCATATCATGCAGGACTGCAAAATTACTTTTTTTTTGGCCTGCTCAACCAAACACATTTCCATCTGGAACTGAATTAGGTCATACAGAGACATTTTAGAGGGCGATATGGAATGGGGCGTGCATCTATGTAAGTTCCAAGTAGACAAACAGCCACATTTGCGCTAAATGTGCTGCATATCGGTATTCTCCACAATTAGCAAATGAGACTTATTAGCTTAGTTTTTAATTTCACAGAAGACCCAAACTGGGGCTAAAATGAAACAATCCATGGGCCAAATGGCAACAGATATGATCTACAACACAACAAAACTTCATCATGATTAGTTAAACTTTTCTAATGCCATATGTTTCTACTAGTGCTAGACTGCAATTAATCCTGCAAGTCTGTGATCAGTCTTCAGTCTAGAAAAACATCCAGCAGAAAAATCTTTATCTAATTAACTATATTCCTATTATGACTAAGACACTTGCCTGGGAACTGCATTGTGGGACATTTGATGGAGGGTTCCAAATAGTAGCTGGATTTTTCTCTTTATCTTGGAAGTAAACACTTGTTGGAGAAACTTCAGACCTTATTTAAAACGCCCCAGTGGACAGGACTGGGCCCTGTACAATTCTAACAATCTGCTGGCTGACTTTAAACCCCTTTAAAAAAAAAAAAAGTGTATTACTAAGTTCTCTGGGAAGCAGCTGCTACATCAGTGTCCCAGGTAGTTTGGGACACAATGCTGTTGTGGTGTAAAGCATTCCTTGGCTGTAAGAAGCAGCTGGAAGAGTCGATATCTGATTTAAGTTAATTCCAAGTGCACTTTTCATGAACCAGCAGAGAAATCTCTGCCTATTCAGAGGAGACGCTAGGTAACTGTACATGTATGTGGGCTGATGTGATACTCTTGCCAAATCTCATTAATTCAAAGCAGCACTCTCACTTAATCAGCACACACGAAACGCAAGACTTTTAAATCAACCTTTTAAGCCCTTTTCCTGCAGCAAGGTGTGCCAGCGCTAGTATCAGAGAAACAATTAGGCAAAATATTTCTCGAGGAGCTCATTAAATTTGCCTTTAGTGATAAGCTGTTTTCATGGTGTTTTAAATAGACATCTTTGTCTCAGTGAGTTTGCCAATAATTTCCTTTAAGTGAGAAATCCATCAGTCTGATCTTAAAAACATGTCTACTGTCCATCGCTCTGGAGGGTCTGTTCTCAACAAACGTTTTTGTTTTTTTTAAAAAGTGGAGGAGTTCGGTATTTGAAAGAAATGACAGATTTTTTTGGCAGAGTAATCAGTCAAAATGAATTTCTCTTTGCCAAGATTGTTAGTCATATCAGCTTTATTTGGTAAGTTTAGCCAATTACATGTCAGTGTTGTGCTGATAGGCAATAAGAAATGATCAACCCCCTATTATGTTGTATTGGAATCTTCTACATTTTCTGAAAATGTATCATTTTAAAGTTCATGATTATTCCAGGGCTTAGATAAGGATTGCACAAAGTGTGCTAAGGTCTTTATTAATTGTAGAGATTATTACTAACACGATGAGCCAAATTTAAATCTTAGGTTCCTATAGAAAAGACATATGGGGAGTCTTTGGTGTAGCAACCAGAAAGTCAACAAGTAATTATGAAGCAGGTGTACTGTACTATGCTGGAACTGAAGGTTGGCAGGTGGATATTTTATGTTTTCATGTAAGTGGGTGGGGAAGAAACATTAATGTAAGTGTGGAGGAGGGGGCTTTATATATAAGTGTTAGGGGAAAGAGCATTAATGCAAATATGGGGGACAGGGCAAAGGGCTACTAATGTAGGTGTTGGGGAGGGAGGGAAATTACTTTTAATGTAAATGTAGGGGGAGGTGGGTGGCTCTTAATGTAATGTGGTGGGATTGTGAGCTATTAATTCCATGGTAGGGTGAGAGTGGATGCTAATCATTAAAAAAGTTCATACATTTCATCAATGACTAATAGGTGATTAATCTGCTGCTACTCTTGTATGATCCTTAACCAGCAGAAGACCAAAATAAAAACAAAGAGAACAAGAGAGCGCAAGTAGAGTAGTGTAATACTAACCATATATGGATACTAATAAACTATTTTCAATACTCTATAAAGTTAAATGAAGATGCTTATCTAGAATAAAATCCTTTAGAGGTTGAAACCTTTGTTAGAAGTCTTCTGTTATATGGAAGGTAACTTTTCCTACATTGTTGCAGTACAGGAAATAGTCAAGCAATCCCCACTTATTATTTAATGTTTGGGAGGAAATAAGTTTACTTATTAAATGTGAATAATATTAATATAATGCTAGGTTTAGTTTGGGGGCTAAAAGTCTATTTTTAAATGTGAATGCTATCAATTTAATGCTGGGGCTGGTTGCAGGGACAGAGGCCTAATGTTTAAATGTGGACTGATTAGTTGTTCACTCATTTCTAGGCTTCCATATTTCATGTAACTTTCCTTTTTCCAAACAGTGCCCCAACATTCCAGGTTTAAGACAAGCATCCCCTGAGCTTAAGACATGAGTAGCAACAGGTAGTGAAAGCTGCAAGTATAGGTAAGAGAGAACAGGGCAGTTTGCTAAGCCCTGATTTTGGATGACTGTTCCACTCAGTAATGACTTTGTCCCAACTGCAGGGACAATATGAAGGCATGTCCTGCATCACACTGTACTGCTTGTGAAAGAAGAGCTGAGTGCACCTAACAATAGAGCATTGCCGGTGTATTTAAAGGGGATGGGGTGGGTTGGAGAGCAGCCTAGCTCTGTCTAAAATGATAGCCACACCAGGGCCATCTTTCCGACTGGGCACGATGGGCAGGGTATTCTTAGTATTCTGTTTTACACATAAGTTAAATACTGACTGTTTTTTCATGTAGCACACAAATATCAACTTTAAATTTCAGTGTACAAATAAGATATCAAGTATTTGTGTGCTACATGAAAAAACAGACAGTATTTAACTTATGTGTAAAACAGAAAACTAATTTGCACCACTTGCATTGTAACATGGTTTTGTCCAGGAGACTGAAATAAGAATCCTCTTCATTTAAGATCCTTATTGAATCAAGCCCATTAATGCAAAAACATTATTATTATTTTTTTTTACATTTCCAAGAAACACATTTATCAGGATGTTATTAATGTCTACTATAGATAAAATGCATTTTTCAGTTGCTCTTCATTGGAAACACATGTTGTGGCATGCATAGGTGACCGACATCACTATCACTCTGCACATACAGCTGCCCTGCAACTGGTGCAAGTGATACGGCTGAAAATCACTTACCTGAGATGCCCAAAGCTTGACTCGGACAGATGTGTGTGCCCTCGACCCTGGCACGCCCTTACTGTACATTGAGTATGTGCAGATGCCCCCTCCCTCCACCAATCCGCACATGAAATCGTAGGTTGTCAGGAGTATCCTTTCTGGTACAAGATGAATTGGATGTACTTGCCGTCACAGGCGTATAGTCCTTAGTTGAGCATGCGTCGTACAATTTTACGCAGAAGGCAGCACGTATCTGCATTTACATTTTTTAATGGAGCAGGCCCATAATATAAAAAAAAACCTGTAAAGTTTATCCTTGATTGCAAATAAAGAACATACAATAATTGATTGCATAATTATTTATTTGCCTTGTTATAGAATGGTAAAAGAATATTTATCTGTAATTACAGGTGTTAGTCTATTACAATACTAACATCTGAACACTACAATTGTTGTCCATTCTTCTTAGTAACATTGCTAGAATTCCAACAAGTAAGATGGGATCATTGGTGAACAGTAATTTTCAAATCATTCTACAGATTTCTGATAGGATTGAGGTCTTGGCTTTGAATGGGCCATTCCACAATATAATTTTTCGTGCATTTAAGCCACTTTAATATGGTGTTTGATTTAATCTTTGGGTCATTGTCTTGCAGACGTATACATCTTTCTAAATCTTAGGTCACTTGTAGACTCCACAGGTTTCCCTCTAAGATATGTCTACATCTTGCTCCATTCAGTTTGCCCCCTATTTTGGCAAATTATCCAGCCCTAGAAGCAGAGAAGCACCCAAAAAGTACCCTGATCCCACCAGTATGGTTCATGGTAGATACATCATCATCATCATCATCAACATTTATTTATAAAGCGCCAGCAGATTCCGTAGCGGAAGGATGGTCAGTGTTAGACTGACATTAAACATAGCCTAGCACTGAGGCCAAAAAGCTCGATCCTACTCCTGACACTGACATGAAAACTAAAATCAGACAAAATACCTACTGCAAAAGAAAATGAAAAGGTAACTCTATGGGGTCATGAGCTCAATTCCCAACTACAGCCTTATCTGTGTGGTGTTTATGTGAGTCCCCGTGTTTGCATGGGTTTCCTCCGGGTGCTCTGGTTTCCTCCGAAATTCCAAAATCATACTAGTAGGTGAATTGCCTGCTATTAAATTATTATTATTATTTTCATAGATTTGTAAGGCAGTGCTACGAAGTGCCGTACAGTAGGGAAAACAGGGCATACATAAAGTAAGGACATACAAGGCAGACAAAATAAACGCAGACATGAAAACAAACGGTATGGAAGACCCTGCTCATTAGAGAGCTTACATTCTAAATGGAAGAGAGCACAGCTGAAGCAAGAGAAGTGAGCGTGGCTTAGAGTGGAGATTTGGACAGCTGTGAGGGTGTATTAGTCTGAATAGTATCATCAAGGATATGGTAAGTTTTAAAAAAGATATGGATTTTTAGCGAATAAAGTGACCTTAGTCTCTTTCTGTGTGTGTGTGTGTGTGTGTGTGTATGTTAGGGAATTTAGAATGTAAGCTCCAATGGGGCAGGGACTGATGTGAATGAGTTCTCTGTACAGCGCTGCGGAATTAGTGGCGCTACATAAATAGATGATGATGATGATGATGATGAACTCTGCACATTTCATGTCTCTCCATAGACTTTTCCTCCATTTGTTACATGGAGACTTGCTATGTATAACTCCATCACATGCTTTCTGCAAGCTCTAGATTAGAGCTAATGAGATTGTTTAACAGTGGTTCTCTACTTGCCACCCTCACATGGCCTGTAGATTTGTGAAGCGATGGTCATTTTTGTCCCATGGACAGGTTCTCTCATCTCTGCCATAGAAAAGGGTAACTCTATCAGAGTTGCCTCAGGTCTCTTGGTTGACTTTGGAAATCCATTTCTTTATGATGGAAGCATTGTAGGCAATATTAAAAGCTAACCTTTTCTCCGATATGCTTTGAAAGCTATTTGATCTTTATGATAAAGCTCTTGCTTGGAAATGCACTAACCAAAGGTGGGACTTCTCACAAACAGGTGTAGTTATTTATAGATGAATTTATCATCAATAATATATTATAGATGAATTTATCATCAATAATAATAATTTTTATTGAAACTTTTCAAAATATATGGGGTACAGAAAAAAGAAAAGAGGGGAAACAACACAAGGAGGGACATATGGGGGAACCCCACGCAGGGGGGGGAGGAATCACTCAGTTGAAGCAAGGCTCATAAAATCAACAATATACATACAGAAGAGTGCAAGTATACATGAAAACACATTAACCTTCATTTTGACAGTCTGAAAATACTCCCAGCCTGGCAGGGGTGCTGGAGAGTGTCGCCTGTTCATTGGGCTGGGGGAATTCTATGAGTGCCACTGGAGAGGGGAATGGTGGGGAGTCTGGGGTGTCTCGGGCTGCCCCCGGACCGTATGTGACATGCTCATGCCACCTAAACCATCTCATAATGGGAGCTAATGCAGATGTGGAATAGGGCATTTCTGTTGTTTCCATCTCCAAGCTGTACTGAATCTGGGAAATGTTTTGTGTATTAGTAGGGGAGGCCGGGGACTTCCAGTTTTGGGCTTTTGTCACTCTAGCAGCTATCAATATGTGCCCCAAAAGATATTGGTCTTGTTTAGGAATGGAAGTCGGGTATACATAAAGAAGAGCTCAGGCGGGGTCTGGAGCAACGGTGGTTTTTAAAACAGTGGAGATCAGGGGAAATACCTCGCCCCAGAGTAGCTGAAGCACTGGGCATGTCCAGAAGACGTGAAAGACATCAGATACCTGAGCATAGTGTCGCCAGCAGAATTTTGATTGGTTTGGCCTGATCTTATGTAGCCGGTCTCGGGTAAGGTGTAGCCGTTTGAGGAGACTGACCTGCATCTCTGTGTAATTGATGCATTTTGACATGCGATGGGAAGTTACATAGATTTTCACCCATTGTTGCGGGGTGAAGCTTACGCTCACATCTGCTTCCCACCGAAATTGGGTGGGCTTTAGTGGAAGGGATCAAGGAGAGGCGGTATTGATACCAGAACGTTATTCCGTCTACATTGGCACCCTTTGTCAGTCTATCTAAACCAAGCAGTGGGAGCGAGGACAGAGAGTAATGGGTCTTAGAGACAGTTATCACTAGAAATGGGCGGGTCCGGTTCGCCGAGAACCGAACACACCCGAACTTTGCCTATCCGAGTACCGAGCTGAGTAGCTCGGTACTCTCCCGCCCACTACGAATCCAAATCAAGGCCGAACGTCATTGTGACGTCGTCGGATCTCGGGGTTCGGTTCTCGCAATACTTCAACATTATAAATACACGCCTCCACAGCAATCCATCGCCATTTGACAGAGGGAGAGAGCAGGGTGTAGTCACAGGCTGATTAGAGCAGGGACAGAGAATCCAATATTCTTCTTGCAATTGCTCTAACAAAAATCGCTAGAGAAGAGAGGAGGATAGAGGTTTATTATTTTTTTCAAATATTTGGCACTCCCCAGTGCTTTTAGGGTGTCCCCCATAATTGTGCATAAATATTTCTGGCTGTCAAAAGTCATATCTGTCAGCAGTATCTACCAACTAATTTTTAGCACTCCTCAGTGCTTTTGGGGTGTCCCCCATAATTTTGCATAAATATTTCTGGCTGTCAAAAGTCATATCTGTCAGCAGTATCTACCAACTAATTTTTAGCACTCCTCAGTGCTTTTGGGGTGTCCCCATAATTGTGCATAAATATTTCTGGCTGTCAAAAGTCATATCTGTCAGCAGTATCTACCAAATAATTTTTACCACTACAAGTGCTTTGCGCTCAGAATGGATTCAAAGCAGTCCACATATGATCAGAATGAGCAACCAGGTTCTGTCACCAGTCCTGATGTTAGTGTTCCCAGTACGTCATCTGGCCAAGGCGATGTCAAACAACAGAGTGTTTCCAAATCAGTGCAAAAAACAAAAACCAAAAAAAAATTACTGTATTGAAGTGAAAAAGAAGTGTTACTGAGCAAAAGTTAAGTGCCGATAAAAAAAAAATTGCAAACATGCCATTCTACACACGCAGTGGCAAAGAGAAAATGACGCCTTCACCTTTGGCTATTAGTGGCAGATCCCAAAAAGTTACCCAGCCTACAATTGGTGCACAACTACTGTTACGCGTCAAAGCCGAGCTGCAAGATAACAGTAAGGCATTAGAGGAGAATGTTTGCTCTGATTCACAAATGACACCAATCCCTGTGGAGAGTCCATCCAACAGTGGTATGTCTAATCGTGAGCATTCTGTTAGTGACAGTGTACCCATAAAGAAGGGCCCTTTCAGCAGTTCTGCTGATGTGTACCTGAACAGCCTGAGTGTAGCCGGTGATACACATATTGAGGATGCCACTTTGGAAATAGAAGAGGATGAGGGGGAGATTTATGGAGGTGACGAGGGCACTAATGAGGATGTTGATAATTATGATGCAGACAGATACCAAATTGCCTTTCTCAATTTCTATTTATATTCTAGATTATATAACGGCTGAATAGTTTTCTATTTTACTCCTAGTGGAGAGGGGATCTGATGCAGACAGATACCAAACTGCCTTTGCCCATTTCTTTGTATATTTGAATTTCTAGTTCTACAGTATATGCAGGCTGCTTTTTTTATATTCAACTACAAGTGGAGGGCGGGGGGGGCATAGATAGCCACCAAAGTACCGTGGTCCATTTAATTTCACTTTCTAGCTCCACAGTCTGTGAAGGCTGCTTTTTTTTATATTAAACTACAAGTGGAGGGCGGGGGGGGGGGGGGCATAGATAGCCACCAAAGTACCGTGGTCCATTTAATTTCACTTTCTAGCTCCACAGTCTGTGCAGGCTGCTTTTTTAATATTCAACTACAAGTGTAGGGTGTAATATACACACAAAGACGATGGCTACATTGCCAATAATCAAAGATGGAGGAGGTAGACAACCAGGTTTGACTGTACAATTTGCAGACAAGTGTTC
Organism: Mixophyes fleayi; assembly: GCF_038048845.1. Lineage (NCBI taxonomy): Eukaryota > Metazoa > Chordata > Amphibia > Anura > Limnodynastidae > Mixophyes > Mixophyes fleayi. The sequence continues at coordinate 34,044,866 of NC_134408.1, read as the reverse complement.
GCATTAAGGACGGCCTGCCAGGGATTAAACTGTTTATTTCATAATTTATTAGCTTTAGAATTACCTCACTTATCTAAGAAACTAGTGGAGCACTAAATTAGGTTATTTTAGACCAAAAAAACTGTATTTTTTCAAAAATAGCAAAACAAAATCAAACAAAACCAAAACCAAAACACGCAAGGGCGGTTTTGCAAAACCAAAACCAAAACCAAAACACGAAGGTAATCCAGATCCAAAACCAAAAACAAAACCAAAACACGGGGGTCAGTGACCATCTCTAGTTATCACCCAGTGCCTAACTTGCCAGTACTTATATGTCTCAGATGAGGGTAAGCTGTAACGATCTTGGAGCAGAGAGAAGGGAAGAAAGAGGCTCTGGGCAAACAAATCTGATAGGAAGGCAATCCCCTTGTCTTTCCAGGCAGTGAGATTTAAATCTGGAATGAGTTTGCATACTGCTTGAAGGGAGAGATCTATAGACCCCTAAGGGGTGGGCCAGCCTGGAGTCCAGAGAAGGTCCGATAGAGGATAGCTAGGGCACAGAGCCCTTTCAATGTCTACCCATGGCTTAGAGGCTTGTAGAAGTGCCTAATCCCACAGGTGGCTCAATATACAGGCTTTTTGGTAGTCAGTTAAGTTGGGTATAGATTAATTTAAACATTTCAGTTCAGCTATTGTTGAATAAAATATATTTGATGAACTAGCACGTAAAAGATTAAGCCATACTGTCTGACATATTACTAGGCATTTTACTACTGCAGTTAAATTACTTTAGTTACTATGACAACAAATACAGCCTCCTGTGCCAGAATCGCAGAAGTATACATAGGCAGATACACCTACGCCCACTTTCTGGCCATGCGCAATGTGTATTCACACGAGATAGGGTACGCAAACTGGCGCTCATCCCACTCTGCATCAGCCACAGAATGAGCAATCGGGGCCTGGAGCATTAAGTGTTGAATTTGGAAGCAGTCCCTCGCCCACAGAACTAATGAGACAACAAGTCCAACCTTGCATTAACATATATACATATATATATATATATATATATATATATATATATATATATATATATATAAATATATATTTATCTATGTGTGTATGTATATATATATATATATATATATATATATATATATATATGTCTTTATATATCTATATATCTATATCCATTATTAAAGTAATTTCATTGTTTTCCAATAAGCATTGTCTTTGAGATTTGTGTGGTTCCAAAGCACAAGCAATTTATTTAGCAAAAAGCAAAAGTTTAGCAGTTCAATAAATAAGTACAGTACAGCCGATATATTATACATATATACATACACTGCGCCCGCCGTGCTCAGCTGCACTCCGCTGGATCCAGCTACAGTCCTTCAGTCTTGAAGACTGTGGTCAGAGTGACTGTTTAGCTGGTTCCAGGGAGCTGTATAAATACAATTAGTGATACAGTGAAGACAATAAAGGTGACTTGGCAAGCTTCCATAGGTTCAGGCTCCAGGAAGGTCAAGTGTAAAGCAGTCCATAGGTCAGTTCAAACAACCCCCTCCAAGGGTGAGGGTCAACATTCCAAGGGTGGAGGTCTGCTCTTCAGATGATGCATACTTAGTTCTCCTGCCACTAACTGGTTCAAACTGGTCTATTAGCTTTACACAGACAATATCATTCTAATCATTTATTCCCTATCATCGATAACTAGCGCATGTGTGATCCTTTCGGCGAACGAACCGGACAACTGCGGATAAATAGGGGATTAGAATGATACCAAACATGACATGCTTCCCGTCACCTGAACTTAAAATATCACTAAAGTGTACATATAACCTTATAATATATAAATATAAACCAAATAACATCTGCTCATAAACGACTGTGAAATGGAACCATTATAAATATGAAATATATATATAAATGAATGGGAAAGTGCGATTGTATGCGTGCGTTCTTTATCGTGCGATTGCGACATGACACGTAACACTTGGCATACTGATCGCAATCGCACGGTAAAACAATATTAATCAATATACTTTCTTTCATCCAATTATATGACTTTGACACTATATATATATATATATATATATATATATATATATATATATATATATAATAAACTTTGGTACATGTACTTAACATGGTTTTGTGTCCTTCCATGATACAGGACATGTGAACTTCACAAAGTAGATTTTTTTTTGCAGAAACAAAGCAGCAGAAGTATATGAGTGTGCCAGTTGTCTCTCTAATTATAGCAAAGTATCATTCCAATTCACAGATCTTTGCTAGGGGATCATTATAATTCCCAGAATAAATTAAATGAACAGCGACCCATTTGCAGAAGATATTTGGCACATAGAGATGCAGTATATGGTAAATGAATTTTACTTGGTATTTTGTAACTCTTTTTCCGACCACATCATTCTGAATTTCCACAAGTATTGTATATACTGTGCTTACACACGGCAATGAATTTTAGCAGGCAACGATCAAATGACTGTGATGTAGCCATTAGCTTGCAGGTGACTGATGTTAACTACTCATTCATTGCAAAAGGAAATTATCATGCCAATGTAATTATAAATATATTTTCCCATTATTCAAAGTACGAGATACTACTACTTTAACCTAAGAGGTGATAGCAATATAAATGTGCACAGTGCTGTTCTACTCCACATAGAGGAATGTTTTCAACTATAGCTTGCTCTACTTGACCGGAAATGCTGTGATTTGGCTCCTTAAGTTACTATATTACATTTTTCAGACAATATTAATCCACTTACTAGGTAACCGACAATCTGTGTTTCCAACAAGAAATCAACCATGAGGGATAGATTTATCAAGCCTGCAAAATGAAAAAGTGGAGGTGTTGTCCATAGCAACCAATCAGATTCTATCTATCATCTATCTAGTACATTCTAGAAAATGATAGCTAGAATCTGATTGGTTGCTATGGGAAACACCTCCACTTTTCCATTTTAGAAGGTTTGATAAATCTATCCCTAAGTGTGTGAGGTTCAAATATATGATAAAAATGCTTTTTCTTACTATTGAAAACTAAAATCTACAGGTAAAACGTTTACTGTTGCAGAAAATGAAAAGGTAACTCTGCAACAAAAAAATTCCATTCATATATCTCAATTGATAATAAAATTATTTGCAAATATATTATATTAACTTTCCTGCTGTCTTCTAGTAGAATAAAATATATTAATATATATTTACAATATAATAAAATGATATATTATTTCTCACATATCTACTGCATTTTAAAACACAGTTTGAAAAAAACTATATCCCTTCACCAATTACTACAATAGCAGATTACTGCTACTTGATTTACATTGTTGTAACAATGTTGCAGCTCTCTGCAACCCTTCAGTGCTGCAGAGAAGCTGATCATTTTATATCCGGTTTTCAATAATCATGGAGCAGAAAATGAATAAAGTGTCTACAAATTGTCATGGAGGATATGAATTTAAAGGGAAAACTAGTGGTCATCTCCTATTAGTAGTTAGGTAATACAAGGTAAAATTTACTTTAAAATAAAAAATCATGTACTATATTATTATTAATATGTATTTATATAACACCAGGATATTCCACAGCACTGTACAGATAACAGACACTGACTAAAGAAGACATGGGTGAGAGGTACCGTATTTCCCCATGTATAAGACGCACCTTTTTCCCAAAAATTTTGGGTCTAAAACCTGGGTGCGTCTTATACAGGGGTAGCGGGGATGCAGGGGGGTGCAGTGGGGGGGGAGCGGGGCAGCGTTACAGTGGCAGTGGGGGGGGGAGATCCAGGAGGAGGGGGACAGGCAGAGAGTGGCAGCAGGGATCCAGCAGGTGGGGACAGGCAGATGGTGGCAGCGGGGATCCAGCAGGCGGGGACAGGCAGAGAGTGGCAGCGGGGATCCAGCAGGCGGGGACAGGCAGAGAGTGGCAGCGGGGATCCAGCAGGCGGGGACAGGCAGACAGTGGCAGCGGGGATCCAGCAGGCTGGGACAGGCAGAGAGTGGCAGCGGAGATTCAGCAGGTGGGGACAGGCAGAGAGTGGCAGCGGGGATCCAGCAGGTGGGGACAGGCAGACAGTGGCAGCGGGGATCCAGCAGGTGGGGATAGGCAGAGATTGGCAGCGGGGATCCAGCAGGCTGGGACAGGCAGAGAGTGGCAGCGGGGATCCAGCAGGCGGGGACAGGCAGACAGTGGCAGCGGGGATCCAGCAGGCTGGGACAGGCAGAGAGTGGCAGCGGAGATTCAGCAGGTGGGGACAGGCAGAGAGTGGCAGCGGAGATCCAGGAGGAGGGGGGCAGAGACACAGTGGCAGCGGGGGAGGGGGGGAGATTGCAGGGAGAGTGTGCTGCCAGGCTGCTCTGATCACAATCAGAGCAGCCGGCCATTACACTCTCCCTGCCTTTTTTGAAAGCTACCGTAATATTTTTTTTTTTTTAATTTCGGGGCCAAAATTTAGGTGTGTCTTATACATGGGAGCGCCTTATACATGGGGAAATACAGTACTTGCTCATCAAATACATTCTCATCAGCTGGAATGCCAGCTATTCTCAGATCCAGTTGACACACCACACCACGGGTCTGATTTAGAGTCTGAAGCAAGTCCTTCTGATCAGTGCAAAAAGCACTTTTGGCCAAAGATTCGTCTCAGTATACACTCCGACTGAAGCGGGTCTCCCCGTTGCACCTCTCTGCGCTTAGAGAGGTGGAACGGGGGAGGTAGTTGGCAAACCTAGCAATGTAAAGGCCTGTTCACACTCTTTACATGCTAATCTGAGTTGAAAGCAGCCACAGATAGGTCTCTAGGAGACGTATCTTTTGCGGGTGCTTTCAGCTGGTGCAAGAGACCTTCATGTGTTTTAAATCAAAGTAAAAAAATAATTAAAAAAAAAAAAAAAAAAAAGGTGTGCACCCCCTCCCAAACAGCATAACCGACCCTTGTGCTGTTTTGGGGGGAAAAGCACACATTTATTTTTTTTAACATTCATTTTTTAATCATTTATCTACTTTACAGGGCGCTGTGCATGATACACTTGCACGCCGGCCCATAAGGCAGATAAGGAGGTGTGTTTGTGCAATTTGCACAGTATTCTAAGTAGACCTGTGGCCCTTGGAATACTGTGGAAATTACGGGATGCAATTTACACTTACCGTTTCAGTGTAAACTGCGCCCCACTCTACATCAGCCCCCATGTGTTTGGCCTGGCAAAAGAGAAGAACTATCACAATCTAGAGGTGGGGGGGGGGGGGTTACTGTTCTTCAGAATTGCGGTAAGGGTAAAATGCGAACTTTTTTGGTTAAAAATAGAAAAATAAATGAGAAAAAAGCCTGCAATCTATTGCAGCAGGACAAACTGTGCCTTACAGGATCCCGATATGTCCGGGTATATTGAATGGTATTGATTAAGAAAGTTCATACATAACAGGATTAAAAGTTTGAGACTGTGGGTCAACAGTTGAATTTTGGAATTCACTTATCTCTAATTCAAAGTAATTTATTATGGGTAAAAAAATTGTGCCAGTTCTTCTTCTCTTTTTGTACAGCTGTACCTAATTGTTTACCAAGCGAATTACAAGGTGTGTGCCCACTTCCTGGGCTTTGGGAGCATCAATCTGATCCCACCTGTACATTTGCAAGTTTATCTATATATCAGTAAATGCACATGGTGGAGACAGTTAGATGCCACTAGAAAGTCCAACTAGGGTTCCAAAATTAAATTTCGGTCAGAGGGAAAATGAACCCTGGATCTTACAATGTGACCCACAAGTTTTTTCGCTACGCCTCTGAGAACACCCCTTGGGGTATATTTACGAAACTGCGGGTCTGAAAAAGTGGAGATGTTGCCTCTAGCAACCAATAAGATTCTAGTTATCATTTATTTAGTACATTGTACAAAATGACAGCTAGAATCTGATTGGTTGCTATAGGCAACATCTCCACTTTTTCAAACCAGCAGTTTAGTAAATATAGCTCCTTGTCTGCATTTAGTTGTCAATTCCCTTAAGCCACCCAGCTTTTCCCTTCAGAACTTTCTGCACCCCCTCAAAGGCTGCCATCTTCACACGCAAAATCATTGAGCGTTCTATAATATTGGACACATTTGCGCACAAATAGGGACAAACAGCAATAGCATTTCAGGCTTATTGTTGAGTGCAGAAGGACACAATTTTTTTTTGTTTAGCAGCTATTTGAGAAGTGTTTAATGCTGGTCTTGTAAACAAGCAGCATATTTGAAACATTCTCCTTGAAACCAGAGTTAAAAAAGCATTGAGCCAAGACCAAAGAGACCCATTGAAAAGCCCCGTTAAGTCACTCCTAAGCTTAAAAGGGTGCTCAGCATCCCATGATTGAAAGAAAGTCACTGGAATTATAACCTTTAAAGTTACCGTGCACAAAAACTGCTGAATGCACTTTTCAACAGTTGCTAGAATGAGACAAAGAAAAACCCACACGCCAATTGCTCTTAGGAATTCTGCCGAACGCTGACAGGGCTTAAGGATGGGAAGAGTGAAGGTGACTGGTTTTATTGCAAAGTGACTAGAAATTTAGAAGCTTTAACGTGTTCATTTTATTTGGTGGTAAAGACAACCTTTTCAACTGAAAGATATTCCCACCTTGTGAATGCTATTGTGGCATTTCTTACGCATTGTGTTTCAAGAGCTCATTTAAAACCAGTAATACTTACTTTGTCATTAACATATTTATTTATTTACAATCCCTTTTCCCCATATAAGTTAAAGTTGACCTATCCCATGCAAAGGTCGGAGGCGGCCATTTTGGGAAATGAAAAACATCTTGGCTCTTATGTGCTTAAATGAGATAAATAAATAAATAAATAATCAAAATAGAATGTGTCGCAACCAGTCATAGGGGTGCCAGTCCCTAAAAGACTATAGTAGTAAATAAAGAATGTAGAAAGGTGCGCCACTTAATATAAAATACAGCAGTAATGGCAGGATACTTGTATGAATTCTGAAATAATTTATTATCACATAAAAATATACAGATAAAATGTCAAAACATATTAAAAATAAGTAATAGAATGAATGTCAAAAAGACATGTATAAATATATACTGCAAGTTAACCCGTGAATGATACTCATGCATTCTAGTCAAATCAAGCTACTTAAGGTGTTAAAAAGGTTCTTGTCATGCATTTGGGGCTAGGCCAGGCCTCCTCAGGGGAAGAGCGTTACTTCCCGACGTAAGCGCCCTTTTTTAACGTGGTTTTGTCCACATGTCACCACCTCATCATTCTTCTCCATCACCTCATCCTTCATTTTCATCGCCACATCCTTAATCTCCATCGTCTTACTGTTCTAAAACCTCTCGATACACGTTTCTGCTAAACACCTTATCGCTGTGCTCAATCAGTCTTCCTTGAAGGGCAGTATTCATAACCTGCACTTTCACATCACTGCTTCTCCGTACTCGTGAAAATGCGACATACAATTGTCCATGACCAAACACAGGCTCTGGTAAATAAATACCCACACGGTCAAGAGTTTGAGCCCTCAACTCGTAAATTTAGCCTTTACTACCCCTCCCACGGGGGGAAGGGGGATGATGGAAGTTAACTGACTTCACTATTATAATTTTTTTGTCAAATAATGTCAGTATACCAAATTTCAGGTCAATTGGATGAGCCCTTTCTGAGAAAATAGTTTTTTCTACACACACACTAACACACGCCGCTAGGCTTATATATATTAGATATGTCACAATGGACCGCTAAGGAATAATGTAGTCAAAGACCAATAGATAACATATATAACACAGCTATTTTCACAACACACCTTATGGTAATAAATGAAACTCAAAGTGGGTGGCCAGTCCACTAGAGATATAGCATAAAGTCTGCAAATGCTGTATATCTATTTGGTTGGAAATGGGATAGAAAATATGCTTCTCATATATAATTACCATGTTCTATAACTGAAAATATAGTTCGATCTCACCAAAATTGCGTTGTGGCTGTCAAGGAGAAAAGGAACTTATCTTCCTGATGTCTACACAGCCAGAAATGTGACCCACAATCATAAGCACCGTTACTGAAAACTACGCAGCCAAAGATGATATCCACAACCCGGGTCGCTGCACCAAATGTTGCATAAAATTAAATGCATCCAAAAAGGAATAATGAGTGAAGTGAGAAGCTAAAACAAATCCAATCATTAAGCAGATCAAGTAGTACGTTGTGCCAATGGTGGATGTAGAAAGAACTGACGCGTTTCGTCTGTAATGCATCTGACTTTTTCAAAGATATTCCACCTTCCTCTGGCTATCCTTTTACAGTGCTGTTCACTTTAAATCAACATCTACACCTGTGATGTTAACTCCATCATTGTTATACCATCGTTGTGTAATTCAATCATATAGAACACATTCGATCCAAAATATATGCATGTATACATAATATGTATATAAAATCTTCACTAAAGGTTAAAGAGATTTAAAAGATACCTTCATATGGTGTTAAATATATATTAAATCATAAAATATTCCTACAAAACATGTTAACACTATAACATAGGTATTATAATAATAGTAGGGATACGTGTCAGTAATTCTGACACCGAAATACTTCAGCAAAATCTAGCACCAAAAAAAAAGAAGTAACAAAGATAAGAAATAATAAAAAAACTTTTTTTTTCTTCAGGGACTCGAACTTGAGGTTTCTAAATGTGGGATCATCGCGACATATCTTAAAGCCATGGCTGCAGTGAGGAATTGTGAAGTAGAATCGATATATAGAGACAAATGTTCGAGTTGTAACTAATAACAATACTACTCGCATGGGTTAAAACAAATAAAAGAAACATAACAAATATCTATATTGTCGAACAACTTAAGGACATTAATATACTAAAGAATGATAGGCAACATTAATAAGCCTAGCAACAGTAAGTTTCATGGACATATATAATATCTGATATGTATTACTCTATATGTAAACCTACTTCTATAATGATACCTAATGAACCTCTCTAACGGATACAAATATATAAGAGAATAACAAAAATAGAAACAAAAATTTTGGGAGATGAACTAATACACAGACTATCAATTCACTAGACACAAAGAGGCTCATTTAGAAGTGGACACATATGCATTGAAACATAGGTAGGAAAAATACGTGCATAAAAACACATATTTACATGGATACCTTGAGATGGACGCATATTAAAATGCATATACCTCAAAAACAGTGTATATTTACACCCCACGATTGTGCAGAGACTCCTAAACGGCATATCTGCGGATGCGTCCACTTCTAATTGTGTCGCACTTATGTGAATAAACCTTATTGTTCTTTCCCGCCTCCCTGTTTTGCACCTTCGGCAGTACGGAGTCGCAAGTCTAGGATACGCAAACTCTACATACAAATGCATGTATACTCAAATTTGGTGCACATGCGCAGTATATAAATGCGTATCTTATGTAAAATAAGAACATAAGTCCAACTTAAAATGAGCCCTAAAGTGTCTTATACGATCATTATACATATTAGTATAATGATGTCGCTAGTTCCTATTGAATTGCTATTGGTTTAGCCTTCAAAATTGTTACCTACAATGGGCCTGATTCATTAAAGAAAATAAAGCAAAAAAAAATAGTAACTTTGAACCTTTGCAAAACCATGTTGCAATGCAAGGGGTGCAAATGAGTTTTTTATTTTGCACATAAGGAAATTACTGGCTGTTTTTTCATGTAGGACGCAAATACTTGATAGTTTTATTTTCATACTAACATTAAAGGCTGATCTAGGACATGCCCTATCCCAATTATAAATCTGTCCTCACATTTTAAATTTACCTCCCCCTCCAATACAACATGGTTTTGCCAAGGTGCAAAGTTACTCATTTTTTTTTTGTATTACTTTCATTAATGAATAAGGCCCAATACGTATACACAAAAAGTTCCATTTTAGAAACTTTCAAATCCATCTCTAGCTATGATTTTCTACATTACACACAAATAGTAAAGAAACCTGATTGATATCTAAGTACATTCTTTGGCGTGTTTTATAGGCTTCCAATGAAACGTTAGTGCTTAAGAGTTGATGGTCTTGAAAGAGAGAGATTTGATCTTGGGATTTAGCACCAGAACAGGTGGTGAATATACTGTATAACAACGTTTCTGAAATACTCCAGCTTAATCCTCTCCCTGCCAGCAAGATTGAGGTTCACAGTGTTAACATTTATATTTTTGCCTAGGTGGCGTGGAAATAGTTAAAGGTTATAGGTAATGAGCCATCATTTCATAAAATGTTTGAAAATGGTCAGTATTAAGGTTCTATATGGTGGCTATGACAATTCTTAGTGGTCTATGTCAGGCTTCTTGGTTCTAAGCAAACAAGAGGAAAAGGACATTAGTTTTGCTAACAGTCCCTGATTGTAAAGATTTGTCCCTGGACACTTTATATTGACCAAATCTAGAATAAAAGTCCTTGTTTTCTGCATGTCACATGCAATTCTCATCACCCATTCTTATTCAATAAATATTTAAAAGCAGAAACTACATGATGGGGATTGTAGTGTTCCTGCTAAAACCGCATTGTATGTAACAGCTAAGAAACTTAATGAAGAGGGGGTGCCAGTGAGAACATGGGGAAATATAGGTCATTTTTATATAAAATTTAGTATATTTTGGGCATGGTCCTCCAAATTACAAACAAAAAAATAAAAAAAACCTTTTCTAGAAAACAAAGTCTCAAGCATTTTAAATAGCAAAAAGATCCATTATGTTGGTGTTAAATGTCTCTTGTAACACGACACATGCACCTACAGTAGACGCTATAGGCTGTTAATAACTTTTATTTGTTTCTGTACTATACATGCTCACAGAAAATGCCTAGCCATACGTCCATATCCATATCCATCATCATCATCATTTATTTATTTATATAGTGCCACTAATTCCGCAGCGCTGTACAGAGAACTCACTCACATCAGTCCCTGCCCCATTGGGGCTTACAGTCTAAATTCCCTAACACACACACGCACAGACTAGGGTCAATTTGTTATTAGCCAATTAACCTACCAGTATGTTTTTGGACTGTGGGAGGAAACCCACGCAAATACGGGGAGAACATACAAACTCCTCACAGATAAGGCCATGGCCGGGAATTGAGCTCATGACCCCAGTGCTGTAAGGCAGAAGTGCTAACCACTAAGCCACCATGCTGCCCAGATTTTTGTGTATTTCTGACTTACATCCACTTAAGACTTGTTACCCTTTTTCGCCTTGAGTGTTGGTGTCTGGGCAAGGGTGCCAAGCGTATGCTGAGTACAGTAAGGGTAAGGTACAGTAAGGGCGTTTTCACAGAATTGTGACATAATTTGTCATGGAGACATCCACAGATACGTCTTGTAGCAGGAATAGTTCTTGGGGGTTCTGGAGAGCTGGAGCAGATATATTCTAGAGAGATGGTGCATGATGGTGATGACTATCAGCAGCACTATCTTACTAATCCTGAATCCTACTTGCATATTCACCCCTCCAGCTAATAGTACTTAAATCATTAGCCTTGTGGCTATAATATGTCAAGTCGGACCATCTATTTGCATTAGTTAATTGACCTTTCCATTTGGACTACTACAAGGAAAGAAGATTCCCATTTCATTTTTATCTCACACACCTTACATTATTATATTGTGTACAAATAGCCTAATGCAACTTTAGCATTTACTACTAACGCTATCAAGAAGCTTCTCTACACTATCGTTAAGAATAAGTATAATCATTTGTAAGCATGGAGAACGCTTGGTGCAAATACTACAGTGTTTGAGTTGGATGCATGTAGAGACGCCTACGACTCAACATACAGTACTGTGCAAAAGTTTTAGTCAGGTGTGGAAAAAATGCTGCGAAGTAAGAATGTTTTCAAAAATAGAAGTGTTAATAGTTTATTTTTATCAATTAACAAAATTTAAAGTGACTGAACAGAAGAGCAATCTATATCAAATCAATGTTTGGTGTGACCACCCTTTGCCTTCAAAACAGCATCAATGCATCAATTCTTCTAGGTACACTTGCACACAGTTTTTTAAGGAACTCGGCAGGGAGGTTGTTCCAAACATCTTGGAGAACTAACCACAGACATTTTATGGAAGTAGGTTTGCTCAAATCCTTCTGTCTCCTCATGTAATCCCAGACAGATTTGATGATGTTGAGATCAGGGCTCTGTGGGGGCTGCATCATTACTTCCAGGACTCCTTGTTCTTCTTTATGATGAAAATAGTTCTTAATGACATTGGCTGTATGTTTGGGGTCGTTGTCCCGCTGCAGAATAAATTTGGAGCCAGTCAGACACCTCCCTGATAGTATTGCATGATGGATAAGTACCTGCCTGTATTCCTCATCCTTGAGGAAATCATTAATCCTGACCAAATCCCCAACTCCATTTGCTGAAATGCAGCCCCAAACTTGCAAGGAACCTCCACCATGCTTCACTGTGCCTGCAGACACTCATTATTGTGTGGATCAGAGTTGAGAGTGAGACAGTAGTGAGGGTGCATTAATGTGACTACTATGATCGGGGATAAGGTCAGTTCTAAAAAGGAGATGGGTTCTAAAAAGATGATCATTTTATTACAATGGTGATGGGTGTGCCCTGATCATTGTGCTTGAAGTTGAATGGGTACATTAAACTCTCATGCATTCCTAAACATCATTATCATCATCAGCTATTGTTATAGCACCACTAATTCCACAACGCTTTACAGAGAACTCACTCACATCAGTCCCTGCCCCATTGGAGCTTACTATCTAACTTCCCTAACATACACAGGGCCGCCGAGAGGGGGGGGGAGCGGGTACTAATTACCCGGGCCCGGCATGTCAGGGGGCCCGGCCCGGGCCCTTGCGCTGCTGATTTTTTTTAATGTTTTAATTTTTTTTTAAAACGTTTTTTTTTCCTTTCCTTTTTTTTTTTTTTTTTTTTTTTGGCGGGGGGGGGGGGGGGGGCTCGGTCGTTGGTGGGGGGAGCAGGCTAGTTTAAAAAAAAAAAAAAACATACTCACCTGATCGCGGAGCCGGCATCCCTCCTCTCTGCTGCTCTGTGCTCTATTCAGACTGTCTGAATGCTGGGTGTGATGTCATCATGTCATGCCCAGCATTCAGTCAGTCTGGAACAATGGAGCACAGAGCAGCAGAGAAGACCAAGAGAGGAGAAAAGGTAAGTGAAGGGAGGAAAACGAGGGGGGCACAGAGGGGTTAAAAAACGGGGGGGGGGGGGGCAGCATGACAGAGGGGTTAAAAAATGAGGGGGAGCACAAAGGGGTTAAAAAACGGGGGGGCAGCATGACAGAGGGGTTAAAAAATGAGGGGGCACAAAGGGGTTAAAAAACGGGGAAGCAGCATGTCAGAGGGGTTAAAAAATTAGGGGGAGCACAGAGGGGTTAAAAAACGGGAAAGCAGCATGTCAAAGGGGTTAAAAACGGGGAAGCAGCATGTCAGAGGGGTTAAAAAATGAGGGGGAGCACAGAGGGGTTAAAAAATGGGAAAGCAGCATGTCAGAGGGGTTAAAAAATGAGTGGGGGCACAGAGGGGTTAAAAAATGGGAAAGCAGCATGTCAGAGGGGTTAAAAATTGAGGGGGGAGCACAGAGGGGTTAAAAAACGGGAAAGCAGCATGACAGAGGGGGTGAAAAAATGAGAGGGGCACAGATGGGTTAAAAAACGGGGCAGTATGGCACAGTGGGGTTAATAAACAGGGGTCAGCATGGCACAGTGGGGTTAAAAAATGGTGGGCAGCATGACACAGTGGGGTTACAAAGGGGGGGGGGAGGCATGGCACAGTGGGATTGAAAAAGGGGGGGAGCAGCATAGTATAGTCTGATGAAGGGGAGCCAGATGAAGGGGGCAAAAACAGCATGGAGGGCACAGTGTGATCATAAGGCATGGCGATGATGAAGGGGCACATTATTGTAATATTGGAGCTGGAGGAAGGCCTAATTATTAATCGTGGGTGCTATTGATTTAACGCTGGGGCTGGCTGTAATTTTCTAAATGTAGCCATTTTTTTTTCAAAATAGGTCCTTCAACATTTCTGGATCCGGACAAGCCACAACTAAAGAAAGCAGCAGCCACAGGTGGAGAAAGTGGAGAAGAACAGGTAGGAGAGAGCAGCACAGTGTGTGAAATGTTGTGATTCTAGTAGGGACAATACCAATTTTTGGTGAATGTTGTGTCCAATGTAAGGTGTAGGCCAAGACTGAACTGTTTGTGTACACACTGCATTGTTTGTATACTACCCTGTGGTGGTAGATGTCCTGAAAGTCAGGAGTGCTTAAACATATGTGACGCTCCGGCGAATTGAGAGCCTAGTGGTTTTTATGTTAGCCACGCCCCAATGGCACGTTTGCCACGCCCCCAAATGCATGACCGCACCTCCCAAAATTTTTGCACTGCCGTTTGGCTAGCCACGCCCCTGAATATATGACCATATACCTAATGTTTTTTGCGCCGCCGTAAGGCGGCGCAAAAAAATTTTGGGGCTTACTTCACTATGAGGGGGGCCCCATGAATTTGTTGTACCCGGGCCCTGAATTCTTCTTGGCAGCCCTGAACATACACACACAGACAGAGGGAGAAAGACTAGAGTCAATTTAATAGCAGCCAATTATGTCTGGAGTGAAAGAAAACTGTAAGCACTTAAATTAACATACAAATATATACATTGTTTTCACAAAGATAATTTTCAGACAATTTAAAATATTTTTTTTGCCAAATTTTACTGTTGCCCATTGTATACAAGGGCAGATGTCCATAATCATAATAGTGGGATATATTCATAATAGTGGGCTTTATTAACTTTAAGTTTAATCAATGGAAAACAATTGACAATAGGGATCATTGATCCCTATGAGAAAAAGTGCAGCCTGACATGACAAATATGACTCTATTCGTTTATCATTGGTCCTGTGTTATATGAAGAACCCCATGCATACAAGAAGGGTAAAATTTAGCTACTCATATGCTTTAATCAGACACAGTGTTAAAGGTAATGTCTGGTGCCCATGGCCGGATTAAGGGGGGGGCACAGGGGGCACGTGCCCCGGGCCCCCCTCTCTCCGAGGGCCACCCGCAATGCCCTCTCTGCTGACAGCTCACCCCCGCCGCCCACATAACCCCCTCTGCTAACAGCAGCCGCGGTGCTGCTGACACAGAGTGGGCGCATGCGTCAGTGTGGACCCCACCGACCGCCGCATCTGACAGCTGTCAGTTGCAGCATTTGCTGTCAGACAGCAACTGACAGCAGGCTGTCAGATGGCAGATACGGCGGCCGGCGGGGTCCACTCTGACGCATGCGCCCACTCTGTGCATTTTACTATTAGAGATCCTCTGCTGCCGACTGGGTATTATTTAAAGAGTGTGTGGCATTAACATCGGAATCTTGACTTTTAATTACATTGTTACTACAAAATAATCCAATCCAGTTTGTCAGGCTTCAGGTAAGTAGTGTCCTATGCTTACCTGAAGCAATTTATACCTCCATACAAAATAATGTTATAAACTATTCACATTCCTCCTGTATAGCTGTATAGCTATGTACTGTTTGTATGAGACCGCAGTATGCACAGATGCCAACATATAGAGTGGGTAATTTTTTGGCTGGCTGCTATATACTGAAAGTAAATTAACATTATATTGGAAAGTTGTCTAGTGCTGGAGTTTAAAATCTGACTTATGCCTAGTCACACATGCACTATAAAATTAATAGCATGCAGATATGCAGTATGGATCTAAGCTGAATTGTATGCAGAGCCGCTGTATAGATCTAAGCTAAATAGTAGCAGACCTGCAGTATGAATCTAAGCTGAATAGTAGCTGACATGCAGTATGCCCCTGGACTGAATAGTAGCTGACATCAGTATGGACCTGGACTGAATAGTAGCTGACATGCAGTATGCCCCTGGACTGAATAGTAGCTGACATCAGTATGGACCTGGACTGAATAGTAGCAGACATCAGTATGGACCTGAACTGAATAGTAGCTGACATGCAGTATGCCCCTGGACTGAATAGTAGCTGACATCAGTATGGACCTGGACTGAATAGTAGCTTACATCAGTATGGACCTGGACTGAATAGTAGCAGACATGCTGTATGGATCGATTTCTACAGTGTTCTATTTTTGTTACTTTTTTGCATAAAACATGTGGGGGTTTAATCGCTAGAACGGAAGACTCTAGGAGGTACATTTCCTAAACTACGGGTTTGAAAAAGTGGAGATGTTGCCTATAGCAACCAATCAGAAACTAGCTGTCATTTTGTAAAATGTACTAAATAAATGATAACTAGGGGCCTGATTCATTAAGGTTCTTAAATGAAGAGGATTCTCATTTCAGTCTCCTGGACAAAACCATGTTACAATGGAAGGGGTGCAAATAAGTGTTCTGTTTTACACATAAGTTAAATACTGCCTGTTTTTTCATGTAACACACAAATATCAACTTTAAATTTCAGTGTACAAATAAGCTATCAAGTACTTGTGTGTTACATGAAAAAACAGGCAGTATTTAACTTGTGTGCAAAACAGAACACATATTTGCACCCCTTCCATTGTAACATGGTTTTGTCCAGGAGACTGAAATGAGAATCCTCTTCATTTGAGATCCTTAATGAATCAAGCCCTAGAATCTGATTGGTTGCTATAGGCAACATCTTCACTTTTCAAACCCGCAGTTCAGTAAATATACCCCTAGGATGGAAACTTACTAAAGAGCATTTTTGTTGCAGTATACAACATACAGTATATTAACAAG
Source organism: Mixophyes fleayi (assembly GCF_038048845.1). Lineage (NCBI taxonomy): Eukaryota > Metazoa > Chordata > Amphibia > Anura > Limnodynastidae > Mixophyes > Mixophyes fleayi. The sequence goes on along the minus strand of NC_134408.1, from coordinate 34,028,085 downwards.
CGGTTTGAGGGTAAAAATTCAAGCCGCATGCGTGGTGTGGCTGTTTGCAAACACCTAAACCAAATGCAGTGTAAGAGAAACTGCCAGAAAAAAGGACAAATTTTTTAGGCACAGTTTTGATAAATGAAACAGCTCAAACAGCATGTTGTTTGAGCTACAGTATCTGACTTTTCAGAACAGAGAGGAGACAACACTTATTAATTATTGGGCGATAAATACTTATTAAGGAGGCAAAATTAATTTTCTACTTTTAGTAAGGGCAATACTTTATGACGGGGGCAACTATATATATATATATATATATATATATATATATATATATGCACAGGTACATATATATATATATATATATATATATATATATATTTATTTATACATATTTATGTAATCTAATTAAAGCTTTAATGTAAGTGGCAGGCTTTGATAATTACTTTAAAAATGATTAATAAAATAGAGGGTCCTACATGAGATATATATATATATATATATATATATATATATATATATATATATGTGTAGTAGATGCAGAGGGGACCATAGTGTGTGGATGCAGGGGCACAGAGTGTGTGGAGATGAAGGAGGGCACAGAGTGTGTGGAGATGAAGGAGAGCACAGAGTGTGTGGAGATGAAGGAGGGCACAGAGTGTGTGGAGATGATGCAGGGGCACAGAGTGAGTTAGCTGTAAATTATTCTTTGACAAAAATATAATAGAAAAAAAATATATAAAAATATTATTTTCACTTGGATTTATGTGTATTATTTTTGAAAACAACTTACTAAGTATTTCTGTCCTGACCTAAATACTTATTACGTTATTTTGACCCAACTACTTATAAAACGGGACTGCTCGGTAATTATTTTGAAGGGGTGCCTTGAAAAAATTATGGAGACTCTAAGGGTGCCGCAAACTGCAAAAGTTTGGGAACCACTGCCTTAATTTTAGATCTTAGGGGCCCCCCTGTCTTAAGTGCCCTGGGCCCCCCAAAGCCTTAATCCAGCTCTGCTGGTGCCACATGATAGGCATAAGAGATTAGCAAAGAAAGGTATTTCGATGCTATAAACCTTGGATCCTTTCAACTGCTAGTCTCCTGCAGGGGCAAACGCAGGATTTGTAGAGGGGGGTTTCAACGCTACGCTGCCAGTGGGCGTGACCAGCATGCATGGGGCGTGGCTATAATTTTAGACAGTGCTTGGCTGCCCTCCAACTCTTCCTATCCCCATAATATACATGGGCAATCCTGCGTGCACTACTGTTAGGTGCACACAGCTCTCCCTTTTCAGTAGCATTGCCACTTGCTCTTTTCTATGGGACACAGTGAGCTGTAAGTTACATCTAGCTGACAATTCCCTGCTCTTTGATTTCTTCATAGCTCAGAGAGGTAACTGTTCTGAATTCATAAACAAATTGCACTAGCATGATTAAGATAACAACATTAGATTATTAATGCCATTTTATAAATGAGTGTATATCACTGTTATTTAACCGAAGATAAAAAGCTTTTTTATTGCACTGAAATTATATTATTTATGGAGCAGGACTGGAAACCTGGGGGAATCGCGCACAAGTTATGGTTTCCAGGAGTTGAGCACGCTGCACATCATTCCATATCTGTGTGCTGACAATGTGTCTGTGTGCTCACTGACCCCTGTCAGGTTCAGCCTGCAATAACAATCAATCTTTTGCTATTATTAATATTAGCTAAACAGGTTACTTGCATTTACTATAGTCAGCTGAAAATATAGTGAAGAGGACTGCTAAATATTATACTGTTGCTATGTTACTGGGATTCCTAAAATGGCTGCTAATGCCATGACATCTGAAAAATATGCCATTTCAAACCTTACCTCCCCTTCTCTCATTCTCCAGGGAGTTTAAACAGCAGCTGAATATACAGGAATCTGTGGCAATCAACACTACTCTATCAGTTGATGGTACGAGATACAGAACATAGCCACTATTAATGCAATTTATCAAGCACTTATATGTAACCCAACACCCAGATGATTCCACATAGCCTACTGCAAATGACTTTTCAAAGCAGAACTAACAGATCATTAAAACAGATTGCGGATCCGTTTGATACAACACATTATTGAAAAAAAATATTACTATAAAAATCAAGAAAACCAGTTTATCCAACATGACCTCTCACCTGGTATTATTATTATCCTTTATTTATATGGCGCCACAAGGTTTCCGCAGCGCCATACAAAACACAATACAAACAGTGGACCATACAGGGTACAACAGTACAGAGCAAAACAAGTAAAACCAAGACTCCAATAGCTCCAAGCATAAGAAGTACAGTGACATTGGAGAAGAAGAAATGGTATAGGGACAGGAGGGAACAGGGCTCTGCTCGTAAGAGCTTACATACTAAAGGGAGGGCTCACAGACTGCAGACACAATGGGGAGTCAGTGGAGGGGATCAAGCGCAAGAGGAGCGTGAAAAGAGAAGAGGGAGGTGAAGTAACAAGGATAGAGAAGGTTAGGAAGATAGCTGGTAAGCTTTGAGGAACAGATGGGATTTGAGAGCTCGTTTGAAGGTGGCCAGAATAGGGGACAGATGGATGGAGCGTGGGAGGTCGTTCCAGTGGAGGAGTGCAGCATGGGTGAAATCTTGAATTCTAGCATGGGATGAGGTGATCAGTGCGGAGGAGAGGCGACGGTCATCGGCCGAGCGCAGGGAACAGGTGGGAGTGAATGGAGAAAAGGTTAGAGACATAAGGTGGAATTTAATTTAAGTAATGCGGCGCTAGATCTATTACCGTTACTATGGTAATTTTAACCCTGCTTTCTGCTCGTGGTATTAACGGTAATTACGCGCACTATTACCGTAATGTCAGTAACAGTGCGCAGGTCACATTACTTTTACAGTAACGCAGTCAATTGAATTCCCCCCATAAGGGGCAGTGGAATGGGAGAGGGCCTTGTAGGTGATGGTGAGGAGTTTAAAGAGGATTCTGTAGGGTAAAGGAAGCCAATATAAGGCAAGGCAGAGAGGGGAGGCAGAGGAGGAGCGGCGTGAAAGAAAGATAAGTTTCGCAGGTACAAAAATGCTTTGATCCCGCATTGTACCTCTTTATTATCTTCCAACTGAAGTTAGCTTTGCTGAGTTATTTTATTGATATTTAATGGTATTGTAACCTGGAAAACTGTTTATTGCTTGTCGTTTGTTCTGTCCTTTCCAGGCGGGGCTCAGTTCCCCGCGATCCGAACCCACCCGAACTTCGGCTATCCGAGTACCGAGCCGAATCGAGGCAAAACGTCATTGTGACGTAATCGGATCTCAGAGCTCGGTTCTCGCGGTATTTGAAATGCATAAATACCCGCCTACACAGCAATCCATCGCCATTTGACAGGGGGAGAGAGCAGGGTTAGGTCACAGGCTGTATTAGAGCAGGGACAGAGCAGTAATTGTACACCTTATTCTTTGTATTATTATTTCAATTCTATTCTATTCAATTCTATTATTATTATTATTATTATTATTATTATTACCAATTCTATTAGCAATTGTTAGAGCAGGAAGAGAGGAGGATTGAGGAGGCATTTTTTTCAATATTTTGCACTACAAGTGCTTTAGGGTGTCCCATATTCCCCAGTGTGAAACAATATTTTTTCTGGCTGACAAAAGTCATATTTAGTAGAAGTATCTATCTATACAATATTTTGCACTACAAGTGCTTTAGGGTGTCCCATATTCCCCAGTGTGAAACAATAATTTTTCTGACTGTAAAAATTCATATCTAGCAGCAGTATCTATTGAATATTTTGCACTACAAGTGGTTTGGGCTCATTAAAATGGATTCAAAGCAGTACACATATGAGCAGAATCAGCAAGCAGGTGCTGGCACCAGTCCTGATGGTAGTCTTCCCTGTATGTCATCTGGTAAAGCCTATGTAAAAGTACATAGTCTTTTTAAATCAGGGAAAGAAACACACCCAAAAAAAAAAAGTAAACTTATAAGTATAAGTGTAGGGTGCAATCTACTCCCAAATAGGAAAGGGACTTGGGGCATTTCTATATCACGTACAGTCTTGAAAGGCTGCTGTTTTGGCAATTTTTCAATTAGGGTAGGGTGTCATACACAGACTGACCCCAATCTGGCTTTGTCCATTTCAAAATATATTGTACAGTCTATAATGGCTGAATTTTTTACTATTTTCTACAACTGGAGGGGGGCCTATAGAGACAGAACCCAAACTACCTTTGTCCATTTCTTTATATATTTAACTATAAGTGTAGGGTGTATTATACACCCAAAGACGATGGCTGCATTGCCAATAGGCATAGATGGAGAGGAAGACAATCTGGTTTCTGTGTAGAATTAATGACGGCCTACCAGGAATTAAACTGTTTTTTTCATAATTTATTAGCTTTACAATTACCTTACTTATCCAAGAAACAGGTGGAGCACTAAATTAGGTTATTTTAGGCCAAAAAAATTGATTTTTAAACAAAATTGCAAACCAAAACCAAAACCAAAACACACAAGGGTGGTTTTGACAAAACCCGAAGGTAATCCAGATCCAAAACCAAAACCAAAACATGGGGGTCAGTGAGCATCTAAACTTTAAATAGAGAGTCAATTCGATTTTGTAGAGAGCAGCGTAGGGCTAGATAATTAGCACATCAAGATAGTCAATATAGGGGACGTTTAAAGGGACATGAGTGGCAAATGGAGCCAGGGAGAGATTAAAGCAGCAGTGGCAGATAGATAAGATTGCCTGTAGGCAGGGCCGGATTAACCATAGGGCTAACTGGGCTACAGCCCAGGGGCCTATGGCAACCAGGGGGCCCTTGAAAGTGCTCAGCAGCACTTTCACTGTGATCCTTCTCTGGCGCGCTGTAGTCTCCTTACTGAGGAGATCTCATGAGTCTCACTCTCACGAGATCTCCTCAGTAAAGAGCATACAGTGCGCCGGAGAAGGAGGTAAGTGCCGGGGGGGGGGGGGGGGGGGGGGCGGGCAGCTCGGATCACGTGGGGGGCCCTCACGGGGGAATGGAGGCCCCCTTAGCCCAGGGGCCTCCATTCCCTTATTCCGGCCCTGCCTGTAGGGAAATAAGATGAGAATGGAGATGAGAAGCCGGTTAATCATTGCCCTCATTTTCGCACCCGGCTGCCTAAAGTAAGGAATGTACCTGCCTAAATATGTGTAATAGTAGAAGGGTATATTAAACTGTTAGGAAAGTATGTTTGTTTGTTATTTTGCTTTAAGAACTCAACAAAACGTTTGTGTGGTCGTTGGCAGATACATTGAAAGTGGGCAAAGTTGAGTTTTTATCATCAAGAAACAGGAGTAGACTGTTTTTCATGTTCAATGGAACTTGACATCTTAACATCATTGCAAAGATGAATATTATTTTGTATAAAACATGAATGAAATAAAAGTTTAATCTGTTGTCGAAAAAACATTTTAAGCCATTACCCTGTTAAGTGTTAAGATTGTTCTAATTTAGAACTTTGATAAACAAACACTTATACAAACACTTGCTATGCACAACCTGTTATCAGTCACCAGATTACTAACACAATACTTGCATTTATATATATAATCTTGTACCACATGCTCTGTTATGTCTCCCACTTACAATAACTCCGGATGTTATCGCTGACAGGTGGCTGCAAAATTTTATGGGGTTTGTGACATTGACTGAAACCAACAGATTTACTTCTTTAGCAGGATTTTAGAAATAATACAAACAGAAGAAATAAGGCATTTATTTTTTCAAATAAATCTAGATACATGGTTTAGCAATTCTAAGTGACTTGTATCAAATTTAATGGCATGCACAAACTAAAAATATGTTTGATATGTTGGTGAAGTAGTTGAGTTACACCGTCAGAAAAGCTCTGTTCACACGAAAAATAATGTATAAGTTGCTCATCAATTGCTGCCATATTTCTCAGACAGTGTGTCCCTCATTGAAGGTTACTGTTGTGAACTACTAAAAATGTTGAAAGGTGCAGTGACTAATAGCAACTTTCATTGTTTTACAATGATGCTTTATCACATATTTGGGAGCTCATTTACAGCTGGGATTATGTACACTTTTGAGGCATGAATATACTCACTTCTGTTTTGCGGATAGATTTTTGCATATTTAAGAAAGCTTACTACAGATGACTACCATTTGGTGCTGCCGCTCTGGATGGATGGTGCTACTTGATGGGTCTGGCTGAAGGCTTCATTTGTTTTTAGTGTTTCCATTTCAGAAAGGGTGAACATTCCACCTGTTGGAGTTACCAGATTCACCTTACACAGAACATCTATCATAAGAATCCACAAAACATCCGGCCTCCCTGGGTATGATAAAGATGGTGATGGACCAGCTGGACGGAGGAATCTCACTTTCACTTCATCAATGTTTTCATCTTTCTCCAGAATAAATGAGAGTCACCATTTCTTACCATAGACCGCAGTTACATACCCTCTGATGTCAGCAAGTGGGAGCTGATACTACATTATCCTGAGGAACTGAACAATGACCCTCGCACTCTTTTCATGGTGTCCCAAGTTGTTTTCTGAAACTGGCACAAACTTTTGCAAATTTTAGCATTTCAGAAAATAATTTACACATCCATTCTGACACAGTTCTCAACCCCTCTGTGATAGGATTGATCTTCTCTCCCGTGTATTGCTGGCATACGACTGGGCTTGCCTTGCCACTGTCCCCTTTTCTGTATCCCACATGCGCCCTCTAACCACAGTAGGAGGGTCTTTTACTGCTATCACCGCCAGGCTCCTTCACCGGCACCTAGAACCGTGTCTTGCTGCTAGTGTACCCCCTTGCTGGACACCTGACTGGCACACCTGACCCCTCACCTTCAGATCAGGGTTGCTGTGGAAGGTTCCCCCTGGCCTGTCACACTGGCCAGAGCTGCAGGTAGCGGGCAGAGCATTGGCACTGGATGAAGTGTTCCAACCTCAGAAAAGCCAGATAATAGATTAGATTGGTCTAATCTGTAGGTCACAGGAATTACAGCAGGTAAGTAGGTGTAAATGCAGGCTCTTGAAGCAGTGATGTTCATTAGCTCAAGTGTCCTAATAAGGACAGTTACATACACTAGTTTAAGGTAGTGGTGATTTCCAGAAGTACAGATGGAATAATAATACTACATGGTCATACAGAGCTAATTTTTGTACAAATTCTGTCACAAATCTTGGCAGGGGGTAAACCAGCCCCCTGATCCGACCAGGCACCGAAGCATCTGATATCACATCAGATAATTTAACATCAGAATGTGATATTTCTCGAGACGTGCAGTTAACACAATTTAATTTACAAAATTCACAGCAATCTGTGATATCCTAAATTACTTGTATCCTGAGTCTACATTGTTCAGACAGGTTCCTGTCTCTCTAACAAGAAGTGACAACAGGTAACAACCTCCAGCTGGGGCTTCAGGCTAAAGCCGGAGTTTCTCACTTCTGCAATGAAAAGACTTACTTAGCATTTTCTGCTTCTAGCGAAACAGACTTTCTCTAACCTGGCATAATACATTACAAATCATTACATTTCCTATACCGAAATACAAAATAAAAAAATATCAGTACATTTGCAATGATATACAGCAGTGCCCTGCACCCTTAATTAAAATAATTATCTACAATAAGTTATTCCTATGCGATCCAGCCACACCTCCTTATTAGCAGTATGATTGGCCATTTTAAATGGGTTGAAACAACAAGGTACCTGTCACTTTCCATCTTTATTCTTATTTCTTTCTCTAAACCAATGTAAACACCAACCACTGCAAACACTGCTCTAAACCAACTAAAACACCCCAGCAGGCTCGGACTGGGCTGCAAGGGAGTCGGGGGAAAAATTCCCATGAGACTCTGCTGAGGGGTGAGAAGAGAATGCTGAGCTCTGATTGGAGGAGCCCATCATATGCTCCTCTGACCCGTGAAGATCAGCAGCAGCCTCATGGGCTGTGCCTTCCCTTCTCTGCTTGGCCGGGTGACTGAGGCTTCTTCTTGTGAGCACCCCTTCTCCAGGTTGCTGTTCCTCCCTGCTCTCAGCACATGTTTGGGTGGGCTTAAATTAGTGACCAAGGGACTTTTCTTCACTTTTACAGGGACAGGTTAGGTCACAATTGAAGTGTCCTTCCACGTAGAGTATCTTTCCACTTAAGTTTGCACGCCTGTGCAGAAGTGGGAGCAGGCACTGTCTGAAAAATCTCATCCCCAAACACCTGATGAGGAACGTGCACTCCTTTAATGAAGTGAACTGGAAAAAAATATTGTTTTATTGATTTTCTCTGATGTGTAGTGCCTCAATAAATATAAATTTCATTAATCGCGCAAAACTGAAAGCTCCTGTAGCAGATGATCCCAAAATAATTTTTGGGGGATTTATTAACAATAGTATGAACAATTATTTAAATGTTTTTCAAAAAATTTAAAATATGGGTTTTTGAGAAAATCAAAATTTTGATTTGAAAATTTTACAATTTTATTTTGAGATGCGCACTTTGCAAAAGTGTAATGATCACATTAAAGTCCTTCATCCTACCACTTCATTATCAACCCTCTCATTAAAGACAAAACTTTTCAGTTTTTCTACTAAATTAATGCACAATCAACAAGAAGGCTATGAAGAAAAAGTAAGCACCCTGGAAATGTGAACTAGTTAGACCTGACTACTGGCAGTCATTGTTGTCCTCTTGGTCAAGATCATAACATGCTTTTTGAGCTTCAATGATTAGGAAAGTAGCTATAAATGAGGCCCATGTATCAGGTTGCCATATTTGTAATCGGGCCTGGAAATAGACATCCTGGACATTTTTTACAATGAGTGATTGGCCTGTATTGCATGCGTTACTCCCTCTAGTGGTGTTCTGGAGTCCTCCATCCCCGTATTTTGCGCATACTCAGCAAAGTGACCTGGCTTTATGCCATCCGTGTTGTTAATAGTTGATTTGTCTCAATTTGGAGTTTTGCAGCTTCTTGGTGTATAGCTCTGTCTCTGGCTGCTTGTTCCAGCATGGGATATGTAGCTTCATACTGAGCCAATGTCTGTCTTATTAAACACTGATTAGTTTCCTTCTGGACAGCAGTGGCATTAATTAAAGCTCTATAGGCAGTTACTGACTGTTGGTAACAATAATACTTTTACTAGCTAGTAAAAACATATAAATGGTTACGAGGATGGAATCTATTCATCAAACAACCTGCTTATTCCTGCTGTCAGGAGCCGCAGCGGCTTTTGTATGCAATTGGCCAATGAAGTGCGTCCATTACACTCATTCAGCTTTGGGTATTTTACTTTCAATGACTTTAGTTTTTCAGAAAAGTTGCCTCCCCTATTGCAGAGTCCAGGAGACTCCCAAACAAGAGGGAGACCTCCTGGACTCTGGAAGAGAATGGTCAATTCTCACGCAAATCCTGTCATCACACCACACCCACCTCAACTCTGAGTGGGCAGGCGCATGATGACTCAAATTAGCGTCATTTTATATATTATATACCCCAGTCCGGGGGCAAAAGCAGGATTTGTAGAGAGGGGTTTCCACACCATGCCACCAGTGGGCGTGACCAGCATGTATGGGGGCATGGCTATAATTTTAGACAGTGCTTGGCTGCTCTCCAACTCTTTTTATCCCCATAATATATATGGGCAATGCTGCGTGCACTACTGTTAGGTGCACGCAGCTCTCCCTTTTTAAGCAGAGCCATGTGAAGCAGGGGCAGAGTCCAGCCACCTCAATTATATAGTGCTCCAGGCTTGGATGGGGTTTCCAGGCACTGGAAACCCCCCCCCCCCTCAGTTTGTCTATGCAGTCTGGTAATGATACAATGATGTCAGTAAGCCACGCCCAATCCTATTTGTATAACTGCTCTGCACATATCCAGGAAAGCAGGTATGAAAAGTAGACACGTATGGTATCCAAAGTGTTCTCCTGTCTCTGTCAGACACCGGTCACCGAGGAGACAGCAATCTTCCTGCCTGTATGCTTCACTACAGGGAAAGGTTGCAGCCGTACTTCTCATGTATTCTCCTTGTGAAACTGTTTGCAGATGAGTTAATTAAGACAATAAAGGACAACTGGATAAGGCGCTAGATGATATCCAACAATTCAAGAATAGTGGTAAAGATAAATTACACCTAACTATAACTGCTGCTCCCAACAGGCAATCTACTGAAATTGCCCCTTATAAAAAAAAGAGAGAATTATATAGAGATGGAAGCGCTAGTAGATGATATTTATTCAGTTATAAAAAGAGATATCCAAACATATAAGCACATATAATAAAAAATTGTGCAATACAATCCACAGATAAACTACTGTTAGAATCAGTATATCGGTATAAATATGTAGCCTGAAGGCGTTATGTTAAATCACATGAGCTCATAAAATTGACCAAATATTTTCTTTTATTCATTCCATCAATAGTGCCAGATAAATAAATATATATATATATCTTTACTCCTCAATGTACTCCTCAAGAAACATAGACTTTATTGAACAATTAGGATGGTACTGATGAATAGAGTCTTAGATGTACAGACTACTCACAAACAATCTTGTTAGATCTTATATATGCAGATGTATCTACTACTGTTATGAGCCGCGGCGGCTCAGGCACCACCGCGACACACTCTGGCCCCACAGACGCACCCCGGTCATCGCGACGATGATGGTCGGGACGCTCCTCTCATTACCACCACGACCCAGCTAGCTGGCCAGCCAGGCGCGTGCACCATGCTATGAGTCATTCATTCCCAGGTGTGGAATGATTATTATCCATGCCCCTCTAATTTCATTGGTCCTTCCTGATATACTAGGGAGGGAGGGCTTAGCCTCCCTGCCGGTTATAGTTCCCTGCTTCAGTGTCCTACCTGCTTCCTTTTCTCTGCTCCTAGCTATTTGGATTGATTCCTCTTTGTATGAACCTTGGCTTGCTTACTGGACTCTGTTGGATTGCTTGTGACCCTGATCTCTGCCTGTTACCTGGATACACTGTTTTGCTGCCAGCCCTGACCTCTGCCTGGACCTCACTACCGCTGCCTGCTAGAATCCTTATGACCTTGGACTGTTTTCGGACTTCGCTGCTGCTGCAACCACCTGGCCCTCGCCTGCACTACGGTAATATTATAAACTTGTACTACTCTGAGTTTAAGTCCTGGGGGCATCCGAGTACCTTTGAGCACGCTCAGCTCTACGGGAAAGGCGGCTGCTATAAGCGAAGACCACTGCTGCCTGTTCTACAAGCTTATGATTTTTGCCGTCAGCCCTAACTGCTTTGATAGCGTGTAGAATTCCACCTTAAGTGATTGGTCACAAGATAGTGTCCTTAGTGGATAGAATCGAAGACACAGAGTATTAGTAGACTGATCTCATTCCAGCCTCCATTCAGAGGATGTCATAGGTCTTATAATTAACCAATCTCTGTAAATATAGTCTCACTTATATGTGCACATAACTTATTCAGGAGTCACTTATCTGAACTGTAGCACAAGGAAGGTGTATGTGATTCCATTTTTCTTATTCCCATGCGAGGGGGCCAGCATGCCAACAGCGCTACTATCCGGAAGTGATAATGTCAGCTAACGCGTTTCTCCGCACCTAGGTGGCGGTTTTACCAGAGGTAGTTCATTAAAACCAATTTAGCCCCTCCTAAAATTAACTCATTCCAGCCTTCACTGCGTTGGGCAGTATGCTGTAATCTGACATTTGTGCTGTGTAATGATTACAGAGACCTGTCCAACTCTAGCACAAAATTCAATCTTTATCAGTCTCACTTTCCATAGAGGATTCGTTATACCTCTATCCCTCAGCACAATAGCCTGATCGGTGACATTCATGCTCACGCAGTGTATTTTGTTGACTACAGAGTCAATGATGGGAATCTCTGACATGACTAGTAAAGCGAGGCAAAACGGGAATAGATTTATTAAAGTCAGCTGAAAACTACAATCATGAAAGTCTGTTTTAATTGCCAGCAGCTCTGTAATAGGTAAAGCAACACTTCAAACAGAAAAATGGAAAGTAAAATAAACAGTTTTATGGCTGAGAACAACGATGAATCGGACCAACACCAAAAGAGAAAGGGAGAGACAAGAATATTGGATTTGCATTCCCTGTGGAAACTAGCCGGGACAGTTGATTTAAGGCAGTAAAAAAGTCCAAAGATTACAAACACAGACAATATGCTTCCTCTTTCCTGTAGTTTTAATAAAAGGGTGACATAAGGAATGAGATTTTGTCTCTTAAGAAAGATGTGGAGCTGTCTCTTATGACAAATGCTGGCTGCCTGACCCTCTGCGTGGTTCCCAGGCAAGCACAATCTTGTCCGCGGAGCAGTCAACATATTACAGTACTCATCGCTGAACACACCTCAGAGTCGTTAGTGTCCCATATTAACCCATCTTTCCCTAATCTGACAGTCACAAACCAACTTTTACAAGTTAATGGAGTGTGTCACCTTTATATTAGCCATGAACTAAAATCTATCCTTTTAATATTCAGCCGAAATTTGACCTTAAGCCTAATTTACATCCAAAAACAGAGGTGTAAAGATAAAAATCATGAAATAATTGTAATCTTTCATAATTAATTTTAATCTTTATTACACGTGTTACTTTTGTATATGTAACAATGCCTGGAGCGCACCTACAAATACACTTATTAACCTAAGGTCTATACTGTTTAGGGGAACCCTTCTGTGGAGAAGCCCAGTTATATGCATAGCCTGAGTAATAAAAATATAATTATAATATGGTACTTACCCTCAAATCTTCAACAAGTCCCAGGGGTAAATGTATCAATCTGAGAGTTATCCGGAGGGTTTGAAAAACCGATCAGATTCTAACTATCATTTATTTAGTACATTCTACAAAACGATAGCTAGAATCTGATTGGTTGCTATAGGCAACACCTCCACTTTTCAAACCCACCGGAAAACTCTCAGCTTGATACATTTACCACCCCCCAGTGTTAGATAGCCAGGGATGGTTTTCACAGATAGACCGTGAAATAAGTATACATTAAGTTTAATCACTCCAGATATTTCATGTATATAATTAAATACACAGCATTTCATACATATTAATGTCAAATAATGGCTCACTGCTCTTTTGAGTGAAGGGGCTCCTGTACTATGAACACTCAACTATATTATCACAAAATGCAGTCAAAGTATAATTTTATGGATAATTATTTAGAAAAAGATTTTCTGGCAACAGAAATACTTTGCTTGTTTCTCTTTTATTGTTAAAGCATTATATGTGTATATGACTGGATCTACCATATATAGGCCAACTACTTCAGAGTGGCAGAATATAAACTGTTTTATCTTCATTGTATTACATTTTTCTTTTTACATTTTTTACATTAGCACGGTAGCTAACTTCTGCCTCACAACACTGGGGTCATGAGTTCAATTCCCGACCATGGCCTTATCTGTGTGGAGTTTGTATGTTCTCCCCGTGTTTACGTAGGTTTCATCCGAGTGCTCCGGTTTCCTCCCACACTCCAAAACCATACTAGTAGGTTAATTGGCTACTATCAAAATTGACCCTAGTCTCTCTCTGTCTGTGTGCGTGTGTGTGTGTGTGTGTGTGTGTGTGTATGTTAGGGAATTTAGACTGTAAGCTCCAATGGGGCAGGGACTGATGTGAGTGAGTTCTCTGTACAGCGCTGCAGAATCAGTGGCGCTATATAAATAAATGGTGATGATGATGGAGACTCTTCCTGACTTAAGCACCTTATATCACGATTGTGGGACTGCACGCAAGTGATTTCCATAGGTTATGGTGACATCCGGCTGTTGGTATTAGTGTAAAAAAATGTAAAAAATGTTTTTCTAACCCTACTTTATTTTCTTTTTCTTTTTGTTTTTCAATTCCATTTCCTTTCTTGTAAATCCATTTATTATAGATAACTATATAAATATTCATCTGGCTTCCATAAAGATGCTATTGCACCAGCTGGCAGCAGAGGATACTTTTCATTATACTGCAATTTTTTTTGTCTCTGTCCCATAATCCCCTGATCTCCTTTCAAAACCCACCTGTCAGTTGTGAAGTATCATAATCTTCTCACAATACACTATGTGGCACATCTGAGGTCAGTTATGGCATGGCCAATCAGACGTCCAGGGATAAATGACAACAAGAAGGTAAAGAGGAGACAATCACAGCCCCATAAATGTATTCATATACGTACAAAGAAATAGCATAAAACTATAGCAATAACCAACACCGATTAGCAAATAACATCTTTTGTAATGTTCTCCCTGTCATTATGCCAGGTATCCTTATGTAGCTTTTGTACTCTAACAAGGTGAACAGTCAATCACATGAGTCATGCAGTAATAAACAGAAGTCTACAGTGTTTATATGTGTAACTGAGTCTATGCACATAACTTGCATTGTTCTGTTGCATGACCAATTTGATTGCAAGCTGAGAGCTCACCAGTATTTTACATGACTTCCAGGGCTTCTGATCTCCTGCGGTTTTTGTATGTTTGGATTGTGGTTCATTTTGTCAAATTAAATCATTGTGGGATTTCCCTTTTCCTTTCAAATTACTGTCTAAAGTTAAAAGAGATCTCAACCGCAGCCACCCATGTTCCAACTCCCTTCTTTCTCAAGAATGCACCCAAAAAAAGACTGTCTACATTAAGAGTGAGGTTAAATGTTACACTGTATTTGGTGTATATAGAAAGAACGTTCTTGGAGCACTGACTACATTTTAAGCAACTTTAAATATAAATAATAGCAGGGGTTTTGTGATTCTTTAGATTTCATATAGTCCTGTTTGGTCTCAAATTTTGCAGAATATTTTGCTTTAACAACTACGATTTAACAAATTCACACCATATATCTCACATTTAAATGGTAAAAGTAAAGATATACATTAGTAAGTGCACTAACGCGTTCATGAGCATAACACACGTGATAGGAGGCAGCCAAAACTCCTATTGTCACCCCCCCTTTTTCCTTGGACCGTCCCAAGTTTTAATGATAATTCCATGGTACTATCCCTATATTTCTACATCGACAAAATGTACAATGTAAACTCACTTCTTATGCATACAAGAGCAATTCTCATTGTCTGTTATTTTCTATAGGAATACTAAATATGCGCAGCAGCTCCGTTTAGGCAGCCCTGTCTTATACAGCAGCCGCGGCGCTGTCAAAGAAGCATCCGCGGCGGTGCTGTATACACTACAGCACCGCCGCGGACGCTTCTTTGACAGCGCCCCTATAGTGGCCATTTAGTTGGCGCAGGGGGGGGGGTTTCTGGAGACTCAGAACCCCCCCCTGCGTGCGCCACTGATAGGGGCAGATTCAAGTCCCAATGTTGATCTTTAGGACAACGCAGCCCGCACATTATTACCGTTCCTACGGTAATTTCAACGCTGAATTTTTGCTCCCGGCTCAGGGAGCTGCGAGCAAAAATTAGCAGAGAAATTACCCTAGTAAGGGTAATAATCTAAAGAACAACATGGGGGATTGAATCTGCCCCATAGTAGGAAAATAATTCAGATTCATGTACCACTGTTATCCCTGTATTTATCAATTGCAAGTGACCAATAATATCATACTTTAATACATAATGACACATCAACAATTCAAGATCAAAGACAAGTTGTTTCTTTTAGAGTCTCTATCATGGTTAACGGATGTTGATTAAGTAACCAAAGTGACAGTCTGGGGACATGTTGTCAGTATTTTTATTATTATTATTATTATCATCATAATCATAATATCATGCAAATATATACCAGACTTTTGAATTGTATTCTGGGAGAAACAAAGCAATTAGTCCAATTAATAGCAGAGGATAACAGCAATGAAGCTATTAGTAAGGGTTTGTACTATTGGCGCTATATAAATAAATGATGAAGATGATGATGATGATGATTGTACAAGTGACATTCAAAATTGATGGTTATGCCATGTATGGATTGGCAATTACTAAAAGAACCTAACTGCCATCTTTATATAATGGGTTACCTATGTCAACCAATGCTCTATTAGGAAATAACTATGGTATTACATGTCCTTAAATTAATGATGCAAGCATGTGACACTACTGAGATCTAGGCATCAAAATAGGGCCTATACTTACATCATTTTATTACACTACATTTTACTATCTTTACTTTAATAAACAGTACATTCTATCTGCTTTCTTTTATCCGTACTGTATTCACTCAGTGACTACTGTAAGCCTCCTAGATTCCTTTCTATTTCCATGACTGCCCTCCACTTGTCAGAATAACGATGCAGGAATCTATTACACATCTCCTCTACTCTGGTTTTTAATTGCTGTTCAGAGGACCACCAGCTGTTTCTGCTACACAGAGGTTGGCACAGAATGATTTTGCACATAAGATATTAGTACATTCTGTCACTTTTAATTATCTTTGTTCCCCATGGACTTTATATATACGCCTAGCAATATGTGTATCACATATCCCAGGCAGCGGGAACAGGGAGACCTGATGAGTTTAGAAAGCAGAAAGACTGACACTGAGGTGTTACCACCAGTCACAGAGAAGTCCTCCTAACAACAAGGACAAATCATCAAGCAGCAATCTGGCGCCTCTCCTTGTACAATTACATTGCTCTTAAAGGGACACTATCATTTTCTGTTATGTTTTCTACTCTTAAAGATAAAGTAGCATCCTGTTATTGATGTTGCAAAATCATGCTGTTTTCTGCTTTATTATTCATTTTATTATTCCTTTTTAAATAAGACCGTTTTGGTGGAGATTCCATTGTCAGCGATTTGGCGCACGGACGTCAAGCTGCGCATATTGCCGGCAATTACGGTAGGAATTTCCACTAATTTTTCCTTGCACCTTCATGTGTTACAGTTATTTGTGGCATATTCAGCAGCATCTGTATAATCATACTTGTCAACCCTTCCGGAATGTCCTGGAGACTCCTGAATTCCGGGGGTAGGTCTCCCAGACTCCCGGGAGAGTAGGGCACCCTCCTGTCTCTGAGCCTCAATGACACGATTCTCAAGGAATTGCGTCATTTTGGTTCATTGTTAAATTATGCATCTGAGTCATTATGTCACGGGGCGGAGCCAAAATGAAGCAATTTATCAAGCCCCCCCCCCCTTCCCCCTCCACCCATACCCTCTCCGGGAACTCAGAATGTTGGCAAGTATGAGTATAATACATATATAAAGCTCTGTAACAAGTGTAGCAGAACATTTTATCATGAGGTTCTCTGGCAGACATAGATATTAGAAAAAATGGGCGGAGATTCCAGCCATAACGCGGACGCTCCGGAGACACGTCGCTCCGAATTGAATCTCCCCTACTGCGCACAAATTTATCCACACAAATTAGCGATCAATATGAAACTTGTAAAGTTTATGTTAAAACAAATTTAAGCAAAGTAATTGATGAACCTGTATCTTTAAGCCTTTCTGTGGTTAAGCATCTGAATTTGAGATAGTTATGGACTACACACGTAAGCTTACAGTGTCGGATAAGTATGAAAACTAGACATGGTACAAGAGGTGGTGTAACCCATATCAACCAATCAGCTGACATGGTGCTAGGCCAGTTTAGGAAATTAAAGACAACTGGGTATATCCATTGTCATTAATGTCTCCAGTTATGTTCTTCAATCAGACACTTGAAGGATCTAAATGTTCCTTTGTTCTCCTAACTTCATAAGCATCTGATTTGCTTCCAGCTCAGTGTAGTCTGGTCACAGACAGTAAGTAATGCAGAAACTACGAGAAATATTCATTTGTTCTTAATTACTCTACTGTAGTCATCAAGCGAGATGGGTGATATCTGATTCATAGTAAATAAAAGTGTTTCTTTGAGACAACTGAGTTTTTTTCACTTACTGTAACTTTAATCCACTGTTATCAGCACAATCATTTATACAGATATTACATTTCAAATATAGATTTTTTAACAGTAATTACATAAAGATGCTGTGTACTGTACATACAATGCATTTTTCTAGCCTATCTTGGTTTCATAGCGTTGTTTTGTGATAGCTAGTGGCACGCCAAGACTATGCCATGTCAGTAATCACTCGCAGTCGGCACTTACACCTGCCCTGTTAAAGTGGGTGCAAATGATACAGCTGAAACCAAGCACATTTACGAGAAACCCAGAATCTGCCACGCCTGTGTCTGAATGTCCTCACTGCATATGACCTACGTAAGTCCGCAGTCCCTGCAGAGGCTGCACCCCTGTACCCCATGTAGTTCCACCCTTGCAAGGTGGTGTTTCTGCTACATAGTATATAGACCATATAGGATTGGACTGCCTTAGTCAAAACTGTGACACTACCGTAGATTCCAATGGTTCTATATTATGTTTCACTTTAAGCCGTCAGTTCAATGTTTATAATTTTGCTGCATCATTCAGCACATCCATCAAATAAATTACCCCATATGCCACAAAATAGGTGCTGCAGCAAAAATGCCCACTAGGATTACAGCATACTTGCCAACTTATGGCAGGTGGCATCCGGGGCCCCCCTCCCAGCAGCTCCCGGACGCCAACTACCATAAGTTGGCAATGGAATCGCAGCATTTTGGATTTAATGCTGCCCACTTCACTAGGAAGTGGGCAGATGCGGGAGGCTGCCATACTCTCCCGGGAGTCCGGGAGTCTCCCGGACATGCCGATAGAGTTGGCAAGTATGGATTACAGACACTTTAAACAGTTGTGTTACTAAGATAATAGTGTCAGTAAAGTAGTAGTGTCAGTAAAATATATATTATATTTGATTATATGAGCAAACCAACATTTTGTTCTTAAAATTAATTTGAGGACCCTTAAAAATGGACAGCAATCAGCAGATTATTTTAAAATATACAATATGGTCATGTCATATTAGAGGTTGCTGTGCTCATATGTCCTGCTAGGCTGAACTGGAGCCCCTGGAAAATGCATTCACTTGTTGGCAACTAGCATGGTTTGTGTGCCCCTGTAACGTCCGGTGTCTTTATATCCAATATACACGGCAGGGCCAAGAAAGATCTAGTTACACCCTTGACAGGAAGTTGCATCTAATGACACTGAAGGATATCAATAATATTGTGCCAGAAACATATAATGCAGTCAAACCCACTCTGATACATTATCTCAATATCATTGTTTGTAATTAGACTTTGTGTTTCCATTACTAATTTATTAAAATTTTTCATTCAGCTGCAATTTTTACTAATCTGACTGTTGGGGACGACAAATTATATTCTGCTATCACGCAGCTTGTTGAAGAAAACACCACCGCAGAAGTATTACTAACCCAGGGTCTGGCGCTATCCGGCGAGGTCCCTGAAGTTTTGCACACTTGCTGCTACTCTGTTCCTCTTTCCTGCTAGCAGCGTGAGGTCAGCATTGTGATGTCTGTCTGATAATAGAACAGGTGACGAGTTTCCCAGCCAAAACAGAATTATCCTTAAATAATCTATCTAGTTACAGCATCGATGATACCTGATACACTTCGGGGTCCACTTGGTGTGGCCCTCCGACCTTCAAAAGGCCCGCACATTACACTTAACGAGTAATAATTTCAAATAATACATTTAATCTGTTACGACTCACGCCCCAGATATCAGCTCCTACAACCGCTTCAGAGGTCTTCACCTATAGGAACCGGTTTTCCCGTAGAGCTAGATACGCTCACAGGTACTCTGATGCCCCCAGGTCTTGTACTCTAGTAGTAGGAGCTGTTAACCTGAGAACGTAGCGCTGGTATTCACGCAGAGGTGGAGTGAAGATCCCGGCAGAGGTATTGAGGGTCGCCAGCAAAACGGTAGCATCTAGGTCCAGGCTGGGGGTCAAATAGGTCACAGGCAATACGGCAGCGTCAGTATCCAAGCAATGGGTCAGGGTCACAGGCAGATAGGGAGAGTCAGAATCCAGGCAAGAAGTCAAGGGTCACAGGCAATCCACAAAGTCAATATCCAGGCAATGGGTCAGCAACGATAATCAAGGTAGCAATAGAAAGCAAGGAGCAACAACACAGCAGGGTTGTATGCAGGGTAGTAGGGACTATAACCGGCAGGGACGTTTGGCCCTCCCTGCTTAATATACTGGCAGGAACCAATAGGAGAGTGGGGGACACAGAAGGAGATCATCAGCCACAGGGAGCTGATGATTAATTAATCATATGCGCGCACGCCCAGCTGCCCAGGATGCCGGGACGCTGCGCTGTAACAGAAGGGTCGGGGCAAATTGGAAGTGACGTCCCGGTCGTCATGACGATGGCCGGGACGCTGGGCCAGAGGAGGAAGCAAGTCGCGGCGTTGCCCAGAGCCGCCGCGGCTCGTGACATAATCAAAGTATCTGTAATAACAGGCATTTTAAACAAGTGTTACAAGTTATAACAAACAAATCTAACAATAAAATAGGAAGGAGTTGGGTTCCGCAGATGAAGGCTATGAGGGCCTCATACAGTCCTTATTGCCCACCACTAAGTTAGCCACATTGACCTTTTGCTTCATTTTTCGCCCCTATGAAACTGATTGTACATTACTTGGTTTTCTTATTAACAACTAACAGCACTAATCCACCACTAAGGTATAAGAAGGACTCAGTGACCTGATATTATATATCTATTGACCATTGTTAAGCTTCTTAGATGTGTCTGAGGCAATATATGTGTTTGCCAATACAAAGGCTGGCCATATGCTACGTGGATGGATAGACTACCTGCCTCTGAGTAATTTACAGTACTGCTTATATTTTCCTCTTTACCTAATTCACCACATTTTGCAGTTTCATGTAATGCATGGTGATTTATCTCAAGACAAAATTTCTGTTCATTTGCAAAATTAAAATAAAATGTCTAAAAAGACTTTCTTGGTTACGTTTTTTTTTGGGGGGGGAGGGATAGTTTGGGCCAGCAATACTCTTACACACCAAGCCCACTGCATCCATAAAATGCCCCTGTGTAGATTAAATTTGATATAACAGCATTAGCAGCTGGTGTTTATCAGAGATCGTGCATGCCAAACTAATTTACTTGTGTAGCTATTGACTGCAATGTGTCTAACCCATAAAATGAATACCGCTCCATCAAATTGAGTTGATGTAAAATGTGTGGCTCACAGTATTTTCTGACATCTTTACAAGTTGGTTAATTTCAAAAGGTGGAGTCAATGGCTGGAATAAATCTTTACAAGCCTAAATCTGAAAACGAACACAGCCAGCTTTGCATGATGGATTGCTTTTAAGCAGTGGCAGATAGAAGAGTTTTGCCGCCCAAGATAACGGACCATGCCTATTGCTCTCAACCTCCAAACACGATTGTGATGTCATCGCTAGTGTACTGATATGAAGTTTAAATGTTATCCGTGCGTTTTCTCTGTGGGATCCTCCTGGATGGTGGTGATCAGATGTCAAAAAATATTATCATATTTCATGTGAGATATGTGCCCCCAAGTCTTGTTGCACTCAAGGCAGCTGCCTCTTCTGCCCACCGCTTGCTCTTGTCCTGTAATCTACAATGAATGATGAACTGTATGTGAACAAGGGATATAGGGGGAGATTGAAATGTCAGCTGGGCACATTGCTGGTAATTACGGTAGAAATCTCCGCTTATTTTTCCTCGCACCTCTATGGGGTACGTGGAAAAAAGAGCGGAGATTCCATCTATAACATGGCCATGAGGTGTCTCCGCGGACGTTCCAGAGACACCTTGTGCTAAATTGAATCTCCTCCATAGAGTCTGATCTTGAAACTACCAATCAGAATAGGTTCTCAAAGTCTGCAATTGAAGACAAAATGTCACAGCCATGTGCCTTCAGTCTAAAGCTGCGGATCCCAATGGAACACCCAAATATAAGACATAAAACACCAGAAAAAAAGTTATGAGCAGTACCAGATGGGCATACTCTGTGACAAGGTCCTGGTGCTGCAATTCCACCAACTCTTGGTTTTTTTAATCTTCCCATCTGTGAAAAGCATAAGTCATACAATATGTGTATATCTCACCACAAATAGTCACACATCTGCATATTTTCCAGGACTATCATTGTCAGTTTAGAACATCCCTACTGCCTGGAAATCTTTCCCCAACAAACCACTTCCAGCACAAATATGAATCAAGTAACATCTGCTGTGATATTCCTACCAAGCATTAAATACTCTTCTTGGCACTTCTGTGACCTCTTTGTATAAGCAGAGATGAAAACATTTAAGCAGAAAGTGTAATGAATTCTACTAGTAGACAGATCCATGTGATCTCCTGATGTCCAAGGACAGCCAGCTCTGGTATAAAACATCACCTTGCGAAGATTTCCTGTTCAAGACTATGGAAACACATCCAACTGCAAGCTCTCAAAGTTGTTATCAAATACTTTATTAAAAAGTAAATTGTTAAAAAAAAAATATTTTTGTCTGCTAGCTTCAAACAAAAAAAATCTGAAGGACGTTCATAGTGGTGACCCCAACCTTAACACTAGCCCTTCTTACAGGCAGATGGACCACCAGAAGTTTGAATTCTTCCATACTGGAGGACCCAATAGCAAAGTTAGGTCAAATATAAATATATCTCACATTATATTGCCAACATGGACATCTCTTTTTAAACCCACATCCACATGGAGAATAGAAACTTTGTCGACCCACAGCATATTATTATTATTATTATAAATTTTTACTTATAGGGCGCCGTACAAGGACAAATAATGGCACAGTACAAGGTAAAACAGCACAGTACAAGTAACAGTAAGCACTATAACTCTGGGAACTCAAAGCACAGCTATAGAGAGAGGGTGGGGGATAGTCAGTACAGGCTGGTAACTAGAGCCCAAAAGGGTGGGCACGGATGACAGGTTAAGAGCCAATGAGAGGAACAGAGAGAAGTTAGAGGAGTTGGAGGGCAGAAGGTCCGAGAGGAGGTGGGCTGAGTAACTGGAGAGCAGAAAGTGGTGGAAACAGGGGGCAGGAAAGCTCTGCTACGATCTAAAGGGAGGGGAAGACAGACAGAGACACTAGGGTGAGACGGATAAGCGGGTGAAATGGAAATAGAGTCGAGGAGGGGGGTAGAAGGGAAGAAGGGAAGAGAGGGAGAGGTAGCCGACAGGTGGGTGGTTAGGCAGGTGACTGGAAGGCTTTTAAGAAAAGGTGGGTTTTTAATGTTTGTTTGAAACAGGACAGATTAGGGGATGGTCTGATGGAGAGAGGGAGCATGTTCCAATGAAGGGGGGCGACTCGGGAGAAGTCTTGGATATTTGCTTGAGAAGAGGTAATCAGAAGGGAAGAGAGGCGACGATCGTTGGACGATCGCAGTGGGCAGGATGGAGTGTGAATAGTGATGAGGTTGGAGATGTAGGGAGCAGTGGAGTTGGCGAGGGCCTTGTAAGTCAGTGTGAGGAGCTTGAAAAGGATTCTGTAGGGGAAGGGGAGCCAGTGGACGGCTACTTAGAGCATAGCAATAGTGAGGTCCCAGAAGAAGTCTTAGGGATAACAGTTTTTCTGAGGTAAACATCCCATTTAAAGCGAATATTCACCAATATTAAAACAATTCTATTCTCCAGGTTATAATAAGAACTCCTTCAAATCATTGTTAGCAATGATTTTGCTGTCTTTCGGTGTTAATGTCTTGTAGCCTCTAAAAGTGATCCAATACCTTTATGTCTGTAGGTTGTAAAAGCAGAAGCATCTAGTAGAGACAAAATGAAAATACACACACCCTTAGCTGCAAAATCAATAAAAAAAAGACTTTAAAACCACTGTTTTCATTTTACTAAATGCTGAAAACAGATTACATCTCTATTGAAATAACTTGTGACCAAGAAGATTGCGTGCGTATAATGATTGCAAGTCAACTGGAACCTTAGCACATGCTTGTCAGAGGTCCACAGACCTACATGTGTTAAGTCAGCCAGAGTTCTTAAAACAGATTGAGAAAGCAGAACTGTCCAAAGCATCCTTATTAATGCAGAGGAAGGATCCAATGAAAGCAGGCAGGCTCAGATTACACAGAAAACACAGACATGACGGGATGTTTATAATTATAATAATCCCAATTTAAAGGCATTGCCTAAGCAGGTTTGTTTGGATAATACGCAACCAGGTGGTCACCTTAACTGCACCTATTAACTTGTCATGGTTTCTTATTTTTGGGAGTCATGCATGATGCTACAAAAGCTTTCATATTAACATTAAATCAGACATAAGGGTCAATGAGGTCTTGTTTCTCTACTGTTTCTACTCTGCTCCATTTAGATCATTGAATGGTGTTAAGATTTTTCTTTTCACGTGGAGCAGAATTAAAAAGACAGTAACTTAAACTCATTACAGCTGTCATTAATTAGTGCTGTCATTAATTAGTGAAATGCGGCTAACTCCACATCTGGCGCTTACAGCATTCTGAAGCGGCTGGAGTCCAAACCACTCATCCCCCAGTCAACAATAAAACAAAATACAGCGAGAGTTTCTTGGGTTCCTGTTGGCAGCAGATGCAGGAGTCATGTCACAAAGACTAATTTATGAACCGCACAATCCGCAGACCCGCATTCTTTCCTTGTTTGCACAAATGCACCTACTTGTCAGCCAGACGCATTTCAAGGTGCACGACCACTGCCTGGTCGTTGGAAACACACCTGTAAAATCAAATGCGCAAAATGCGCACGGTGGAAACAGGAAACATGTTAAAGTCCAACCTACTTACACATTAAGAACACCCCATTCATTTGTTCTGTTTTTCTTCTAAACTACCACTTGGTTTAACTTTATTTATGGATTAAATTAATTATTAAATGTGGGGACGTTGAAACTGTCTTTATTACATGTGTTACTTTTGTGTATTTTAGGCTTTTATGCACAAAGTACAATATTCACCCCCTTATAAATATAGGTTCAGGATGCCATCTCCTGGACTTCAGAGATGGCAGAGAGCTCAAGTCCTCTTGCAGGGAGGGAAAGGCTGTGTGTCCTCCCTCAAAGCAGGGATCACCCCTGCATATGTGCCCTTTCCACCCCTTTAGCTCATTTAAATAGTCCAGTACCATAAAATGGAATCTTGTTTCTGTCCTCTAATGATAAAATAGGCGGCCACGTGTGCCTAACCCGCACTTAAAAGGAATACTCTGCAACGATCTGTCCAAATTCTACCATGGGCTGGCGCAGACATTTGCACCACTGCAGACTGTGCCATCTGGGGCTGTAAATCCACTAGTGATCCATATAACTAGTCAAACTTGTGCAAAGGTAGAAGTATGGATTCACAAAACAGCATTTCTGCTGCAAGTTTTTACATTTTCGGTTTGTAATGACCTTTGCAGTATCTAATTGTGGCCATAAGGATTCTTACTTTAAGCAATCAGTCTGTATCTTACAAGGGTAAATGCTGAAGTGCTGCCACAAGAGATACAGTCAGATACAGTCAAAAATACTGCTGTGCGCCTATTTTTCCATATTGTGCATACACGGGTGTTTGCCTCCTTTAGGAAGTGCTTCTGTGCAGGCGCCTTGTGTGACAATTTGCAGAATTGCAGTCACTTCAAAGTCATCATCATCATCATCAACATTTATTTATATAGCGCCAGCAAATTCAGTAGCACTTTACGATTGGGAACAAACATTAATAAGACAATACTGGGTAATACATACAGACAGAGAGGTAAGAGAACCCTGCTCGCAAGCTTACAATCTATAGGACAATGGGAGTTTGAAACACAAGGGCATGTGCTACATCATATTGCACAATAGACCAGTTCTAATGCAAAGGTAAAAGTATTGAGTGGGCTGTGTGTGTTGCAATGTTGGTCAAAGTTCTGCCTAGTATAACTTTTGTGCAGCCCATTAAACATTTATGTTAGGCATGGGCACTGTCTTTATTTCACGTGTGTCAGTTGCACATATTAATGGTTTTAGTACAATAGTTTCTGTGTGCCTATAAACGGGCATTGCCATATAGGTAAACCTGGGTAGTGCAAAAGGCATCACATTGAAAGTAATGGCTGATGTTTAATCTTTAGCATCACTGAGTCTGAGGACCTGAAAGAGGGCACTTTATGCCACTAAACCGGGGCCAGCCCAGCAAAATATTTATTCTGTAACCCTTAAATATATTATGCTACCACATTCAGTAAGGACTGTTCGATCTGCTCAGTTGCATCCATCAAAAAGAGCAGTCTTCTGCACCCCTGCAATGGACGCCCTTCCTTCTGTCTAATGCACTTATCCATTTAAACAGACTCATGATCATAAGCAATAACATCACAAGAAGCTAAGAAATGGCGTCTGCATTTTTCCCTGTTTATAAATGAACCTTGCATTGTCTTAGAATGCATATCTTTCTATTAAATAACTTCTTTATGTTTACTAGTCCTATAAGACAATGCTCTCATGTTTATCTACTTTTCAAATCATTTTGTAGCATTCTACTTATCACTTTTTTTCCCTACTAACCTTACATGACTTCCAAACAGGTGCTGAAATGTGAACCATCCATTGAGTTTGTATGCTCCTGGAATGGAAAAATAAATTATATACTAACCACTAAACCACCGTTTCTATCACCTCTCATCCAGACGTTGGAGGGTCAAATAGAAGAGAATGGCAATTTTGTCCATCATATGTTCTGTCCTATTTTGATGTACGGTTAACTAAGCACATTAATCGCTTTCATATAAGGGGTACACAGAAGCTTTTTTGTCTTTGTCCAAAAGTTGAGAACATACTTTTTTACACAGGCAGCTGAATTATAGGCACTTGTTGATTTAAATATACAGCATTACATGTATTTGACCTTATATCAGACTGTAGATTATATAAAGAAGAAATATACGGTTAAATTAATAACAACGCCTCTACTAGTTCTAGATCCAATGAACAGATTAAACCTGTACAATCTGGTCTCTTGCACTCTGTCAATTATCTGATGTCTGTCTGTAATTTACAACTGAAGTCTAATCATGGCTGCAGGAAAGTGCCATCACAGTAAGTCATAGTCTGTCAACACAGTGTGTTTTCCTGGCCCGTAACTGCTGCAGATCTCAATATGTCACTGTCAATGGCCCACAAAGGTTTCGTTTCAATGTCAATAACACGGCATAGATCATCATGAGACTTTCATTTGTGCCACAATGCCTTGTTTTATCATTTTCATTACATCCCCAACTGACTGTGATGCAAATTTGTTCTGCATTACTTGCATAGCATGAATAGAGGGCTGCCAATCCTCTGCCCAGGGAGAGCTCATCAAGTTAATTCAGGAATCAGGTAGTCCCAATGCATTTCCTTTTATGTCCCTGTAAATGTCCCCATTTTTCAATATTGACAAACTGCACAGTGCAATTGCTCTTTTTCTGCATATAAGATGCAGTTTTCAGTATCTATTCTCATCCTATGTGCTATATATGGCATAATGTATTCCCTATTATAGATTGTATGGATATTATAACTCTTGGAAGAGTTTAGTGACCATAAAAAGGCACAAAGCCACATCTAATGGTGTAGTCCAGGGGTAGGCAACCTGCAGCTCTCCAGGTGTTGTGAAACTACAAATCCCAACATGCCTTGCCACCTATCTGCTGGTTATCTACTGGCAAAGCATGCTGGGACTTGTAGTTTCACAACACCTGGAGAGCCGCAGGTTACCTACCCTGGGTGTAGTCCTATCGGATTAACTTCTGCGTGCACTTTCATCATCATCATCGTCATCATCTTTTACTTATAAGGCGCCACAGATTCCGTGGCGTCGACAGTCGTCAAACCGGTAGGTAAATACATAACAAATACGTGAATGCACATAAGTATAATAAATACAAATAAGCATTATAGAAGACATGTAAAAAACCCAAATATGAGCAATGGCCCGCTTGACTAGGCTGTTGTGGGCTCTGGGAGCACTTCACAGTAACTTGAATTCCCCCTTATTTCTATTAAATTGTAAAGTATTACTTACATACTGTACTGGAGATAGCTGAATCCCCTCCCCCTACATCATAGGAGAATGCCCTAACGGAATCTGATTCAAACAGATGAGACTAGAATCATTTGCATACCTCCCAATTGTCTCGATTTTGGCGGGACACCCCGATTCGCTGTCCGTAAAAGAGGTGGGACTTAACGAAAATTGTGTGCCTTAATTTGCCCATTTGTGGGCGCAGCTTGGACAGAATAGGTGTGGGACTTTTTTTGCCCATGATTGTAAAATGTTGGGTGATATGTATTTGAGCTGTAGTGACATCCCTGTGTCTCAATCCACCAATCCACTCTCTGCTAGTTAAAATATAAAAGTACCGCCCCATTTAACTCTAGAAAAGTACTGATGGGATTTGACGAAGGTCAGATAGCTGAGACTACAGTCATTTGAGCTGCTGTAACATCATTTGCCCTCCCTGTAAATTAACCCACCAATACGCACTCTGCCAGTTAAACTAAAAGAGCACCTCCTCTGTAACATGCAGCAATCTGCTTCAAAGGTGTGAAAAGAGAGCCAGGGGCAAACGCAGGATTTGTAGAGGGGGGTTTCCACACCACGCTGTCAGTGGGCGTGGCCAGCATGCATGGTGGCTATAATTTTAGACAGTGCTTGGCTGCTTTCCAACTCTTCCTATCCCCATAATATACATGGGCAATGCTGCGTGGACTACTGTTAGGTGCACGCAGCTCTCCTTTTACAAGCAGGGCCGTGTGGAGCGGGGGCAGGGTCCAGCCACCTCAATTATACAGTGCCCCAGGCTTTGGAGGGTTTCCAGGCACTAGGAAACCCCCCCCCCCCTCGGTTTGCCTATGAGAGCATGACATTTGTAGTTACATCTGAACACTTTGTTTATTTCAAGTATATTATTAAGCTCAGTAATACACAGCTTCTGATCTATATCAATGTCAGATACTGGTTTTACTTGCTGTTTAAAGTCTGGCTTGCATTATGCGTAATTATACCTTATTTTGGAAGAAGCCATGTTGTTTACATATTTTATTCATAACGAGATCACTGATGAACTGGCTGATTTTAAGTGTATAACGCTGTTCTTTATATATCCTCTGCCTGATTTGTTCGGGTTTGTTGACGACTCATTCAGTGAACTTGTCATATCACATTTATCCAGCTTGATACAGCTGGAAGGTGCTGTCATTTAATAGCTTTTTAACACCTGTCTTCCTCACATAACAATCCATAGTAAACAAAGGAAGTGACAGGGCATAATGTTCCAGGATATTAGACTGTATTCTGTTGTAAAAACATACTGCTACCGTGTGCCAATGCTATATCACACTTGTAGCATCAGGATTCACAATTCATTTGGAGTTATAAAACACTGGCATGATTCTATACACATTCTATAAACATTTGTAATTGCTCATGCATGCCTCTCTACTGTCCTGATTTTGGCTGACCTCGAAAGGGGCGTGGCTTGCACAGAAGTGGGTGGAGTTTCATACGAAAAGTGTGTGTTCCTGGCAGATCAGGGAGGAGCTTGTTTTGATTCTATTTATCAAATTAGGAAATAAGTTGTTTCCATTATATCTAATATTGCAGATTTATAGTCACTGAGGATCAGAATTTGCAAATTGAAGAATTGGAATTGTAACCATAGGATTATTTACTTACATTGTGCAAATCTACAGTAACTAGTAGCAAACCTTCAGACATTTACTTTCATAGTTTTACGTGGTTCAACAAAGTTAATTATTGATTGGTTGTTGTTGACTATTGATTGGCTGTTGTTGACTATTGATTGGCTGTTGTTGACTATTGATTGGCTGTTGTTGACTACTACAACTTTGCACCTTTGGTAGTAAATGATCCTCGATGAGTTTAGCATTTCTGTGCGATGTTGAGTAAACATCAATATATCCAATCATATTAATATACCTGAATATACTAATATAAAGAAGAATGAGCATGTTATTGCAAAGACTAAGGGGGATATTCAATTGGCAGCGAGTTGTTTTTTTGTGACTGCGTTAAGTCATTTTACCGCTGTTTGATTTTCTTGTGAAAAAATAATGAAATAAAATAAACATTTAAAGAAAATAAAAAATCACAAATTAATTATATTTATGTATGTTTTTGGTACAAATATGAATGCAGTAATGTGTTTTGACATGGTATAGATGATTGTATGGTAAAAAATAGTTTAATTAAAAAATATGCTAAAGAAAGTACTGTAATGTAGATATTATCAATGTGTAATGCAATCTAATGGATGGAAATGTATGCAAAACCTTTTCTTTGTGTTATACATGACCGCGTTAAAACTCCCCTTCACTCCCCTAAAAACTCGCAAACACAATGTTTAAGGCGCGGGTGCAGCGTTCCCTTTCTTTCAATTGAATTGCAGGAGTTTTCCCGCTGCGTTAACTCAAAACGGTCGCTATTGCCGTCAAAAACCCGCAGGAGTTTTTTCTTTTTTGTAACGCTGCGGGGAAAGAAAAAAAACTCGCTGACAATTGAAAACCCCCCTAAAGGAGGAAAATTAGTATTTTGATATTTTTCATAGACTGACTAGGGCGCACCATTTTTGGGGCCACCAGCAGCTAGATACTACCTGCTTCTGCATAGAAGGACTCTGCTGTGGTCATTTCAGGCCAGTGTGCACTAAGAGGGTGTCTGCTGACAGTGCTGAATTGGGTGGGGACTGGATTCCACCACCCAAAGTGCACTTAGTCAGAGGGGGTTCCTGGTTAACGAGAAACCCCCTCCCCCACTCTTGAATGAATCACATTTCCTCAGAGACATCCTCCCTGATGGCTTAGAAGGTGATGAGCTGCCAGCGTCATTTGATCTGCACTTTGATATAGAACATTGTATTGCAAATTTTAAATGAAAACAATTCAGTGTAAAATCTGCAATGTATTTTTGTAGCCCGGTGGCCACTACAGGTGTATTAGCCAAGACCAGACTGAACCCTTAATCAGGCCTTGCTAATAGATAAGGGGGTAAATGTATCATACCCCGGTTTTTGCAACTCTCGGGAGATCTGCGTCTTCGCAGCTTAAATTTAAGGCGGCGCTGCCTTGTAAAGAGAAGTTGCAAAAACCGGGGTGTGATACATTTACCCCAAGATGTTTTAAAGTACTAGATTAATTGGTTTCTAACAAAAATAGACTGTAAGCTCCAATGGAGCAGAGACTGATGAGTATGATTTTATAGTCTCTGGAGATTATTGTGTAATATGGTGACACAAATACTTGATAGCTTTAATTTTACACTGAAATTTAAAGTTGATCTAGAACATGCCCTACCCCAGGTATACATCTGTCCCCACATTTTAAATTTAACTCCCCTCCAACGCTACATGATTTTGCCATGGTGCAAAGTTACCGTATTTCCCCAAGTATTAGACGCACCCATGTATAACACGCACCTTAATTTTGGGATCCAAAAATGAAAAAAAAGATGTATTACATAAAGACTGACAGCGCCGAGACTGTGGGAGGCGCCTGAAGGACCTTAAGGTCCTTTTGCCAGTCAGCGGGGACACGCTGTTCCAAACAGCCAGCGGGGACACAGCCAGCAGGACACGCTGTTCCAAACAGCCAGCGGGGACACAGCCAGCAGGACACGCTGTTCCAAACAGCCAGCGGGGACACAGCCAGCAGGACACGCTGTTCAACACAGCCAGCGGGGACACAGCCAGCGCGACATGCTGTTCAACACAGCCAGCGGGGACACAGCCAGCGTGGACTCCTCTCTCACACCAGGTGCCGACTTCTTCATTGAGGTAAGTAGCGCTTGCAGTGTATAAGACGCACCTTTTTTTTAGACCCAAAATTTGGGGGGAAAAGGTGCGTCTTATACATGGGGAAATATGGCACTCCTTTTTTTAAGCTTTGCGCTCCTTAATGACTCAGGCCCATAATATGGCTCATTTATGGCCTACAGAAGTAGCGCAATAGGCAGCATTCTTAATATGGTACATCATTTGTCTAACTTTGCATATATCTGCTAATGCTACCAAAACTCTTATTCATGCTCTTATTATCTCTTTCATGGTCTGCTGCAACCTCCTCCTATATAGTAGTTTCCCCCCCCCATCTGTCATGTTTCAGGGCATTCTCAATGCCACAGCAAGACCGACCTTCCTCTGACGCCATTCCACATTCACCCTAGAACTCTGAAAATTCCGTACCTTTATGCATCTATGGAATTAACTACCCCACCTGCCCAGGCACTACCCCAGCCTTTAATTTTTTAAATGCTTTCTATAAACCGACCTCATTATTAGAGCCTATCCTCAGGGGAGGGCTGGCAAATTTCAGCCCGGGGGGTAAGACTCTACTCAGCATCCTATTTTAATGGAAAAAAAAGCAAGGTGGCCCAGTGACCCAGCCCAAGGTAGCCCATTATGGGAATGGCCTGGGGGGGCAAATGCCCCCCTGCCCCCCAGATCAGCCTGCCCCTGCCAATCCTACTGGCAGGACTGGCACTGGAATTTCCAGCGGTTTGCCCCCCCTGTCCCTGATTTTCCTCCTTCTAGCACCTGACCAACAGCACTAGGGTTATGACTGGGGAGGGGTGGGAGGGCATGCTTTTCCAAAATAAAATATTTATTTATTTTTAACACTGTCTACTGCTGACGGCTCCAGCGGCTGTATAGCTGCCTGACCCACTGGCATTGCTGATTTAATGTCAGCATTGTGACTTTCGGCATTTTGCTGTTGCCAATAAAAAAAAGTAGGTATTTTATCAGTGTTGGACAAACTGCAATACCGGCGATTACCCTGTCACCATTTTCATGTTGGCAGGATAAGTGTCGGTATTTCTTCCGTCGGGAATATGACTACCCCTGATTTTCATTTGTAATGCAGCCGAGGGCTGCCTGCTGTTCTGGTATCAGTCATTTCAGGCTGATGAGATGCTGATTATTAACCTTATTGCTTATTAACATTTACTTATATCGTTATATTATGCAGCGCTTTACAGAGAATATTTAATTAACACGAATATTTATTTAACACGAACACACACGCTAGAGTTAATTTTTTCAGAAACCAATTAAGCTACCAGTATGTTTTTTGTAGTGTAGAAGGAAAACAGAGCACAGGGAGAACATACAAAGTCCCACCGTGGCACCGTGCCACTCAATAGCCGGATTACTGGCAGGATGTCTGCTGGGTGCAGGAAAATGATCGTAGCTTTATCTCAAAAAGTTTAGGTTCTGATAAGCTCCTTAAACTTTCACATATATAATTGGTAATGTTATTAATAGCTCTATTTTACAAGAAAAATTGTAGTTAGCAGTTCTCAAAAAGGACTGTAGGACTGTGCTCTGCTCTGTCACCAAATGGTTAATACCATACCATCCACACGGAATTCCTGTCATACATAAGGAGAGATATAACAGACAGGCATCTTATCTCAAAAGCCATTGTACTACAAATGTGTAAACAGATAGACACAAAGGACCTGAGTCATTAAGGAAGGTAAGGCAAAAAAAAGGAGTAAATGTTCTCTGGGAAAAACCATGTTAATCAATGCCAGGAGTGCAAATTAGTTTATTATTTTGCACATCAGTTAAATACTGGCTGTTTTTTCATCTAGCACACAAATACGTAATAACTTTATTTGTACACTGAAATTTAAAGTTGATCTAGGACATGCCATACCTCAACTATAAATCTGTCCCCACATTTTACATTTACCTCCCCCTCCAATGCAGCATGGTTTTGCCCAGATACAAAAGTTACTCCTTTTTTATGCTTTACTCTGCTTTACTCTCCGAGTGCTGTTGGTCAGGCCCAAAGAGACAAGTTAAGTCGGATACATTGTGCACATCAATACCAGGCTCTTCAGAGCTGTTTGATATAATAATATAGAATGAAAATGTTTGTTTTAGCTTTTAAGGGCTAATTCTACCCAGAACTGGTAAATACAGTTTTGAGTGGAATACCCTAAATTAAACCATATCCCATAAGAAAACTTGCCTGGGGTCCAGCAGTCATATGACCGCACGTTTCCCCTGACGTTATCACTTACCTGGCTCTGCTTATTTGCTTACAGGGTCAGGCAGTTGACGGTGGACAACACAAGGCTGATAATCAAAAAGAGTCATGAAGAGAGTCCACAGATATCTTCCTTATTCTCCTCACTTCTGCCGACATGGTCTTTATTTATACAGATAGAATGCAGCTATCAGAACCAAGCAAGAAGCACTCTGTGTAAGAGAGATGTTGGCTTACACATCAATTTATAATATGTTATATATAAGCTCCAGCCCAGATAAAAAGAGTAGCATTTAATCATGTGAGGACTGTTCAGAAGGGTAAGACTTTGGTCTGAGTTGGTCAGCGTAGTATATATTGAAATATGTACTTATAATTCGATTACTCATTCTCAATATAACTAACGCTTCCAATTAGAGTGTTTGAGTCCCTGTAAATACTATTTCTTGTACTACAAATTTTGGCAAATGAATAAACAGCTATAAGAATTTTGAGTATCACTATTTTTAAATAAAAAATGATTACTAAGGTCTAAGATTTTTATATACACTAGATATCGCACTCCAGTGTCCTTCTGAACAAAATTTGTTCTTATTATTATTATTATTTATTAACTTTTATTATTATTATTATTATTTTATATATTTTTGCATTCATTATTTTTTTGTTTATTGCACTGCAAACCATGCAATTAATCTAGTTGTGAAAAATAATTTAAGCAATTCATTCCACAATATTGTAATTTATTATTTATTTCTGGTATTAAGCACTGATGTCTCCTTTTAATACCATATACTTTATATTCGTGACATGCCAGATCAAAAAGAATGTAAGAAAAGAAGAAGAAACCTTATACAACATAAACCTAGCAGTTATTTATGTCATATTTGAGTCAAACCTTGTGACTAGTATATTAGAAGCTAGCATGTGTAATGTAATTGTTTTTATTGATATGTATTAACATTTGACTTTGTATATATTACTTCCCATTGTTAATTAGAACTGGTGTGGATTAATGAAAGTCCCATTA